>NC_089850.1:4875212-5200555 GCF_036373705.1 Amia ocellicauda
CATTGTCATGGTGCAGAATAAATTTGGGGCAATTTAGATGCTTCCCTGATGGTATTGCATGATGGATACGTATCTGCCTATACTTCTCCGCATTGAAGAGACCATTAATTCTGACCAAATCCCCAACTTCATTTGCAGAAATGCAGCCCCACACTTGCAAGGAACCTCCACCATGCTTCACTGTTGCCTGCAGACACTCATTCGTGTACCGCTCTCCAGCCCTTCAGCGAACAAACTGCCTTCTGCTACAGCCAAATATTTCAAATTTTGACTCATTAGTCCAGAGCACCTGCCGCCATTGTTCTGTACCCCAGTTCTTGTGTTTTCGTGCATAGTTGAGTCGTTTGGCCTTGTTGCCATTTCGGAGGTAAGGCTTTTTGGGCGCAAGTCTTCCATGAAGGCCACTTCTGACCAGACTTCTCCGGACAGTAGATGGGTGTACCAGGGTCCCACTGTTTTCTGCCAGTTCTGAGCTGATGGCACTGCTGGACATCTTCCGATTGTAAGGGGACATAAGCTGCAGTAAGTTTCCTTGGCCGACCAGTGCGTCTACGGTCCTCAACGTTGCCCGTTTCTTTGTGCTTCTTCAAAAGAGCTTGGACGGCACATCTGGAAACCCCTGTCTGCCTTGGAATTTCTGCCTGGGAGAGACCTTGCTGATGCAGTATAACTACCTTGTGTCTTGTTGCTGTGCTCAGTCTTGCCATGGTGTATGACTTTTGACAGTAAACTGTCTTCAGCAACCTCACCTTGTTAGCTGAGTTTGGCTGTTCCTCACCCAGTTTTATTCCTCCTACACAGCTGTTTCTGTTTCAGTTAATGATTGTTTTTCAACCTACATATTGAATTGATGATCATTAGTACCTGTTTGGTATAATTGTTTAATCGTACACCTGACTATATGCCTACAAAATCCCTGACTTTGTGCAAGTGTACCTAGAAGAATTGATGCTCTTTTGAAGGCAAAGGGTGGTCACACCAAATATGGTCTTGTTTTAGATTTTTCTTCTGTTCACTCACTTTGCATTTAGTTATTTGATAAATATAATCTATTAACATGTCTATTTTTGAAAGCATTCTTACTTTACAGCATTTTTTCACACCTGCCTAAAACTTTTGCACAGTACTGTGTGTGCGTGTGTGTGTGTGTGTGTGTGTGTGTGTATATATATATATATATAATGTCTCTGGCTGCACTGGTGAAATTTCCCTGGATATTGCCATATTGTTGTGTTTTCAATGTCCAATGGAAAACAGAAAATAATACAGCCAATGGATTGCACAGCTGCCTTGTACAGGACACACAGCATACTGGATTATTACAGGAATATGAGAAGGGTGTTGATAACTCTAAAAATAAAAGGCTACTCTACTGCCTGTTGGAAGTGAGAGTGCTCCTGCATTTTTTTGTTTCTGCAGTTTTCAAAAGACCAGCTAAATGTCTTTCCTGGCATTGAGAAAAAGACAGTACTGTGCTGCTACTCAACCACCTTCAGTGTTTGCATAAAGTGTGATGCATGATATGGTAATTTACATTTTACACTGGAAGCAACACCTCGCTGTGCCAGCACAGACTTCTGTGTAAATGTCTCTTGTGCAATTTTTCTGACAGATGCTGAATCAGTGCTAAAACGCAAGATCTGTTTGCAGCATTAATGTGATTAATCCATGTAATTTAGGACAAGTTGCTCCATTAGGACATCATAGTGTGAGTAAAGCATTGAACTTAGTAGATCTTTTTTACAGGAACACTTTCTGGATACTTATCAAAGATTTTACAAACCATTTTAAGTATATATGTTTGTGCAATAATCATTTTATTTTGAACTATCATTATTTTGTATTGACCTTCAGATCGCAGGTTGATGCATCTTGTCTGGGTATGAAATGCTTTTGTGGTTAACAGACGTCGCACTAATGAGACCTGATGTAAATCTGGGATGAACTCCAGTGGTGGGAGGGAGAAGTCACCCTCAATCCTTAGACCTGCAGCTTGGATTATTGGAGACATTATAAAGCCCTTGCCCATGCCCTGTCCCTGAAGAGAAGGTGTCCGACTCCCTTAGTTGTTGTGTGCTGCAGTGCGCCCGTTTCTGTCAGCAAGTGACCTTCAGGGTGTCTGGGGCCGTCAGTTTAGCACTGGGATCTGTAGAGAGTATTAAGGGAGTTTGTGAAAATTCAGACTTGTTTACTAGTGTGTGCAATGCCAGAAACATCCTTTATGAACGCTTACTGTACTAAAGCTGCATGTTTTCTGTGAGGTTTTACTGTGGTCTTACACTAATGTTATCTGTGATGATGGAACTGTAAATTGAATATATTAATATTAGGGCTGTCAATTAACGCGTTAATAACGCATTAACGCAAATTCATTTTAATGGCACTAATTTTATTAATGCAGCGCGCATTTTGACCTGTAGCCTAGCCCGTAGTTGGAGAAATGGAGATGCAGCCATAGCGAGCCATAATACAGGAAAGGATGCAGCAGCAAAAATAAATGGATCAAGAAAAAGGTCTTCTGAACGGAAAATTCATATACAAAACGATGTCTGAAGTTGTCTGCATTGATTGTCGATGTGAATTAAGTTATCACCGCAGCACGTCGAGTTTAAAATTACTTGATGGCGAAGCATCCAACTGATGCAGAGAGCTCTCCTCAACCTAGCCAAAGGCAGAGCACACTAGATCATTTGCAGCGGAGACGGATGGACAACTCCACAAGCAATAGACTCACCACAGCGATAACTAAATGTAAACATGCTTGTGTAAGTAAATTGCTCAGTGCAAAGAAAGAGAAGTAATGGGAACCTGGTATTTCTGTTATTTTTTTCATGTGTCTAATAGACATGAACATGTTCTTTGAAAAACATCTATGACCTTTGAAACATGTCTAGTCTTCATGCTCTATGTTGATTATGGTTTCACATAACATAGATTTGTATAAAGCATCCATATTTGTCCATGCCCATGTTGATTAGAGTATTAAAAACTTGAAAAGTATTAATTTAAGGTACATTTAGAACAGATAAAAATGTGCGATTAAATTGCGATTAATCACGAGTTAACTCATGACAATCATGCAGTTAATCGCGATTCAATATTTTAATCGATTGACAGCCCTAATTAATATACAATGTTTTTGGCTAAAGCTGTGGTGTGTTTAATTTTGTGTGCATGCATGCGTAGTGTTGTCAACATTGTGTATCAGATCTGTTTTACTAAACTTAAATTGTATTCTCCATCTTGTTTGCTAATGGACACCTACATAATACCTACTTAAAAACCTGTTTATAAAGTTTTAGTAGACGTTCACATTATTATTTTTCTCATTGCATTTTTGCTGCAATATCTAAGGAAGGTTCATCCACTATGTTTAGCACAATACAATTGTCCATTGAAATCTATTAAATGAGTAAACTACAGTAATCCATTATAAACTACACTTTTGCAATGCTTCTTGTGTAAACTGTCATCCTGGATAAGTGTGTCTGCTAATAAATACATTAAAATAAACCTTAGATTATTTTAACTTTAAGAAGTAAAAATATGTTTTATCGCCCCCTGGGGTTGAGTCAATAGCAAGAATAAAATGTGCAAGATATTACACCGTAGGTAATTTGAATTCACATTTTTATTGCTAAACATCCTTACGATAAGAACCGTTTTTCCCCCCAAGGTATAGATGCCAAGCATATCCTAGAAGACAACCTATATGATCAGTTCTGGACTGAGTGCAGTCATCTAACAATCTCTCACAGTCCTCTAACATTGTGCTCCCCTCGTCTCTCTTTACCCCCTTTACAGATCTGTCAAAACATCCTGATCCTTTGCCTGCGGGAGCTGTTTGAGTTCAGGTACATGCAGACAGATCCAAACTGGTCCAACTTCTTCTACGATCCTCAGACGCACAGGGTGAGTACGCTGCTGTTCGCTGTGAAGGGGGGACAGCTTTGTCGAAGTCAGAAGTCCATTGGTACACATGCAAGGGGATGACAAAGCTTAACCATGAATTTGAGCTGAATTATTGGTTTGACCGCTGAGGTTGATTTAAAACTGAGCACAGTCCAATTGCTGCAGGGCGATCTTCTCACAGTGGAGGGAAGTGAAAATGCTGTCGGTGAATGTGTGTGTATATAAACCAATCAGCCATAACATTATGACCATCTGCCTAATATTGTGTAGGTCCCCCTTTTGCCGCCAAAACAGCCCTGACCCCTCGAGGCATGGACTCCACTAGACCTCTGAAGGTGTGCTGTGGTATCTGGCACCAAGACGTTAGCAGCAGATCCTTTAAGTCCTGTAAGTTGCGAGGTGGGGCCTCCATGGATCAGACTTGTTTGTCCAGCACATCCCACAGATGCTCGATTGGATTGAGATCTGGGGAATTTGGGGCCAAGTCAACACCTTGAACTCGTGATTCATCAGACCAGGCCACCTTCTTCCATTGCTCCATGGTCCAATTCTGATGCTCATGTGCCCATTGTAGGCGCTTTCGGCAGTGGACAGGGGTCAGCATGGGCACCCTGACTGGTCTGCGGCTACGCAGCCCCATGCGCAATAAACTGCGATGCACTGTGTGACCCAGTCGTCTAGCCATCACAATTTGGCCCTTGTCAAAGTCGCTCAGATCCTTATGCTTGCCCATTTTTCCTGCTTCTAACACATCAACTTTGAGGACAAAATGTTCACTTGCTGCCTAATATATCCCGCCCACTGACAGGTGCCATGATAACGAGATTATCAGTGGTCTTAATGTTATGGCTGATCAGTATATATATATATATATATATATATGTGTGTGTGTGTGTGTATATATATATTTATATGTATATATGTATATATTTATAGGCCAATATATATATATGCTGGCATGACGAGACCTAGCCTGACTGTGAAGACAAACCTCCAAAGCACCTTAATTTCATTTAAGTCTTGATGGGCCTGAAGGCACAACAAGGTCAAACCGTTTATCTTAGTGGTGAAGCCATTGCTTTCATGGTTTAATTATTTTTTATGCTGCTATGAAAGCAAGGAGGAGACTAAAGTTCTGCTTAATATGATTTAGTGAATAATGACTGTCGTAATTGTTTAGTATGTTGTTGTCACATTGTTGCCTTTTTTACTTGTAGGTTGCACTGTTAGATTTTGGAGCTACAAGAGGATTTGATCAGGACTTTACCGATGTCTACATTGAGGTGAGACAAACATAGCTATCTCCCATCCATCCATTATAGAAAAGCCTCAGATAAGATGATGAAAGCCATGAGAAATGGAAGGAAAAAAATCATGATTATTTATCGTTCTTCAGATCATCAAAGCAGCATCGGATGGGGATCGAGAGCTGGTGCTGAAACGATCAATAGACATGAAGTTTCTCACCGGGTATGAATCCAAGGTAAGAAATTCTGTCTATTCAGCTCATATCAATCCACTGCTGGGTGAAGGCTCCCCAGGATGTTTCCACTTGCTTTGATCTAGAGCTTCTTTCCCATGCTATGCCTGCAAAGTGTATGACTTAATCTTTGCAGGCATCTTAGGTGTTCGTCTTCTAGGTCTTTTTTTTAGTCTCTTGGGATCCATTCAATAGCTTCTTTTGTCCATCTGTGATCTTTTCTTCTTACAATGTGTCCGGCTCCTTTCCATTTTAATATTTTCCACTCTTCATGTTTGAATTTCACGTTTGTTTGTTCTTGGAATCATTAATTAATTTTTCTGTCTCTTCTTGTTATTCCAATCATATATTTTTCCATGTTTGTTTGTGTCATCTGTAATACTTTTGCATTTAGTTTCCAGATGTTTTACAGTTCTTGAACAAAGCTGTATTTAACCTTGCACATCTATGTAGTTAAGTTCTCCACACCAAGGTAGAGTGTATTGAAGTCAGTTTATTAACTGACCATTGTTGATAATAAATATGGAATTCATACATGGAATGGATGGGATTTACATCATATCAACCATTTTACTACCATCATATTACACTCTGTCACTGTGACCTAAAGGCAAAACGATTGAACTAGGGCTGCAACACCAAATCGATTAAATCAGTTACAACGATTATTAAAAATTGTTGGCAACGAATTTCATCGTCGATTAGTTGGGTCTACCGCGCAGCTACCAAAAACAAAAACTGAAGAGGCGCCGGCTGCAGTCCTGTGGAAAGCCGTGAAAGTCTGAAGTATCGAGCACTTCACACTGAACTGCGCAGAAGACGGTCTGCAGCTACATGAGCGCGACAATGACGCATGAGCACTGAGGAGCACTGGAGCCATGAGGACAGGGAGGGAGAGCTCAGCTGGTACATGCAGTGGCACTGGAACCGACACGACATTTATAGTCTGACATCCGATAAGGTGTCCGTCAACGTCATGGCAGGTTTTTTTTTTGTATTATTATTAATAATAATAATATTAATAATATTACACTATGGATCCGTTAAAACCGCACTAAGTGCACAGCCTTTCCGTTTCTTGAACTGGTATGTGTGAAACAAGCTACGTATGTTTCTTTACCTCCTCAACTACATTTTTTATTAATGTTCATATTAAACATTTTATTTATAACGCAATCTTATTATACCCGCTACAGTCAAGCAAGTTAAACCAGACACAGTAAAAAGACAAAGTAAGCAAGAAAACAAGCAGGGTAGCCAATAAAGGGGAGCAAGCAATACAAAAAGCCTAAGAGGATTTTAAAACTGGCAACTAACAGAGATCCTTTAAAACTTATTTAAAAGTGTAATTTTTAAGACATTTCTTTAAACTAGCGTGTGTAGCGGCGCTTCTCAGAGCCTGTGGAAGTGCGGAAAACGTTTGAGCTTCGTTTAGAGTTTACAACGCGGCTGCTGAAGAAATAATTATCTTTTACATAATGTTTACGAAATATGTTAAAAATGTTCGCACATAAACTACACCTCACCGTAAAGACACAAAAGCAGAGTGCATGTTTCAACTATTTATTTAAAATACTATTTTAATAGTAAAATAATATTTTACTTTTAATGTGTTGTTGTTGATCTGTGCTTAACCTGTACCTTTCCTGCCCGGCTCCTGCGCGATAACTTGCTATATATTGTCGGTCTATATTGATTTGCTCTGTTGTAGTTATTCCTGGTCAGACACTCAGATGATGAGCTTTTCCACCAATCCACGTCTTCCTCTCGTGTTTCATTGTCTGATGACATTGTTAACGCACATCAAATCACATCGAATCGCACTCGTTTCACAGTCAGTGTGCAGGTGGGAAAGGGAATATGAACACACGTGTTTTTCTCTTTTCACGCAAGTTGTGATCATATGCATCATCCATTGTGCATGTAAATTTAAATATTGTGCTACTATGAATACTTGTATCGTCTCTCATTTCAGGATTATTATTTTTTTACCTCCACAGTGCAGTATTGGACTGCCGTGGAAGCTATTTGATGTAGAAAAGTTTACTTTATTTTTCATTATTTATCAAAAGAGTTTAGCACCTTTCAAACTGAAGAGTAAAACAGCTTTGTGTTTTTAGATTAATGTAAAAACACCTGTTAATATATACACTATATACAATAAAGCCCTTTATTTTGTGCACATATGTTTTCTATTGGTTTTATAACTGCCATCTCAATTTGTTTTAAAGAGTGCATTTCGCAAGATGAGGAAAAACTCAAAACTTTAATAAAATACTTGCATTTAATGCTGGAATTATTTTTATCCGATTAATTGAAGTAGTAATCGACAGATTAATCAATTATCAAAATAGTCGTATGTTGCAGCCCTAGACTGGATGACCTCATTGTAGCATTTAAAGAGCTGTGTCACCCGGGTGTGACTTGGACAGTGATCAAGCCCCAGAAGATTACCTAGCTCTCCCGTTATCCTGTAAACCAGATATCTTACGAGTGTCCTCCTCTGCATCTCACCCAGGCCATGGAGAATGCTCACGTGGACGCAGTGATGATCCTGGGGGAGGCGTTCGCTTCGCAAGTGCCCTTTGACTTTGGCTCCCAGAGCACCACCCAGCGCATCCACAACCTCATCCCCGTGATGTTGAAGCAGCGGCTGTCCCCCCCGCCAGAAGAAACCTACTCCCTGCACCGCAAGATGGGCGGCTCCTTCCTCATCTGCTCCCGGCTGAAAGCCAAGCTCTGCTGCAAGGACATGTTCGATCATGCCTACGACAAGTACTGGAACGACAGGAAAAACGGACCAAGCGAGTGACTGGCAACGCCCGACACCGAAGCACATGGAGAGTGAGGAATCCCACATCGGGGCAGGCTGAACTAGGGAGAGTTTGGAGAGTTTTACTGAGCCCTGTCCAGGCCTGTCTGTTGAATGTAAATTGGCACTTTTTTTCCTCCTCTGTTTTTCCTCCATTCTCCCATCCTTCTGCTGTAGGAGTTTGTAAGGAGCACGTTTAACATTTGCCTCTGGTTAACATTTTGTCCTTCAATCACTGTCAATGGACGCACTCAGCAAAGAAAGGCTTTTGTTCAATTCGACACTTGGAAGGGGGGAGGATGATTTGTTATGTTGCAAGCAAAACAATAAATAAGACTGCAGAACTGTGCATGAAACTGAGTTCAAGGGGGAAGTTCCGTGGCATTAGTTTGAAAATGATTAACTTGAGTGAGGTTTTTCATTTTTTATAATTGTTTGGACATGTTGGCATCACCCAAGATCAGAAACGCCAAATCACAATTAATGTATAATGCCCCAAACATGAGAGGGTTAGTATTTGTTTAAATGATGCATTCACTCTCCCCCATTAACTTGTTAATAATATATTTGGGTGGTGCATTCATGTCTGAACAATTTCAGGCCAAACTGAATCATCTGTTTTCAGCAGGGAGGAAAACAAAATGAAAGGCAAAGAACAACGTTATTCTTTTGTGCCAGCGTATGCAGAAGGCATCTGATTCACAAACTTCTAATGACAGACAGTTTTGTACTACGCACATACGATATGAGTTTTGAGTTGAGACACACTGCAATTCCTGAGGTATATAGAAAAAAAGCAAGAAAATGGAGCAGAAACGTTTTGAAGGTCATTGTCCGTTTTCAGTTCTGTAAAAGATGGAAAGGCTCACTTTGTGATGTTATTGGAAGAATTATCTGGTGATGATGGAGGGGATTCCTGTTGTTTTTGCTTTTGTTTAGTTTTTTTTTTTTTGTTGTTGTTCTTTTTGAAGTGGTAGGTTCATTTGATTCATTATTATTTCCAAAGCCTGCCTTTCTCTTTAATATATTACTTTTTTTTTTCTCTCTCTTCTCTCAATTTTAATACCTGCTTAAACTAGGAATCTGTTTAGTACTTAAAACTTTTATTGGGCTTTAAAAGCCTATTGTGCTTGTTAACCGGTGGTTGCTTTGCTTCTTTACGTCACATGATCAAAGGCAATCATTGCAGGATTGTATATTTGTTAGTTGTTAAAATACTGTGGTACTGAGGAATAAAATTTGTATGCTGTAATTTTTCTTTCTCTTTTTGAATGCTTGACTTTTTTTGTAAGGATCAAAAATCATTAATCAAAACAAAATGATTGTAGAGCTTTGTAGCTAAGTTTTTGTGGACGCAATGGAGATGTGCCTATTCGAATAAAAGGTCAGGGATCCAAGAAATATTCAGTCCTTATATGACTGAGATTTTATTATCTGAGTGCTACGATGGAGATGGATTTTTAATGTTCAGATTAAAGATGCTACTTGTAAGATGAGGTATGAAAATAAAATGTAAATGATCTTGTAAAATATGTGCACTTAAGTCTTTTCCAGTTTTGCTCTGCAAATACTCATTATTCATGCATTACTTATGATGTACACAGCTTTGGGTGAATAAGATGACCAAGCTTTATTTTTCTACTGATGTTAAACATAAGAATATTCTGAATAATCACAGCTACAATCCTGTGCAGGATGATCAGGGCACATATTCATAAAACAGCTCAGAATTACTCCTAGTTAGTTTAGGAGTAAGATTACTCCCCGCTCAGAGTAGGAGGTAGAAGTCAGTCATAAAGCCTCTTACACCTACTTTTAGCTGATTTCAGAGGAAGCTCGTATCTTTGACTCTTATTATGTTTTGTTTGGTAAGAAACCTACTCACCATCTTTGCCCAGTTTTATATAGACTCTTGGTTTCTTAATTTAATTGAAGCATACTTGTGGGGAATCTTGGGTTATTAATCTCAAACGAGAGGTCCCTCTCCTCTGATCATAAAGAGGGTGACATGGTCGTCTTTAGGAGACTAATAACGCCGTGGCAGACGACCCCCCCCATTTGCCACACAATATTAAACGCATTGTAGGAGCTCAAACTGTTGAGTAGAAGAATATGATGCAAATATTATACCTTATCTTCTTGCTGAAAGGTAGTCTGTAACTAAATGTCTTGAAAACAGAATTTGACTTTAAGGCTGCAATAGGACATTGGCATCATCTGTAAGGAATTAGAAAGTATAACTCGATGGGAACGGATTGGAAAAGAGTCATTTATTTTGAGCACAGACTGCAGCACTGAAACTATATTGTTGTGGCCCAGCTTGTCTCCCTTGATTTGTGAATCTCTTATACATCAGTGGTTTGTCATTTACCAGCCATGATTGTCCAGATGGTGTTAGAGTGGGTCCCGAGTGGTTTTGGGGGGTAAAGTGACTCCCTGAAGCTTACCTGGATTTGGCTTTTTCACAAAGCTTCTTAATAAGTTTCTGCCCAATTAATTTTTTCACCCCATCCTGAAAAGCCAAATTCTGTATCCATTTTGCTATGCAAATACCATAAAAACCCCACACACATTTAGGGGACCAGTGTATGTGCCAGTCAAAAGCAAATCATTTACAATTAAAATAATAATAGAGATGTAAATGAAATACAGAGTTGACATTGAAAGGCGCAACATTCATCCATGGATCTGTGGGTGATTTTTCATGTATTCCCATCAACTTATTTTATGGTTTTACCATGTTCTCTCTGCTAAGACCGTACCTTGATTCACCACAGTATACACTTTTAAGGGATAAATATTAATAGGATATATTTCTATGCACTAGTGTACCGTATATACTGTGTCCTGCATTCCCCACCTTTTTATTTTTATAAAAGCATAAATAAAAGAATGCCAGGATTGATCACATCAATTGTCAGCCCTCAGAAGATACACATGTAATGATATGATTGTATATAGTTATTGATGTGGACTCCTCGGACTCGATATGGATACGGATACAGATGGATGAAATGGGAAGCGGTCTCTGGGGTAAAGTACAGCAAGGTTAAATTTTATTCACAAATTAAATAAAAACTATAATTAATAATTAATATTCCAAACCCATAGCCATGGATGTTAAGCGCCATGCTGCTGAGAATAATCTGGGCTGTTCAACATTGTTATTTTCTGTTGTTTTTGGTTTAACTTCCTGCATCGTGAAACAAGATCAGTTTGTGTTTGGAAATTGTGAGGTAATATTTGAAATAAATGTATTCTGATGATTTTCCCTCAAACCAAACCTTTAGTTCACTATTCGTCTCTATATGTGCAGTGTTACCAGGGTCCTCTACAGGGAGATGTTGAATAACTCGGTGAACTCTTACTTCAGTGTTCCTTTTACAGGAAATGTCATTAGTTAGTATTTTGATGTACATAACACGGGAGAAAACAATATAAAATATATTTATTTGATATAGTGCCTCTCATGTTGAGGAAATCACAAAGCACTTTACAATTAAAAAATTAAATTTAAGCACATTAAAAAACAACACACAAACTAATAATTTACAAAGTAAAATCAGTAGAGTTAATAGCGAAAGAGTGATCAGAAGAATGTAAAGTTTTACTGTAAATCACAGGTAATAATGAGTGTCTAGACACAAAACAAGCAGCAGGTCTTGATTTGTTACTGGTTCTAAGTAAACACAGCCAGTATTGTGATGATGGCATTTTCTAGTGCAGTAGTATTATTCTCGGCAGGTTGTCTGAGTCGAGGCTGAGGAAGCTGTTCCAGCTCATGCCATCCACGGATGGAGCAGGATCTCCTCCAGGGTCAGCCAACTGGCAGTAGAGATGTTACAGCAGCTGTGGATCAGGTCACAGCAATCTGTCAGGAGGGAAACAAGGGTCTCAGCTCTGGCCCAAGAGGAGCCTCCGAATATCAGTCACCTCTGTCTGATATCAGGTGAGCTGCACTGCTGTTATTAGTCAGGCAGGTATTTCTGTGCCATTGAGATAATGTACATTGTGGAGCAGGGGATTAAATGTACCGAAATCAGAGAAGTTTGAACAATGAATACTAAATTTACTTTTATAATGATCTTAACTCACACACAATGGTCGGGGATACAGCAGTTATGGTATTTGTTTAGGCTTGACCTGTGTTGTATTCACAGGGCGTGAATATATTGCTTGTCGCTCGGCATGGGGTCGTGCAGTTAAACAAAGTCTGTCTCAGCACCCCTCACCTCTTGAAATACAACTGGGGAAAGAGAGCCTTCCCTGTATAATCGAGTACGAGCTGCACAGCAGGACATACAGGAGAACTCCCACTGACCACACTGTGGCAGGAAGCGCCCGGTACTGTCCAATGCGCATTGTCTCCGAGGCCAAGAACTCAAGAGTACCTAGGAGAACAAGTTAGGAAGAAAAGTCTGGTAAAGGAAGAGCTGACAATATATAGAGTCCGTGGCTCAAGTTACCATAGCTAAGCTAAGAAAGACAAAATGTTTGTATATCAAATGTATGCTATATATTCAGAATATTTTCATACTGTTTACTAGACACGCACGTATCTGTGTTTTTATTCCATAAACGTGCAGAAACTCATCCCTGTGAGACAGCAAGATTCTGAAGAATCATAGTTCCAGCGATGATTGTTATTAAAACACGCTTAATTCCAATAAGATCCCCAAACACTGCGGATCTCCATTCTTCACGTATGAAGTGCCATTAAAGACTGATCTCAGGGCATCGAGCCATTTCTCTGGTGGCATCCATGCCTTCTGTGTGTGTGAACACTGTGCCGCTGCTCACCGGCCTGGTCTGTGTAGAAACCCTCCCGCAGGCGACTCGCCAGTCCGAAGTCAATGAGTTTGAGGCGGTGGCTGATGGTCTCCACAAGGATGTTCTCGATCTTGAGGTCCCAATGGACCACTCCACGGGCGTGGCAGTGCTGAAGCGCCTGCACCACCTGCTGTAGGAAGTCCTTGGCCATGGGCTCCTCTAGGTAGCCGCCCTTCTGCTTTACGAAATCAAAGAGGTCCATGCAGGGCTCGGGAGTGAATTAATCCAGCAGCCCGACCACACCGGGGCAGGACGGGGCAGCAGACACCTGCTGATGGAGCGAACCTCCAAGGGCACTGGGTCCCTCTGCTGAGGCTGGAGAAGAGAGAGAGGCAGGATAGCAGATATATCAAATAATAACTATAATCATCATCATCATAATAATAAAACTGCACTGTTTAAACTACAGACAGCAGGCAGACTCCACACAGACACCAGAGCCAGATCCCGGGTCCCAGGAGCTGAGAGGCAGCCGTGCCCACCACTACCACCAGCCACCCAGTACAGCGGGACACTGCTGATATTTGTTGTTGTTAATACATTTTTTAATCATTTGGACTGTAATGGAAGGTCCACTGCAGCGCGTGTGAACGAGTGAGGTGTCTGTCCTCAGCACAGCGCCTGAACACCAAATGGCAGATTTGAAACAAGTTTATGGCAGCAGGAGTTTATCCTGACTAGATGTAATAGTTTGTATTTATGTAGGGTTTATTCAGAAGAGTATGCTGATGTTGCTGTTTTTGCTTAATCCACATTGTATCATATTTAGATAATATATTTCTAATTTTCTAAATTGGCCATGGCTTAAAATATAATATTGCCACCTTTCCAATCTCTCTAATTTCAGAGGAAGCTCGTATCTTTGATCTGTTGCTTTTTTTTTTTTTGGTAAGAAACCCACTCACCATCGTTGCCGTTTTCTGTAGACTTGAGATCGATGCATTTAACTGCGACCTAACAGAGCATTAATGGAGAGGAAAGAAAATGATGATGTTAAGTTTACATATAAACTGTTTATGGCACAGCTGGGCTGAGTTGTAGTTAGGATTAATGATTTGCTCTTGTGAAGAAAAGGGATGGCAAACCTATGTGTTTCTTTATGTACTTTACTGTATATATTTGAATAGAGAGATGCCCTGGAATCTTTTTTTTAAGATCCAACTATGTTTATATAATGAAATGTTCCTCTTTCCTATGTACCTACTGAAGTGTAATACATTTAAGCTTTATCGTAATACTTGCTGACACATATTAAAATGACTACATGACTGTACTGTACTCAGCTACTAAAATTGGTAGTTTTGGACAATATACCCATATTTTAATAATTATTATTTAATTATTATTATTTAATTATCCATTGTAGTTTCAGAAATTGAGTGAAGATCCTTACTGGCACGTTGTCCGCTTTCCTGATCCCAGCAAAGACCGAGCCATAAATCCCTGTCCCTGTCAGCTCCCCCTTCTCATAGAGAACTTGTCTGAAACAGAAATATGTGGCTGTGGATTTAAGAGCTAGACATTGATTATGTCACACACTTGTATAGTTTTATAGTTTGTTTCTTAATTAATCTTTACAGCTTCTATTAATAAACACCTAAAGCATTGCAGGGAACAGTACAGGTCTTTAAGGAAACATTTAGGTCTTGTTGTGTAAAATGTTGATAATGAATATGATCACACTCAGCAGTGGGGAAATTGGCCTTTTTTAAGTACAAGGTCTTTGAGAAGTAAATGTCCTGTCAAGGAGTCTCTTATTTTGAAATGCCTAGTTTTGCTGAATATTTACAGCCCAATGCAATGGTAGTTATAATGAAGTGATGAAGAGATCATGCTGCCTGGAGCCGTGCCCTCCCAGCTGTAGAGCTGCACACCTTGGATATAAGCAGCTCCTGAAATGCTGGATTCTGTTTGAGAGGCAATTCCTGGATTTGGAAATTGGTTCTTTTGCCGGGATGTGCATATGTGCTAAATATTGAGCATGACTGTCTCTAACCCTCACAGTCTGGTCCCAGCTCCCCGCTGAGCTCACCTTTGGATTTGTGCTGCTCACCCTGGCCAGAGGGTTCGTTCTCAGTGTGAAGATCACGTCCAGAGGCAGGTCTTTCCAGTTTAGCTTTTTTTATCAGCCTCTCCTCCGTGCTCACAGCAGGGCTGCTGTCACTTATTGACCACACCTCTGGCCTGTGCCTGATCACTATTTTAATAAATGATCGTGTTTTTTTACTATTTCGTGGACAGTAGGTTATAATAATACAGTGCTTGTAATACTATCATGTACACCCATCTCAATAACACCACGTCTGGATGATTGCTATTTCGATTAAATTAGAACTATATGAAATGTATTTATTTAACTTGTTTATGTATGTATTTCTCCGCGGAGGAAACTAAATTACTGGGGAGAGAAAGTGCCGTAATGAGCCTTTTGTGCTCCGGCGAAGGACTAAACGCGTACAGAGGCAGGAAAATCTGCTTCACTGCCGCTCAGTGTTGGAGCAAACTGCTGCAGGGTCCCATTAGGACAGGGGCAGATGGGGCAGATGGGGCAGATCTGGGGGGTTTATTGGTGTGCGGGTGTGGTGTGTTGTCATGGGGAGCAGAATGCAAAGCCGCCCGAGCGCACTGCCCTCTACAGGACTGAGCTCAGAACTGCGTGCGTGTGATTCACCCCAAACCTTATTATTGCTCGCATATTACGAGCATAATAAATACGTACATTAATACACATCGACTCTAGAGGTCCGAGTATCGATACAACATCGTGAACAATAGTCTTGCCATTTTACATCGAATTGTTGTATCGGCGCAGCACTAATTTGAACACATACAAGCTCAGACCACATTGGAAATCCATAAAGACAACACGTACAGCTGTCCTCACCTGTAACTAAGTTTGATGAGACCGGGATTTCCATCGTTATGATCAGAATAAGCACAATCACAAGCTTCAATGTCCGCAGTCCAAGTGTTATAACATTATGTTTCAAATGCCGAGCCCATGACGTCATGCTTCTGATGTCATAGTAGCAGTATTAGATGCAGCAGAATGTTGTGTAATTGATATCTCTGGCAGGAGTAACTTATACCAGCCATCCGTTTCAGTGAGAGAATACAACATATCATCATCATCATCATCATCATCATCATCATCATCATCATCATCATAATAAAGGCAGGAGTAGCTTATACCAGCCATCCATTTAAATGGGAAGCCTGGGGGTGAGGAGACTTAACTTTTCAGATAAAGTTTTAGTCAGTCTTCATTTTTATGCAGCTGAGTAACTTGCATTATACTAGTCTAACTGTCAAATTAAGACTAGTCTAATGGTTTAGTTTTATGCAACTGGCCCCAGATCATGAATAACACCATTCCTGTGGAACTCCACTAAAGAGGAGTTGCTACTAACTGGAGTGAAGTTGTTAGTGGAGTTCCACAGGGATCAGTACTAGGGCCTGTGCTTTTTCTAATCTATATTAATGATCTGGACTCTGGGATAGTTAGAAAACTTGTCAAATTTGCCGATGATACTAAAATAGGTGACTCAGCAGATACAATCTCGGCAGCACAGGCTATTCAGAGGGACTTAGATAATATTCAGTTGTGGGCCGACACCTGGCAGATGAAATTCAATGTGGACAAGTGCAAGGTAATACATGCAGGTAACAAAAATGTCCACTATAATTACACTATGGAAGGAATAGGACTAGATGAAGTAACACATGAAAAAGATCTTGGAGTCTATGTGGACTCTTCACTTTCTCCATCCAAACAATGTGGGGAAGCAATAAAAAAGGATGTTAGGGTATATTGTCAAAAGTGTAGATTTTAGAACAAGGGCAGTAATGTTCAGACTGTACAATGCACTAGTTAGACCTCATCTGGATACTGTGTGCAGTTCTGGGCTCCACACTTCAAGAAAGATATCACTGCTCTAGAGGCAGTTCAGAGGAGAGCAACCAGACTTATTCCAGGTCTGAAGGGAATGTCCTACTGAGAGACTGAGGGAACTGAACCTTTTCACCCTGGAACAGAGGAGACTACGTGGGGACTTGATCCAAGTCTTCAAAATAATGAAGGACATCGACCACATCAAACCAGAGGAGCTTTTCCAGATCAGCAGGGATACACGCACCCAGGGACACAAATGGAAATTGGGCTACAAGGCATTCAAAACGGAAAACAGGAGATGCTTCTTTACACAGAGAGTAGTCACAATCTGGAACAAACTCCCCAGCGATGTGGTAGATGCTGAAAATTTGGGAACATTTAAAAATAGACTGGATAGGATCCTTGGATCACTTAGTTATTAATGGACACCAAACGAGCACGATGGGTCGAATGGCCTCCTGTCGTTTGTAAACTTTCTTATGTTGTTATGTTCTAAACACCTCACTCCAGTTAGAAGCAACTCCTCTTATCAACACCCTCTGTTTGCTAAACATCAGCCAGTTCATAATCCATCTACTTTCATTACCCTGAATGCAGGGTATTATACTGAAATTATTATACATAGTTAAGTGAAAGGTTAAAACATATTTTAAAACAGAAACACAATCAAAACAATATAAAATGCACTTCAGCTTCAGTGCATCTCCACACTCTAAATATCACATTGGCCGTCTGGAGCACAGGTTTTGCCTTCACTGGTTCCTGTCATCAGTGTTATTCTTACTTATTATCACACCTGCCATCCACAATTCACCTGTTCACCACCAGAGGTCATCATGACCTGAATACTAACCCTGCAATCATCCAATTAACATTCCTACATACTATGTGCACTTGTGCCAATAGCCCTCTGCACTCATGGGTTCTACCTCTCCCCACCAGCTCCACTGACTCTACGATGATGTTCTCTGGCTTGAGAGCAGTGGAAAGTTTCACAGGAAATTCCTCCTTTCAAATTTTTTCCCTGCTAACACAGGAATGGAAGTGCAGGTCTTTACCCCATATGACAAAAACAATTACATTTTAAGATTAAAATAATTGATAGAATGTTAAATGTTGTTTTATGTGAAAAAGCTTCTAAAATGTTCTGATTCTCTATGGTCATCAACAGTTTCTCAATTTGTGTTGTTCTACTGCATCTATCTGTGTGACCATCATTCTGACAGTGTCCCGTGCTAGCTCCAGAAACTCATGCAATCTATATTTTCAAATACAAAATAGTGCTTTTAAATATAAAGCAAATTCATCATATAAGGTTTCATTTGATTTATTAATTTCTTAATTTTATAATTCATATCAACACTCCACCAAATTCCAGAAAAATTGCTTCTTGGGAGGGCCCCTCATAAAGCGCAGTTTTGGGGTGACTTCTAAAAATGATGCTGCACAGCAGCAGCACAAAGTCATACATAACTCAAGATCAAAATATTTGTTAGTGGAGAATTATATCATCTCTGTACATCCATTTCCAGTTTTCTTGTAGACCGGTGGTGTCTAAACATGTCCTGGAGAGCCCCTATCCAGTAAATTTTGTCAGTCACACTAAATCGCTAATTTTGACAGTTTGGGAACACATGGAAGTTCTTGAGAAATTAAGCAATTAACTTGTGCAATTAAGGGAGTTCTGGTGTTTGAGGGCTGGAATCAAAGCGCCACATAACTTAATTTCACAAATCACATGCTTAACTGATCACAATGAAATGGTTCCAGGTGTTAAGAAATTGATAATTAAAAGTTACCTTTATAATGGATAGGGGCCCTTCGAGGACTGGATTTGGGCAACACTGTCGTTTATTTTTATTTTAGGAAAGACTCAAACACTGTTTTGAAGATTCATTTTATTTTATTAATTGCTCACTTACAATGAAAAATCATCACCTATTCAAACCAAATAATGCACACAGATGAATCAGGAGTACTTAAACAGGGGACTTCAAAAAACACATCCACAAGAACATTCACATGGATCAAGTACAGTTAATATTACTATTATGTCTATACATTTAAAAATAAAAAAGATTAAAGGTCTTTGGCCACTATTTCAAGAAACTTTTAAATATGATCAGAAGTCCAAATAGTGGGAGTCCGCATTCCTTTTATTGGTGCTGTAAATTTGAAGCAATCCCTCTGAGAGATTTGCCTTTGCATATTTATATATCTCTAAAAATGGAGACCATTAACCTCACACAACACAGAACCCTTCAATCTTCCAAGTTAGGCGATGTGTGAGCTTTTAAACATTTAAGGTGCAGGAATTCAGGTGTTACTCTATCAGAATAAAATCTTATACAACCACTAAAGAAAGATCCACTAGGTAACTGACAGCAAGCAAGTGTTTTCAATAGAAATGGCAGGCTTCATGACACCAGGGGTTTGTTAAAACAAAAATCGCTGGTCTATTTCCCTGCTGTTGAGTTAGTATGTGATTAAAAAAGTTTGCGTCTCCCTGTTTGTGGTGAAATCGTAAACATGTCACGTCACCTGAGATACTGTGAAAGGTGATGGTAGCCCAAGAAAAACAACAGGACAAAACAGGTGTAGCTGAATGACTGATGTTGTGTCACCCATGCTACAAAGTTGTTGTTTTTCCCTGTTATTCCTGTTGTACCAAGTAGAAGAGGCTCCCTAAAGGAATTCATCCAGACTACATAAGAAGTGTATTCTGTTTTAATGCAGGTCCAGAACACATCGGCGTAGGCACTTGTGTATCAAGATCTTAACCCTAATTCTGAAAATGCAATCGTGCAGCCCTGAAGAGAATCAAAGGAAATGAGAATTGAGATTTGTTTCTCGAGTATCCTGAAAGAGTAAAGTCAAATTGATCTACATAAACAAACCATTTTAAAAATTACACACTGCAGGGATTGCATACAAAAAGAAAAGTTCAACAAAGCAGTTCAAGTGAAAGTAAAGCACGTGACTTGAAACAGCACCAGTTATTATGATTGTTCTAATTACACTGATTGTCTTCATATTTCAAACCAGGGAAACATTCTGATGGATTTCTCTGCTCTGCTCAGTAACTGCTGGTTTACATAGGCTGTCTGTGTGACTGGCCTGCGTTCAGGAAAAGCTGTGCTTCAGCTTTTTGGCAAGTTATCATTTAACACTGGAATCAACAGTTTTTGTGCATATTCGTACCTTGTACTTCTCTGTATTTTTGCATTTTGTTTGCACTTATGTTGTAAGTCGCCCTGGATAAGGGTGTCTGCCAAGAAATAAAAATAATAATAATAATAATATTTAGAAAAGGATTGCATCGGCTGGTAGAAGTCTTTTGTCACATTGATAATAGGGTTTATGGTATTTTACAGTATTACAGATTAATCAATTGGCAGTTTTACCCATACAAAATGTCTCATTCAGATTTTGAGTAGATCAGTGGGACGCATCTTGTTTATCCCTATATGGGATTTTGTTGCACTTTATCCATCCAAGATTTAATTAAAGCACAAATCATCTATGCGCCAAAATAATAATAATTTCAAATGCATTAACACTGGCTGTATTACACAGCATGGATCCTTCAGTTCGAATTTGAATTAGATTTCTTTTGTTCAAGTGTTACTGACATTGCATATATCTGTTGTACTCCACTTGTGCATTGATGTGGCCGTAGACAGTGACAATTGCTAACTTAATACAAACTAAACTGTTTTCACAAAACATCTGCCACTGTAGCACGGTCTTGTGCTACAAGAATATCGTGAATGGTTTTAAGGAAAGGTTGAAGTAAAATGAAAGGCTCTCAGTCACAGTTCCTCCCAGTTTAAGAAGGTCTTCCTATTTCAGTTTGTCTGCAGTGAACAAAGGCCTCATGTACTGGAGCTGTATATTTCCTCACACACAAGTTTTGCTTAAGCTAAGATGAGATTGTGCTTTTTTGCCACTTCGTAAGGATGTGCGTGTTTATAAAGTCTAGATTTCTGTGTTATGTGGTTTAATAAATTGAATGATTGTCAATTCAAAGCTTTTTTGCATTGCATCAGGAGCTTCGTAACAAGTCTTTTAGTCTCCAGCACTGTGAGTTCAGAGTGCAGGTGGCTGAGAATGGAATGAACTTGGTGTCTTCTTGGAATGATATTGAAAATGTCATCATATTGTCAGTAAAACTACACAAACATTAACATTTCAGAACGAAGGTTTCAAAATGAGAAAGGTGAGCACCAGGTTTTCTCACACTTCGGTCCTAAAGAGCTGCATCGTGTGATTATAGTGTGTGGAGAGCTGTATCGTAGTGTGCGGCACTGGCTACATCACTACTGCAGCATAACTGCATAAAACTCTACCTCCAGTGACATGGATCCCGAACAGCGACTGCATGCAGAGCTTTCTCTTAACACTGTTTTCATTCATTTCTGTTTAAAGCAGGTGGAGAATGCTCCACCCCAAAATGCATAACTCCGAGATGTTTTGGTTTAATTGTGTTGATTCTTCTCACCCATACACAATAAAGGGTTGTGCCGGAGCTGGCGTACACACACAATGCTGTTCTTGAATCTCTTCACATATTACAGGAGTTTGGGACTTGCCAATTGGAGACCTGTCAAAAGTCATATTATGTAATATCACCTCCATTTTGAAAACCTTTGTTCATGAGATCATGATGAAAGTTAAATGTTCAGTATTTGTTAAGTACATACATATATACAATGCATCTGCGGCCTTTCCATTTAAAATGGCTGTTATCTGATGTCCCTATCTTATGTAAGGTATTTCTGTAAGGCAGATGAGACTTGTAATATGGCTTGGCTATTGATTTCACACTCCAGCAACCCTCTGGACTCATGGAACAGGCAGTCCACGATCTCTGCTAGGTTGCACTTCTTCACCAGTCTGCTGCTCTCGGCCAGGACGAGGTCGGGGTTGTGTGTGTGGTGCATCACCACCAGGACAATCTCTTTGGTGGCTGTTAGGTGGAAAAAAAAAAAGCTTTAACTTTCAAAAAGAGTTGTGTTATAATAAATCCACTGTGATGGAAACACGGGAACTGCAGGGACAGCGAGTGACTGCATACATTAGCTGTGGTTTGTCTTGCTAGTAGTATTAAACATTTGATTGCTCACTCTCACCCTGAAAGAAAGTGCTTTACATTACTGTTATTGTTATGTTATGTCCGTTTCATGTTTAAAGTTTATCTAAATTCCTCTGCAAAACATAAATATGAATATTACTAAATACACAGTAACACTGTATAAACTGTTAGCTATTTTCAAGTGTGTGTAATCGGTGACGTCAAAAATTTCCATCAGATGAAGGAAACGGGTTGCATTGGAAAAATATGTGCGAATGACACATTTTTGAGATTTGAGATCGAGTTCTCCAATTAATATATGTACCTACCTGTATTATATTTATAACAATTACTCATTACATAATCGTATACCTACTCATAGTTTTCTGTACAAAACCAGAATACCAACAACAGCTACAATGTTTACAACACAGCCACACGGTTGTAATAAATGAATAATGCATAATGATCATGATTATTGACACAACGTCAGATGCATTTTTATAGCATAGCACACACACTCCAAAAGACATGGTACATGGGGCTATAGGTATCAGTATATAGAGCATTTCCCTGTATCTTGTAACATGAATATTTATGTTTTGCCCACGATTTGACAAACCTTAAGCATGAAATGGACCTGTATGTTCAAACATAACAGCAATGAAAAGCACTTTTATTTCAGCTACTAGTATGTGCCTGAATTTAGCAGCCCAGTTCTAAGGAGACCAGCTCACAATTGTTGTTTGGGGTGTTATGAACAGAGCGATCCTTTTGTTTAATAAATCTTCCTGTTGCTTTGAATCCTGCTTGACTGCCTTTTTTGCCACTGCTCTAGACCGCGATACGCTCCAGTATTGGCATTCACATGAAGCATGTAAGAGGGTAAGTGCAGCGATTGTGTGTGGGGGAATTCATCCTGCAGCAGTCTTTTTCTTTATAATACAAGATCCCCTTACATTTCAGAAGAGAGCAATTACAACTGGGGGGTTTCTGATGCTTTTACAAAGGAATAGCCATCCCAGAGATGCAGTTATTTTATTCCAATGACCCATAATTTGGTATAATATTCTAGGTTTTGGATGCAGTGTATAATAATAATAATAATAATAATAATAATAATAATAATAATAATAATAATAATAATATTATTATTATTATTATTAATACAATTGGTAGGTTTCAAGCTGTAGCTTTGATGCACGTATACCAAAATGAATTAAGGGCTAATTATAAAGACATACAAACAGATAGGCTACCTTATGTTATAGCAAAGGAACACAGATGAACGAGGCCTCTGTCTACCTAGTGTCAACCTGCTTCTTCAAAAACCAGTGTAAAATACATGGGCTTGGCAATGTGTTTTGACAGAGGTGGACAGAAACAGGGGTGTAGTCTCAGGTGGGCTACAGGAGTCTGCTGACAGGAATGATATTAAGCTTTGATATTAAGTTCTAGCAATAGGTAGCAAACAAAACTCACTAGTGATCTACTTTTTTTTTTTACAACTACATATTCTTCTACATTACTAAAATATTTTCACTGCAATTGTATTTTTCAATTATGTGGGATTGACTCACTTAATCTTTACGCAACAAAAGTGTTCAGTTTATGCTGCATGTCAGTGGAAACTTTTTTTTTTTTTTACTTACAAGGAATCTTCTTGAGTGCTTCCTCAATAACAGTCCCAGTTCGGGAGAAGACAGGGCAGAACAGCAGCACCGAGTTCACAGAGGTATGATCGTAGGTTTTAGTCACAACTTGCACTGCAAAATTGGCCAGATGCTGACTGAGTTTGCTCATGAACATCCTTTCTATCCCCAGCATATTCTGGCCATGAACAATCTCAATCAAAACATCTGAAGAAAGAAAAACAGTTATGTTCCAGTAAAACACATGAAAACAGCAGATATTTATCCAACATTCATTAAATTACATTTTTATTTCAAATACACCTCTTTGTTTTAAATTGTTATTATGTAATTAATTTGGCTTTATGGGTCATTCTCCCAAAACATGTATCACTGAGGGTGATCACCAACTTGGCAACAGCCAAAAAATAAAATATTAATACATACCTCAACATACATTGTTAGCATGCAAACAAAATGAAGAAATAAATATAGTTTCAAGAGTGTAATCCTTACCATTTTCGTGTAATTAATAATTTGAGCATGAAAAGTTGCTTTTTTTGGACACCATTTTGTCACAAACACAAGTATATTTTTTAACTAAAATGCTACCGATGCATTTCATCTGGATATGTACCATCTCCCTGAGAGGAACATTTGATCTGATCGCCGAGCGTTTACACTGCCATTTCTGAGCAGGATCAAAAGCTACCGATCAAAAATGGCAGTGTAAAAGCGCCTAATGACATGTTCATTTTTTTATTCTTGTGTAACACTAGTGGTACATGTTTGGGGAGAATGACCTTTATACATACTGTTCACTAGTTCCTTTCAACTACAACTGTATATTAAGACATTTAACCAAGAGAAACTAAGGTTGCAAAAGTCCCATATTTTGGGCCCAACTGGACTCTGTTAATATACAGGGTTCAGGGTCGGGTCGGATGTGCCAGTGGAAAAGGGGTAAAAGTGAAGTTCAAGCCTTTTAATAGTTCAGGACCTTGTACCTTATAAATATGTTTGAAAGAAAAAGTTAATAATAGCGACAATGTCGTTTCTTTCAGGAAACTTGGAGAACTTAAGGGATATGATATCTCAGTCCAATTCAGGAAACGTTAATTAAAATAATGATAAAAATACAAGGATTTTGATGCAAATGCAATCGATACGGTTCTACTATAGGAGCAGTATTTTTGACCCAGTGTTGTCTCTGGTAATCATATAGCCAATTTGACATTTGTTTTTGTTAGTTGTTTAGGAATGTGTACAGGAGAATTTGATTGCCGCTATCAGTCAAACAGGAGAACAAAAAGCAAGAGATCTCCTGCAGGACACACCTGACTTGGGAGGATATATAGATGTCCATGGGTCCTCCGAAGGCTGATGGAGTTTATTGGAGGAGTGACTTTCACTTGGCCTTTCTTCCTTGTGTTTGTTTTCCACAACTTGCTTCTGATTGTCTTGTGTTAGTCTGTCCAGCTGGTGAATGTGCTGTTGTAGGAAGTCCAGGACACCTTTCAACTGCATCTCCATGTCTTTAAGAATGTGTCGATATTCGTGCAGAACATTGCCAGAAACAAGCGCTCCTGTTTTAAGAAAACTAAAAGTTAAAACAATATATTTTCCCGGTTTCTTTTATTTATTGTCAATCACCTTTTATTGACAATTCCCACTTATTTGGCCCCCAACTTAGAATCGCAAGTTGAACTTGGTTCCCCGACACAATTGTTGTGCTGAATTTGAGGGGATGTGACTAATGCACGTTGTCAAACCCAGTTGTTTCCTAACATGGCAATTCCACAGAGGACGATTGACCCAGATGGGACAGAAAACACCTTGTACATGCAGGAGCCTGTGCAATCAAGAGTCGCTTGTGTGCTGTGTTTCCCAGCCTCAAAATTAACAATTATATTAAAAATAAATGCAGGTCACCTAGAACAGAATGTGAAATGATATCAATAACAGGAGACTACTGTAAAGACTTCAAATGCCAGCATCAGGCTAACCTAGGCTAACATGACTCAATTGTGCCATTTCTCTTATGGCCTTTATAATGTTGGTGTGTGTTAAATAATCAATGAAACTAGTATAACTAGAATGCGTTTTGTTTTACTTACTTTTAAGATCTTCAGCTGTATTTTTTGGAACGAGGTCCAGAAGTGAATTCATTAGTGACTCCACAGTAGGACATATTGGCTTTTGCTAGAAGAAGGAACAACATCCATCATCCTTCATTGTAATAAGAATACAATTCATTTATTTTGAAGCATATAAAACAGATATAGATTGAGAGAAATATTTCAAAGAATGCAAAAAGCCGCTTTTAAATAGTTTTAAATGTCAAGCAAGAAACAGTATCCTGCCAAATAACATAAACTGCTCACTGAAGTACCAAACTAACAAAACTGTCAGTCTGTGAGTGCTGATATCCATCTGATTTTTTTTTTTTTAACAGATTAAAGATAATCTAAACTGGAAAATAATTTTAAAACCAGTCACTTCATTCATTGCCTTTTTTATTGCAAATCCTCATTTTCAGTTGAATTAAAAAGTTTAATTATAGAAGCACTTTTCCTAGCTCTGCTCACAAATCGGACACAAGCAGCACTGCATTACCTTTGAAGAGGTAATAAGATCCATGATTTGTCTCCTAATTTTAAAATTGGATGGGCCTGGAAGCAGATCGTTCAAATCTTGCCTTGTTAGATTTAGAAGTTGTGCATCATCTATGTCTGCTTCTAATAAAAAAACATTAATAAAATATAATTTGTTAAATCATTCTTTTAACCCATGCTCATTAATATTAAGAACAAAGAAATAAAACAAAAGTTAACATTATGAATCTCAACCACTAGCCAATTTGAGAAAATAAACATTATCATAATATATACTTTATTAAATCTAAAATTAGCCTGCATAAACTTTTGATGGATGCATTGACAAGTCATTTAAGATAATATAAATGTTAATAAAACATTGCTTTGCTTTTCTAGAAATGAGATTTTACCTACAGCAATAGATACCCATCAGTGATATACTGATACACATACAGCATATGCAGTTTCTTACAGAGAGCAGAGTTTTTTACACCTGTGAAGCAATATGCCTGACTTACCTGTAAGAGTTGTTGCCGCATTTGGACATATCTTATTGATCTGCGTTATCAGACCTGTTGCCTTTGCCTGTAAAAAGAAAATACACTGAAATATTCTAGTAAGGTTTTAACATGATGATGATTTTCAAGGGCATTATTTCACCAAAGGTGTGAGGAGATGATGGACACACAGAGCAAACAATCATATCTGTAAAGGCAGTTTCAGGTACCATCTTTTCTCAAAATACATTTGTTTAGATGTTATTTGCCCTCCACGCATGCCCCTCCACCCCCAAATAATGCCCCTGATGATATGATTATTATTAACTTCGTATGTGCAGAATGAAGGAGTCTTCCTTGCCTACAAGTGATGAATAATTGTTTTAGATCATATCTAGTTCCTCAGCGATTTTTGTTTCTGTATCTTTAATAAGTACAGTTGGACATAAAAGAGGCATCTAGGGGCGGTAAGCTGGTAAAGATTCCACTTATGAGTAAGAAAATATAAACATATGTCGCTGTAACAAATGCACAGCTTATCTACTCACACACAATGGTTGCAGAAAGCCCCCACAGATTATCTTAATTTGATAAACTGCAAAACATAATACATTGAATTACAACTGCTACTTGTACTCAGAATTAGCCTCAATCATTTACCAATATTAGAAAATCAGGCCCTAGGTATAGTACCCTGCATGGCTGTCTTTCCTATATATTATGAAACATGCTATGCATCAGAAGGAATGTTTAAAAAGCATAATAATGTACTGGTTTCTGCAGCCCTCATTAACTGGAGTGCAGTACAACCAATTAAAACAAACAAACAAATACCGGATAATGGTTTACCATGTAGGTAGGGGCAGGCTTCAGTCTCTGGGAGAATGATTTTATTATTATGATTATGATTATGATGATTATGATTATTATTGATGAATTATGACTGCAAAGCCACATGCTGATATAATCAAGAATCCAGAATTGCTTACACCCTGTGAGTATTTTGGATTGTCCAACACCAATCAACATACCACTTAGGTATATTGTTATCACCTCTAACAATATTAGTTAATTTGTTTTAACGGGAAGCATCAATGCCTCCTATACACAGTCCCCCAGATGTATTCATACCCCTAAATGAATAGGAACAAAAAAAGCATACAAAAATAAGGTTTACAGATTGGATAATGTGTCCTGCTGATAAAAGTCTAAAAATGTTATACTATAATCTTAATAGCATTACATAGAGCAAGGTCATATTTATCATAAGTAACTCATTTAATTCCAGAAAACCGAAGGGTCACATTTATTCACTATGTACATTCTCCTCCAGCAGTGATTGCATTGAGAAAGATGCCTCCTGTAGTGTGCTATGTGGCTCTGGCACATCTGAGTTCTGTCATCCAGTTCTGCACTAGTTAAATGTACCACATAGGGCCTATTGCAATTTTAATTATTAACAATTCGATCTATTAACCTTTGTAGTTTGGTAGGATATTGAAAGAGGCATGTTTTTTCTCTTGTCATTGCTTGTATAACTACAGCTACAAACCTCAAAACATCCATGATGCAACAGGGTTGTTTTTTCCACAGAAATGAAAGTGAAACGTCGATAGTGACATTGTGTTTGTGTACAGTTTTACGTATATGAAGTCTTCAATGTATATTAGTTATAATGCTACAATCATATTGCATTTTGAGAATATTTAACCTCAGTCGTGGCAAACTGAGCAGTAGCCATATTGTCAACCAAAAAAAAAAAAAAAAACTTTTTGTGACGAATTTGGTATAATTATATAAACGGTGTTTCTATAGAACACAATATGTAAGTGGCATATTGACACCTCTAGATACTTTCTCGTTCTCCAAATTCAAAACCATAAGACTATAACAAAGGGTCGATATTGAGTTTGAATGCAGTGCTGCTGTAGCTAAGGCAAGACTACAGCTTGTTCAGAAATCTATGAATAAATGGTTATGATTCCTGCATCTTTCTATATCTGTCTGTATATATAAAATGTATGTGTGTGTGTTAACTCACACTGAATGACCCTAGACAACCACGGTAACACCCAGCTGCAGGATTTAAATCCCCTTTGCCACCCCATTCCAATACACCCATCAATCATCCCAATGAAGATGAGTTGTTATAATGCTTCAATCTACAAAACACAAAACGAGCCTTATTAATGGGGCATCTCATACACAGATAAACTATATAACATCATTATAATAAATGCATTACAGGTACCGTAACACATGCTTGTGCAAGTCTTACCTTACTGTTCATGGTTGTATCTTATTGTCTCATGTGATTATAAGGGCAGCACAATGTGCCTTTCTCACTCAGGTCCACCTTCCCAGCACAACGCCCGCTGTCGGCCGCCGATGGACGGAGCTGTCAAACTCAAAGGCACCGGCGAGCCGTCTGGGTTTGGCGACAAAACCGCATTCGCACCTCATCTCCTTTCTTCGGCAGTCTTCGGGATGTGTCGTTTGTTTCCGACGCAGCAGGTCTACCCTATACTTGGCTTTATTAGCACAATTAGCAGACGAAACTTGTTAAGATTGTGTATAGCGGTATGTGTTCGTTTTGTACTTAGGCCTACAGCTGTTCGATCATTCAATACATGTATTAAATGTTCATTAAACTATGCTTATTTATTATATATTTCCAGGCTGCAGAAAACGGATGATCATTGATTGGACTGAGTTACGACTGTTTTGATTTAATTTGTCTTAATTTGATCAATTATCTCTGCAGGTTTTACATATGTGTAAAGGGTTTAGCTTAAATCGGTTAACATTGAAATATATAATTGTACAACCTTTACCATGATAATAACACATGCATGTATTAGTTAATCAATTAATTAATAACACTGTGTATAGATTACACAGGATATAATAGTTTGCATAGGCCTACAACTTAGGCTACATGTATATATAATTATTTTGTATATATATACAGTTCTGGAAAAAGAGACCACTCCAAGTTCAGAAATCAATGTTACGTGGTCTTTTAATTTTATATATATATATATATATATATATATATATATATATATATATATATATATATATCCGATATGTATTTAAATGATTCAAACAAGTAATATATTACAAAGTGTCCACTTTCTATTCATATTGTTACACAAAGTTTCGAATTAAAAATCCATACCATTGCAATGCACATTATACGTCGGATGTACACGAAACAATACGGTAACGTCAGCCAGGCAATAAGGAAGCCATGTTGGATTTCAAAAGCGGTTTTGTCACAATAAGCAAAACTGTGTCATGCCTCAACGATAGCGTGAGAGTAACTTGTGTGTAGTTAGTGTGTGTTTTATTACTTTTTTCTTTTGAGTTTTATCTGCACCCACGCGCCGCCATGGTTTTATACTTCACGAGCGCCGGTGAGTAACCCGCGCGCGTCGCACACACACGTGACGCGCCGTGCGGAGAGAAGAGCCGCTGCGGAGGCGCGTTTAGGCCCTTCATTTAACAGCATCTGCGTGCCTTGCATTGCAGCAGCGCTACAGACAATGACAGTTCTCTCGTTGTTGTTTCAGCTTCAAATGAGACTTTACGGAGAGCCTCTGTCTTCTATTACAAGTATATGTCTTCAGCTGCCGTGACTGTTTCACAGCATCTGCAGAGTGCTTCCTGTCCACTGTCTCTGCAGATGGATCAGAAACGACTTCAAACATAAACAGCACGTTTTACATTGGTTCATTTCGACAATACTCGAATAATAATAATAATTATTATTATTATTTCTACCCTACTCGATGGGGCAGTTTTAATACTTATTTGTATGTCTTTACTTTTGCTGTCGAACTGTGTGCTGGTTGTGCCATTGCATATGATATGATGAAATGGTAAATGCAGACCATCCAGTGCAGTTTTTCAGACCCTTCATTATTTAGGGTATCTGAAAAAGAACAGCAGTATACCGTTTAAATCCATGTTTCTCTGAGTATATGTATCCAGAATAGCCACAAGCGCTATAACAGTATTTAACACAACTCACTAAACCTGGATCATGGATTAATAGTTTGTTACCCCGAGAAACGTTACACTAATCAATACAGTTCTTACAATAAACTATACTCTCTGTTCTCTTGTAGTTGTGACACCTCCTTATACTATCTATATGGGAAAGGACAAATATGAAAGTAAGTATTTTTTTCTTCTAAAATGAAAGAAGCATCTGCCTATTTTAAAGACATGCCTTTCTTGCAGTTAAGGATGCTACTTTTTTACCAGGCAATTGTAGCTATTCCAAGTTAAGTGGTTTATAGATAGGTGAGGTTTGCATGTTCTCCCAGGGGCCGTGTGGGATTTGCGGGTGATCTGGCTTCCTCCCACATCCCAAAGACATGCAGCTCAGTTGTGTAGATGGTGTGTAGGTGGTGTGTGTGTGTGTTTTCACCAGATTTGGCTCCAGATAGTCATGACTGTATGGGACGAAGCGGTCACTGAAATGCAAGGATGCTTTATATATAATAACCTGGAGCCCAGCTAGGCTTATTGTTGTATAATATATTTGGAAGACGAAAGCTAATTGGCACAATATCTTTTTTTTCTTCCTCTGTGAAACATCAACCTAAATTGATTTAAAATACTATAACAATGACAGAATATCCATATATCAATGTCTTGCCCTTTGTTTTTCTCACAGATGAAGACCTTATTAAATATGGATGGCCTGAAGACATTTGGTGAGGATATATGTCTATTTAAATCTTTTGTTAATTTCTTCCTACGTAAAGTGAATTTCTGAATGAGTTCCAATGACAAATAATAATTATCGGATAAGTGTGATGATTTTATTTTACAGATTGCTGGAACAAAGAGACCTGCAATTTCAACCGACATTTTAAAACCACATACACAAATGTAATATAAAAAGCCCATATGGGAAACTGGCTATATGAAATCTACAAAAGCTAGCAATACTGGATAAATAACAAATACATAATAATAAATAGTACTGTTGAGGTGTCTCCTACTCCAACCGCATAGTTCCTAATGTACAAAAATAATAAAGTTGCAGAATCTTATTTGGAAGCCATAGTGATTGCTATATTTGGCTCAATATTCCAGCAGTCAAAAGAGTAAAATTAATTGGAGACTGCGTCTGTCAATATGACCCCTACTGAGCACATTTCTAGTATAGATAGCCTGGCCTGGAGGCAGATCTTCTGGGTTCAGCAGCTTGACAGCATCATCTGAATGCAGTCAGCACATGAACCTGGGACTGACTAAATGACAGAACCTTAAGTCATCTTCGGTCCTTCCTGACACATTTGGTTCAGCAGTGGGTAGAAAGAGCTGTCCACATGACATGCTGGTTGGCTTGTTAGTGACTCTTAGAGGAAAAAGTGGCAAAATAGTCTATAATGTTGTATAAATCTGAGTTACCTGAGACAAGGGCATTTTTTCACCATAGCATATTCCAGTAGAGTTATCTAACGCTGCAGTATGTCCAGCAGATGGCTCCAAAATATTAGGCTGGGCATAGACTCAGTGCCCTGATGCAACTTGATCCAACCGGACAGTTTTTCACACAGTAGGCTAGAACTGATGATAGTTTTTATGGCACCAGCTGAGGTACATACACATACACAAGTCAAACCCACCAGAAGCAACTGCACAATGCAAACCTGGCACCAAGTAATTGCAATTTCCCGTAGAAACGTCAAAATGGATTTGAGCGAGGATGGATGGCTTAGAATTATTAATATGATGGGTATCTTTAGGTGCACAGATGCCAGTGCTGATCTTGGGAATGTATGTGTTCATGCTGGGTTGAGCCCTGACATGAGGAACAAGGTGCCTCAGCTAATTGACTGCTGTACTCTCTTCAAGACATATCATAGAGGCATAGTCTCTCACAACAGTCTGATGAGGCCCAGCTTGGCTGTTGTCTAGCTGGGTTGCCTCATGTCCATACATACACACACCGACACTAACCAGCAGCTGAGTGTTGTTGCCGAATCAGTTGTGTTTTCAGGGGTCCACCCTCCTTCATTTTTCTGTCCTGTAAATACCTATAATCATAAGAAAGACGGGCCAGGCTTGAATGTTGAAGAATACTATACATATCTTGATGTCATTACAGTGACAAGGTTGTTACACAGTGTATTCTGTAATATATTAAGACTATGGATTTTGTTCCTTCAGCTTTAATGACCTTGGCATTCAGGAACGATGGTGAACACCCCAAGTTGCCCATCACTCTCTCATCTCTGATGGCTTTCCTGTATCTTAAGATGTAGCTGGATTTCCCTAGTGTTGACAGATTCATTTTAGGGTAGAGAAGACCATGTTAAATGCTGAAGTAGTTACCCACCCCTTTAAGTGTTGGAAAATACTACACAAATCCACCAGATGGCATTGTAAGCACAGTGGGGAATACTGCAGACAGGCAGGCAGGGTATTTGCAGGAAGAAGTGTTTTGGGGTGATGTAGTAATTGAAGAGACAATTTCTCAGTAGAAATCCCATTTTTAAAACTTTGTACTTTTAGTAAGTAACTGATAAGTGATTACCACAGTGATGTGGAAAGTGAAGTGTGTCCTGTCATTAAGAACACAATGTCTAATATTGGATAGTACTCATGGTCTCAGCCCTACTCTACTTTACCTGATTCTAATTTTGTTGTTAACAATTATAAAAATCATCAACTGTTGGGCCTACAGAGTCTCAGGGCCTCATGCATAGCTGGTTAAACATTTTCTTTTCCTCTCTTATTATGACTGCAGGTTTCATGTGGATAAACTGTCTTCTGCTCATGTGTACTTGAGGATGCCAAAGGTAAAATACATTGTTTTATGTTTAATAATCACTTTCATGTACATTTATTCATTCAGCATAGTCTCCCCAAGGCTGTTGTGTGTCTGATTTCACCTGCAGCTGACAGATTAACGCCACTCACCACTTCGCAGTGCGATGTGCTCTGCTCTCCTCCAGCTGCTGTGTGAGAGAGAGGCAGACAGTGGCCTTGAGGACACATGAGCTGTATTAATGCAAGCTGACATCCTGAAAGTGATCACATTGGACTTCTGACTTATTTCTGTGTTGTTGAAACAATGATGAGAGAGGACATTTCAGACTCTGTAAATCTATTGAAAGCTGACCGAGGGGCTGTGGAGCCACTCTGAGAAAGTCAATAGGAAATAGTTTCAGGAGCTGCATGCAATTCCATGTAAAGTGCCGGCACTACATCGCTTTGCAAACCAAAACACATGCCAACTGACCATGTTAGAGACTACTGTAAGCATTTATGAAAACCCAATAAGTTGATATTGCCTTTTTTAATTGTTTAAATTCAATGCTGTTTTTTAAATGTGCTAATACTGGAAATACATTTAATTTTAGGGCCTGACGATAGACGATATTCCAAAAGAAGTGCTGATAGACTGTGCGCAGCTAGTCAAAAACAACAGTATTCAAGGTAATGCATCGGCCAGTCAACCCAAGGTACTGTAAAGGGGGATGGCTTTGCTTAACATGGTGACCAGTCCTACTCGAGTGCAGTGCTCATTGGTCAATAACCTCTGTGTTGCTGACGTCTTCAGGGCTCATTTAGCTCATTATTAAGTCTAACTCTCTCTGGTAGATGCCAGAGAAATCTTTGCACAGATTAAGCTGACATAACTCAATACAGTTTTAACACCTTTCAGCCCATTTAGCAAACTTTTACACTGCTATGTGTTTGTGCTCCAGTGCCAATATCTCGTGGTCATGTTTTTGATTAAAGTAGTTTTATATATTTTTTGTGTTCCCAAAATGTTCACTTGATCCCTTGTTTATATTTGTGAAACCTCTTCATGTTACTGCCATAGTGCTTCGATACAGAGTTCTACTAAGTGTTTAATTATAAATGAAAAAAGTAATGCAAGAATCTAGTCAACAATACAGCAAGCAATAGGCTAAACCTAGAGTTATACAGTGAGGGGAAAAAAGTATTTGATCCCCTGCTGATTTTGTACGTTTGCCCACTGGCAAAGAAATGATCAGTCTGTAATTGTAATGGTAGGTGTATTTTAACAGTGAGAGACAGAATAACAACAAAAAAATCCAGAAAAATGCATTTCAAAAAAGTTATAAATTGATTTGCATGTTAATGAGGGAAATAAGTATTTGACCCCTTCGACTTAGTATTTCATGGCAAAACCCTTGTTGGCAATCACAGAGGTCAGACGTTTCTTGTAGTAGGCCACCAGGTTTGCACACATCTCAGGAGGGATTTTGTCCCACTCCTCTTTGCAGATCCTCTCCAAGTCATTAAGGTTTCGAGGCTGACGTTTGGCAACTCGAACCTTCAGCTCCCTCCACAGATTTTCTATGGGATTAAGGTCTGGAGACTGGCTAGGCCACTCCAGGACCTTAATGTGCTTCTTCTTGAGCCACTCCTTTGTTGCCTTGGCTGTGTGTTTTGGGTCATTGTCATGCTGGAATACCCATCCACGACCCATTTTCAATGCCCTGGCTGAGGGAAGGAGGTTCTCACCCAAGATTTGACGGTACATGGCCCCGTCCATCGTCCCTTTGATGCGGTGCAGTTGTCCTGTCCCTTTAGCAGAAAAACACCCCCAAAGCATAATGTTTCCACCTCCATGTTTGACGGTGGGGATGGTGTTCTTGGGGTCATAGGCAGCATTCCTCCTCCTCCAAACACGGGGAGTTGAGTTGATGCCAAAGAGCTCGATTTTGGTCTCATCTGACCATAACACTTTCACCCAGTTCTCCTCTGAATCATTCAGATGTTGGCAAACTTCAGACGGGCCTGTACATGTGCTTTCTTGAGCAGGGGGACCTTGCGGGCGCTGCAGGATTTCAATCCTTCACGGCGTAGTGTGTTACCAATTGTTTTCTTGGTGACTATGGTCCCAGCTGCCTCATGATGCCTCGTTCTCATGATCATTGAAACTCCACGAGGTGAGATCTTGCATGGAGCCCCAGACCGAGGGAGACTGACAGTTATTTTGTGTTTCTTCCATTTGCGAATAATCACACCAACTGTTGTCACCTTCTCACCAAGCTGCTTGGCGATGGTCTTGTAGCCCATTCCAGCCTTGTGTAGGTCTAAAATCTTGTCCCTGACATCCTTGGACAGCTCTTTGGTCTTGGCCATGGTAGAGAGTTTAGAATCTGATTGATTGATTGCTTCTGTGGACAGGTGTCTTTTATACAGGTAACGAGCTGAGATTAGGAGCACTCCCTTTAAGAGAGTGCTCCTAATCTCAGCTCGTTACCTGTATAAAAGACACCTGGGAGCCAGAAATCTTGCTGATTGATAGGGGATCAAATACTTATTTCCCTCATTAACAAGCAAATCAATTTATAACGTTTTTCTGGATTTTTTTGTTGTTATTCTGTCTCTCACTGTTAAAATACACTTACCATTAAAATTATAGACTGATCATTTCTTTGTCAGTGGGCAAACGTACAAAATCAGCAGGGGATCAAATACTTTTTCCCTCACTGTACTTATGTAAAAAAATAATAATGTTGCATTCATGTGTTTCATTATAAATGAAAACAAAAAGATTCATGCAAGAATCTAGGCAATAATGCAACAATAGGCAAAACCTATGGAATTACCTTTTGAGCTCCTATGTCTGTCCATTGTAAGTTTTGCTCTCAATTGAAGTCAACCTCTTTGTGAGTTATTCAGGTCCCTCAGACATGCCTCTGAACAAAGCTGGGCCTCTCCACGAAGTGGCAGAGGGGCACCTGGCATGCCAGGGGGTCTTGTTATATATTCTGCTGACCTTACAGTGCTCACAGTTCCTGCTCAAAGCAGCAGAGCTATATTGAGAGTTTGCTGTGTCCAGAAGGGCAATTGGCAAAGGTGTGTGATTGTTCTGCCTGTGATCCAGTGCACTGTGAGTCTTTGTTTTGTCCAGTTGCACCCCGGGGGGCTGGCAGGGGTGGATGCCCAAACTGGATCAGCTTCTGTTTTACATTGCTGGAATAAAAAATCTAGTTCTGTTTCTTTTTTTATTTTATTGCACATTTTCCACTTATATAATATATACTGTATTATAAGTACATAATACATGCATAGCTGAAGCTGTTCTGAATCCATAGATACCACATATATAGCAGTAGCATCTATAATAGCTGAGTTATGAGCTCTCTCTCTCTCTCACACTCCTCCCCCATCTCTGGGGATGCTTGGTCTGTAACTGGACACTGATCATATGATCCATTCCCTGCCTGAGACAGGGTTTTTTGGATTAGCTAGTAAAGGCAGATCTCCATGGCACATGACACACATAGTAACATCCTCTCATTGGGCAATTCCAGCCCCATGTGCTGCTTTGCATATTGAATTTCTAAAACCAGGAAGTGCGCGATGTAAACAAACAGCACATAGCTCTTTTCAGCAGAATCTCAGCTATGCAGCTAAAAACACTGCATGTCTTTATCTCAGATCGTTGCCCCAATTTTGGGCGGATCCGCCTAAATCGTCCTCAGAGGGGATTTTTTATTTTTAATCAGTTTCAGGCAAATTATGGCAAATTCTGTAATATTCAACGTTTTACAGTTGATTCAATTTTTATTACCAAATTCCACGATTCCGTCTGCATTTTCCGCATTGCGGAAATCATAGGGCTTTATAATGGCTATTCAGATCAACAGTGAAAGACTGGGAGACCCCAGATGGACTGAAAAGCCATCTATTCAGACAGGTCTGATTCAGAAACTTAAGATATTGGGAACCTGTGAAGAATTCAATTCATTATGTTCCAATCCACATCTGTCATATAAAATACAATGAAGATTTTTTCCTGTCCCCAGTTTATCAAATGAGCTTTTTTTTCTACAGTGGATTGTGCCAGTTTTTTGTGCCAAGCAACATTTTTTCAAATGAAGCGTTTGAATACTTTTAGCTACAACTATGTATATACAGTCTATCCTATTTTCACCCTACATTTAGTGCAATAAATATGAATCATTGAAGTGTACATGTCTTATCAGTGTTTGATGAACACTGATTCAGCCCAGAGAAAGTTGTGAAGGTTACAGTAATTTGAACCGAATAATGACTGCCACTTAATGGAAATCAATTTAAAGTGTATGTAAGTCTATTTTTGCATGCTTGAGTGAAAGGATGAATTGGTAACATTTAATTGGCATTTATTTCCTCTGTAAAAACATACATTTGTCCTCTTGGTTTTGACAGGGTGTAAAATGAACAATATCAATATTGTGTATACACCGTGGGCCAACTTAAAGAAAACAGGAGATATGGACGTAGGCCAGATAGGCTTTCATCGGCAGAAAGAGGCAAGTTGAATATCAATGTTTATATATTTATTAAGTCATTTATGAATGTCATATTTGTTCTCTCCAAAAGCTGATTTGAGTGATTCAAACTATTAATTACAAGAAGCCTCATTGTCTACAGATTTAATTATGGAGTTGAGCTAGAGGCCAGCATCCTATTTTTGTGTATTCATTTTACTTAAACCCCTTACTCCAGTAATCGCTCTCGTATGTTATGAATCTTAGCTGCCTTTTGGTGCTTTTTGGAATTGAAGTACATTTAAGCTCAAAGATTTGCTGTTAAAAACAATATGGTGATGTTTTCTTGTTTAGTGGGGTGATTTTTGTAGCGAGAGACATTGTGTTGTTAAGTGTAGAACAGTATTAGGTCCAGTGTTTTGCTATAGTCCCTTTACACTCCTTTATTCTTCTCTGTCCCCTGTTACTTCTCAGTCTCACTTGGTTTTCTCTCCTATACTTCCCAAACATTTACTTCTGAGCCTTATCCGCATGGGTCTTATCACATTTCTCCCACAGACAAAATAGCATAAACATGGCCTAAAAACAATCTGAAAAATGTGTTTAGCTTCGAGGTGGGAATGTGTGAACAGCAGAATAACAGAAATTTAGACCCAGATTTGAGAAAATAGACTTTATTACTTTAGGCCTAGAGCTGAGAAAGGGGGAAAAGGAGACCATTATAACTCGAAGGGTTAAAGATTACTGATACACAAATTAAAAAAACCTTTCTAGTTCTTTGGATGTGGTAATAAGCTTTAACACAAAAGCATGCTTACATACTGAAATTGAACTTCAATAGTAGAATACAACAGTGTACAGCACATCACACAAAGAGTTCACCTACAGCCAGGACGATGAAGTCATTCAGCTGTGCTTTCTGCAGTGTCCTGAGAATACACAGTCTGTCTGTAGGTGAAGATCGTTGCAGTAGAAAAGAAGATCAACGAGATTGTGAACCGGCTAGAGAAGACAAAAGAAGAGCGGTTCCCTGACCTGGCTGCGGAGAAGGAGGCCAGAGACCGCGAGGAGAGGAATGAGAAGAAAGTGCAGATCCAGGAGGTCAAGAAGAAAGAGAAGGAGGAAATGAAGAAGAAAAAGGAGATGGAGGACCTCAGGTAAAACAAACGTGGTCTATGGTTTAGGAATTGGCGCACTCCTGCGTGTATATTTACTATTAAAAGTTACATCCTAATATATTATTCTACAATACAGTAGTAAAACTTCGTAACGGAGCCCTGTTTTTTTTTTTTTTTCACTTTGGCGATTCGATTTAGGCCTAATGTTTTTCAGTTTACTTATATCTGTGAGGTCTGAGGCTCTGTATTGAAACATATTGTAAAATTTTTTTTTAAACCTTTCAATGGTTTTTACACAAGGTTTGCCACTTCTCCGCCAGGGACAGTCAATTTTAATTTCTATTTTTTCTTCTGGTTTCAGTTCCCATAATTTGTTATTATTCCGCTGTATAATAGATAATAAGTAGATTACTTTCAGATTGAAAGCAGTTTAAGAATTACTAAATTGTGTGTCAGTTTCAGGTATGGATTCACTGTAAAAAGCATGTTTACTTATTTGGTGAACCTTGGTCTTTGGGTTATTTTTATATTTTAAAAATAAATTATAAGTCTCTCTCTGTATAGGCTGTATGTTAATTTCCCTGAACACACCAATTGAAATGTGTAATCTGTTTGAATCCCAACATGAACATTAGAAGGGTTTATTTCACTTTCTCCACATGATGGCGCAAACGATGAGTCCTGCAGTTTAATGCTGTATTTAACACTTCAACTCCAAATCAAGTCACCGCACAGGGTTTGTTATAAAGAGGCGGTTTACCTTTCCGTCATTTTCATTTGGTTCATTGCCCTATAGTGGCGGACAGTGGAACAGGGAATCCAGCTGCTGGTTCCTCCCCTCTTGATCAGGTGTATGGTCACATCTCTGTGGCAACTCATCCCTTGTCCCAATCCATGCATATTTACTTCACTGGCATGAATCACAAAGAGCCACAGCACTGAGGAACTTAAAACTAAACTGATTGTGCAAAAGGTAGAATTGGGAATTTGGGGATTAAATTACTATGTGTTTATTATATAATGTATATCTAAAAATCATCATTATAATCAAAGGTTTTTAGAAAGATGCAGAATATAATTAAAGTTCTTCCCCTAGTTTAAAATGAATTCCATTTTATGATCAGATCACCTATCATTAACTCTATAACAGGGAGGCTGCTCCTGAAAATATATAATTTCTTACAAGCACGAAATCTGTTATCCATATTTTTTCTTTCTCTAGGAGTTATTCCTCTCTTATGAAATCAGACAACATGAAGACAAATGAGGTATGTAACAGATTTTATTTGGCAGATAAGTCTTAAAAACCTCAATCATTCTAGGATTCTCAGCCTTGCTCAAGATGAAACCCTGCTCCCTCTGTTTGGCACTGTGGAGATTTCTGCACTACTGGCTGGATGAGTGTGTGTTTGTCCGCTGCAATGCTGACTCTTCTTCTTTTGTTTTCGTTTTATAGGATGGAAACGATTCTGATGACTTCATGTAAAACTAACAAAATTATATCCGAGGATATGGACAGACACAACCAGTTTGAAAATCTGTTCATGTGAAGAACAACAAATGGTTTTAGTTTATATGGGAAGACACATACGAAGTAAAAAGTGCCAATAACAATCTGAACACTGATGCCCATGAGATCTCTAATTACTTTGTGTGTGCAGCTCAGTCCAAGGTGTTGTGCTGTCCAATTCTTTACAGCTTTAGCTTTCCTGCTACGGGAACAATCTGATCTTTTAGACCCCCTTCATTCACTAAAAGGGAAGCAAATGCCCGCACCATTTCGTCCGGTAGAATCTCTGTAATTGCTTCAATTCAATTGCTTGATTTTCTGACAAATTGAAATGTAAAGATTTCATTCTCTTCCCTGACTTTATGAAGTGTTGTAACTGCTACATTCATACACCTGCAGTGTGAAGATAGTGTTTGTTTTTTGTTTTCTTTTTCAAATAAATATTTACAATATTAGTTCATCCTCTCTGTATCCTCTTTTTCAGTATGCAGTGCTCTGGTTAGTCACTGGTATTCAGACTGGCATTTACTTCATCTTCGTCTTTTATTACTATGGAAGTGTTAATGATTTAATTTTCCATAGATCTTACAGAATTGTGGTGGTTGCAGCCATTTGTCTGATACAGGAGATTCTTTAGTGTCCCAAATATGCAGCCTGTATTAGGAAAGAAATCTCTACAGGCAAGTGTCAGATATCCTCTCGGCAGTGTGCGGTTTCTTCCAAATGCACTCCATCCCATTTTAAGATTTATTCCATAATCTCTGTCTGCGCTGATTTGTTGTCTAAGGTAGACATAACTTTTGACTTCTTCGAGTATCTGTTGATCTACCTCAATTTTCTTAACAAAGCTGTTAAGTATGACATTTGTTTTACTCGGGTTCATTTTAAGTCCAGTTTTCTTTCTGGCATCTGAGAGTTCTTGAAATTTGAAGCTGCAGGGCTTCAGGTGCTTTTGCAAATATGAAGATGTAATCGGCAAAGCAGTTTGTCCAAATAAGATTGTTTAACTCGTTTCCTTTTTCTTCCCAGTCCAAAGTCTTGAACACTTCTCCAAGGGTTGCCGTGAAAAGAGTTTTGGAGAATATTTTTTTGTTCTGAGTAATGCTGCTTTGATCTGTGGTATTATATAGATTAGTCTTTTTTTCAGGTATGAATCACAGTGGGAAATAGTCTCCTTTCACTCATCCTTGTACTGTACCGTTTATTCCCAACTTAATAACTTCCCCAACATTATCCTCCACCATGTGACAGGGCATTGCATATATTCAGTTACTTTATGATATTTGTTACAACATCTTAAATAGCTCAAATAACTTTACATTTAAGTTTTCTGAATTTGTTTCTTAACTGAACTCACCAGTGTTTATTTTATATTTGAACATGTGAAAATGCAGGAAAAGTCAAGCAATGTGGTGCAAAGTAAAATGTACAATAGATAGGCCTACTGGCTTAAGACAACTGAATAATTGGGGAATATCACTTTAAATATTACATTTTACCAAAAATGAACTGGTAGCAGCACATCTCTAGTTGATCGGAGTGATCCTGTCCTATAATGCACTGGTATTTAGGCTCTCATGTTATTTAAGGATATGCAGTATATCACTGCCACAGATCTAAATGATGTAGCTTTTACTGTCCTTGGAGCAGAACATTCTAGGTTCAGACAGAGTTTCTCTTCCTCCCTGTTCAGCACTATGGTATTCGTGAGACCTTCACAAGAACAGCAGTATCTTCAAGCAGTCTTTGCTATAATGTAACACATGGGTGATCTTCAATCTGGAAATTCTTGAAATGTTAAGTGGGAAATAAATCCAGTTTGACCAGAAACCCGTTCGGTTATTCCAGCATTACAATTTGGAATTAGTAAAACTCGGCGGCAAATGTCCCGATTTTGCAGCGCTAATTTCCTGTATGGCATGTGCAAGTGTTTCGTACCTAGATAGACCATAACATTGTGTAGGACGCCTTTCTGTGCGAAAATTTATATGGATATCAAGAGTTTTAAAAATATTACAAATTGTTTAATTGGTCTCTCACTGTGGCTGAAGAAAAGGTGATTCATTTTTTTTAACAGCAGCTTCAGCCCTTGTACCTTAAAAACTACCTTCTATACCTTGTGAAGATCATAATCTTTTTTTTTCTTCTCCATTTTGAATTTAATTTCACATACAAAAGTAATCCATAATAATAAATATATTGTATGATTTTACAGTATATACAAAATGCAAGACCCACAAAACAAAATTGCAAAAATCCCAGTGGAATTGGATTATTATAACCACTGACTTTACCTCACTAGATGGCGTCTCTCTCTTCTGGTGAATGTGAAAAACGAATGCGGATTATGGCAGGGCCATAGCTATAGTTCTGTTCTGGATACTGAATTCCACCTTCGCCACAGAATATAGAAAACCTTGGAAAATAAAAACACAAACCACACATAATCCTAATAATAATAAAGATTGATGGGCCAGTGATAATATTTAGTTCTTTTAAGACTTTGTGCTTTAGTCAATAATATTAGACCTTAGTAAATCAGGCTTCATGTGCATTATATAAAGGCAAAATTCCATAGTGGTAGAAAAAATAGCTTCTGTTCATTAATAAAGATTATTTGTTGAAGCAGAGCAAGGCAGGACACTTTAATTCCATGTACAAACAAATTTAACAGCTGGAATACTTAAAAACATTACATTTTTTCTACATATGTGTCTATTTTGACTAACGTAGGTTGTGTCTGAGACCAACCCGATTGAAATCTCATTTGTTTGTGTATAACAGCAGACTGCCTCTCCCACGAGGAAGGTATCTGAGAGAGTTGTTTATTGCACTCCGCTGTAGAGCCTTTATTACAGCATTCTTGCACAGTGAGAGAATAAGCTGTCAAGGTTACTCTGTCTGCTGTTGTCCACCGGTAACAAAGCAGACAGAGAAACAGACATGTCGGGCTAGAAGAAAAGGAGCACGTCAAGGCTGATTATTGTTGACTGTGTCCAACTCCAAATTCTTCAGCTTCTTTCAAAACAGCCAGGGTATGTCAATAGGCCTTATTCACTGTGCAGCCCCAGATGTTTTCCTTAATTTCTGCCAGTTGTTTACTTCTGCTTTTCGCTGGTGTTAAGGAAGACTAAGAAACAGTCACAACAGTTAAATGATCTGACAGTTATTTCAAATAATAGCACTTCGCTTTATTCTCGTTTTTACTGTGCTCCCACTCTCTCCCGAGAGAGACATGCATCCCACATATTTTCTGCTTATTAAAACCATATATGGTTCCTTTCCAACTATTGTGCACAACGATTTGAGGAGCACGTTGTGGACATCAAACCTAAACATAATTATAAAGTCGGAGTCCAGCTGCTGTTTGTTTTGCCTGTTGGGGTTGTTTTTTCTTGATGATGTGGGAGTAGCCGCGAATTGCAGCTCTGGGTTTAATCCGTGTGTGTCTGAGCCTGTTTGCCTGAGGAACAAACACACTGGGGGGAACGTTTCAAACTAGGGCACAGTGGGAAGATGAAGGAAACCAAAATTGGAAAATTGAACCCAAAATACCAAGTAAGAGCACACCACTTAGTTAAGTATACGACTTTATTAAGTTCTGTATAAGTCCGGCATCGTACAGTGCAGGCAGGCTGCACTTCTATGGCAGACATTCTCTATATTTTCCACTTGGTAATCTGATATTGATCTTAATCTGGAAGAACTCTTGAAGTGTGTGCCCAGTGTTTTCCCTGCCAAACAAAAGTTTAAATCTGTTTACTGGGAAGAAGTCTTTAGCAGTTTGTTTGCATGCAAGAAAGCACTTGTGTTGGGATTGTGTAAAAATAATGTCTTTCTTTATGATATGTATGTATGTATGATTATTATTATTAATGAGATCCTATTGTTTTACAGTTAGTTACAGTAAACACAGAATCTCCATATACTGCTAGTCAAGTCTACTGCTGCCCAGTGTAACATTAAAATGAGAAAAGAATGGATGACAATCACTCCTCAAGCTGTTACCATGGCAATTCCAAAAAACAGGCAAGTCCTTCATAAGAGAGAATGAAGACTAAAAATAAATAAATAAATAAATGACAGAGAAGTCAACACATAACCCACTCACAGCAAGAGGTGGAATCAGGGAGGAGTAACCTGTAAATCATGCAAAATTGAAGTTTTTTTTTCTGTGGTCGGGGGATAATGGGATGAAAACGGAGATGGTGTTCATCTGGTTTTGTATATTATTTCAATTATTGTCCCACAGACAAGCAAATAAAACACCACAGAATGAGAAATCTTAATACTGCACACAAATGAACAGACACATTCTGCACAGGGGACATTATGGTACCGCTCTCCAAGGCAATGTGGAAAGTATGACCGGTCCGGTCGCCTCAGCCCTCTCTGTGTGGCTAGCAATATTCTTGCTCGTAGGAAACAGTCAGTCATCCATTGCAAAATGAGGCGAAAATGAAATACAATTTTTGAATCGGTGGCATGTGAAACAGTCCATGGAGGATAACTTCTCTTATAATGTGCAGAATGTCTGCATAGGCCTGGACCAAATCAAGACTTTGACCTACCCTCAAATAATAACTTCCAAACTTGTACTTATTTATTATCTGTCATAGGCCCCTTTTCTACACCTTATAAATAAAAACGCAATACAAGTGTAATTTCCATTTAGTGGGTGGGTCAAAGTTTTGATTTGGTCTAGCCTTTAGTTTCACATACCAAAAACAATTTGTTTTCAAGGCTTAATTAAAACCCTCATTCATCTGATATCACCTACATGCAACAATTAAGTGTGGTATTATGTATTTATTTTAAACACGGCATCCTGAATTTCCCAACATTACTTGCACAACCTGTTTCAACGTATGTATTCTTGCTTGCCTCTACCTCATTTTTGACCATGTATTGCGTCTCTTTCCCAAAATGTATGTCATCAGTATTTAAAAATATAAGAAGAAAATACTTCTCAGTCATACTGAAGCTCTGTACAAGATGCCAATAAATGAATGCTCAGCCACATCGATTTGGCCTCATTTAGAAATGCATCATTACCACGCTATCGTGGGATAACCCTGCTAAACTGTTCATTTTCGTATACAGGACTTTGATGCTCTGTGTAGCTTGAGCTGTATCACACAGCTCATTAAAACTCCTCAATGCCAAGACATCCTGTAATTCTGCTTTTGAGTTGGTGGTATAAATTGTTTTCATAGATGTGGCTTGATTGCCCGTGGTGGCCTCTCTCACAGCAATACATTACCTAGTGCTGGCTATGACTTGACTTGGCAGGTCTGAGAGGACCACACACAAACCCAGAGGTAGGAGTTGCTCCATAGAGAACATGCATGCAGCGGCAGAGGCAGTGACATGAACAAAGAAGATGTGCTTGACCGGGCACGATCACTCTAGACTGTCCGTCCAACACAAACAAGAAAAGCCCATTAAAAGGAGACCTGGGGTGCTATCATTGGAAAGTGTTTCTATGTGTTGTAACACAATATGGTGCGCACATGGGACTGATTGAATATTTCCTGCTCAGTTTTCTAACAACTCAAACCAAGACACCCTATTACAGAAGCAAATGCATTTGACAGCTGAAAATAATTGAACTGTGTTTAAAACTGGATTTCTTATAAACAAGTAATGTAATACTTTTGTTATTAGTATTCAAGTGCAGTGCCTTCTCTATTCCGTCTCCAGTGGTGAGGAGCATAAATACATGATTTGTGTGAAGAAATTTGAATATTAAAACTTCAGTTGCAGGAGATTTGTTTACAGGTTGCCTGAAAAATGAAAGCCTGAGGGTTTATGATGGATTTTAAATGGTATTGCAGGAGGTATTGACCCCAGTCAGAAGAAACACATTACACATGAAATCCTAATTTTACAGAAGTCAGCACTGGGTTAAAATTTCATCCCATGATTAAATGTTGTTTACCAAAAGCCTCTGCCTATTGGATGGCTGAGAGCCTTCTGTGGTCATGAGTCACAGAGTTCGCATTACCTTATGATTTTCTTCAAAATATAAGCATGCAGAGAGGAGGAGGAAAGAGGAGAGACAATAAGGAGGCACCATATGAAAATCACCATTGATTGCAGGCAGATGGAACAGGATTTAATTTCTTAAGTAAAGTATACACTAAGGTAAAAAAATGCCTGGTGATTTTAGTTATGGTAAGAACATTAGTTTCAAGTTTAAAAATAAGGCTATTTTGCTCATCTTGCTCATGAGCTTTGCGTTTTTAGTAGTAATATATCAATATATAATGATATATAATAAGACAAATAATATAGCATATTTTAGACATAATATAGGATCTACCTCATGGGGTGCTTCCAAAGCAGTGTTTCTAACATCCTGTGAAGAATGACCAGACGTTGGCATCTTTGCATGATATATATTTTCTGTTGTAGTTTTTATTCCTGTTTCTGTACATTAAGAACACAAACATAGTTTGAAGATAAACATCGATGATAAACCATTAAAATGATTATGATGCTCCCTAAAATAGAAAAATGAAGTGACTAGACCTCACACTGTGGACCTCACTGATTTTAACTACATGTTTGTTGAACCACAAGGAATTTATATAGCCGGCTTTCAGAAAAAAAATAAACAAACACAAAAACTGATCTGTGTGAACGCTCACAATGTCGCATCTGCAAACACTCCTCTCGAAATCTTTGTGGATTTGTCTGTGTTTGTTTCACATTTTCCTTTGTATTGTGAAGCTTGCTTGTGTTTTCATCATGAAAAAACCATGAGCCCTTCGAAATTGTTTTGTGGCCAATAATGATGGAAATAATCTCACTCTGTATTTTCTTTGGAGAAATCAATATCTTAAACCACTTCAATTCATTCGCCCTTCTAGAATGGAAATAAAATGTTAACCACACAATTGGGTTTAGTGTTATGATTTAGCACGAGAGCTTAATGTCTGCATGTGTTAGTGTCTCTGAAGCATTCGATTTCATAGCATGTGAAGAAGCCACAGGGGTTCAATTAAGAGCATGTTTCCTGTTGAATTACCAGCAACAATGTTTTAATTTTGCTGATTCACCTTCACAACTGACAGCTGCAGTGGAAATCAGAATAGTCGTGGATATGAAGCAAAGAAGGGAAAATAAAAGAAAAAGCAGATATTGCAGTTATCTTGTTATTTTCTGGGGGGGAAATGGGTAGGAAAAGCTTAAACAAAGCTGACTTTGAGAAAAGACCTAGCATAAGTATGAAGTAGATGAAGTTCTACATTGTTATCTGCACTGATGAAAAAGAAACGTCTTGAACCCGGATGACTGCCTGTCACATTTTTAAAGGTCATGCTTTTTTATATTCTTATCTTCTCTTCACCTCTTCAGTACTGAATGGTTCACATTCCTGGGGAGAAGATATAATTTCCACAACTGTTTTTCAAGTAGAAAACTAAATTCCAAGTATCTGCAAAGACATATTAATATGCATGATTGTACTTACTGTGACTGCAATACCACTGCCAATTAGAATTCAATTTCTTTTGTTGGTTTAACATGCAGAATTGTTCTGGTCCTGGTTACCTTATCATTTAAATCATGGACTTGAATGATGTGCATGTTTTCTTCAGTAGTAATGCTGATGTCCTAAGTGAACTTATTTTTAAAGTAAAAAAGTTAAAAGTTATGTAATTACAGAAATTATACTTTGGAAATTAACCACAAATCACAATAAAGCGATTTGGTCAGTTTTCTTTCCTTGTACTGTTTAAGGTCATTCATCCCTCACTCTTTTCCTTATGACATGCTTTTGGCAGTAGAGTTATGTGTGTTCGTTGGCCATTACAAATTGTCAGACATGATACAACTTCAATGGTGCGATTTTGAAAAATTGAATATTGTATTAAATGTAATTAGGCCTAACTACTATGTTAAAATATTATTTTATAAGACAGCCCCTGAGAAAACTATGAATGCTATATAAGCTGGACTCTGCAAAACACACAAAAATGATCTCCCCAAGGAGAAATTCTGTTCAAAATGAGCTCTGAAAAGCTTCCTTTTGAATTTGTGACTCTGGAAGTGCACTGCAATTAATTTTGAGACTGTCACAGCTGCAGAAAAATTACTTGGTTAATAGCAGCTGTTAGATTTGGAGATGGTGCATGTGAATACTTTCTGTTTTGAGAAAAAAAAACTGGAAATGTTAAACTACTTATTCTTCAAATTATTACTAGTCAAGATGAAAGAATGTAAAGGATTGGCCAAATTCCATGTTTCAGCTTCTTTGATGGATTATCATAATGTCACATGTCCTAGAGCTTATTTGAGGTATTGTCTACAACAGGGGTTCTCAAACCGGTCCTGGAGGACCCCCTGTCTTGCTGGTTTTTATTTCAACCAATATCTTAATTGCTTAATTGATTCCTTAATTGAACTAACAATGCAATACAAGGCTAAAGTATATAATTTAGAGCTTGGTTGGAACAAAAACCATCAGGGCAGGGGCTTCTCTAGGACCGGTTTGGGAACCCCTGGTCTACAACATATGTTGTCTATTGCAGCTTCAGGGCAGAGACATTTTTGCATGATATTGGCATACCCAGCACAAACTAGCTTCTCGTTTTCCCCAAATGTCAAAACACTATGGAATAAATTAAGTTCTAATTGTACTGAATTAGCATATCCAATATGTCTAAGAAGAATAAAACCTCAATTTCCTTTGGCTCTTTTGGCATCTTATACTGACCAAACCATATCCGATGTACTAATGAGGCATTTATCAAATCCATTAACAAGTGGAATGTAGAAGCATTGGAAAGAGAGATTAAACTATTTATTCTGCAAGGTTCTAACTTCATCAGATGTGATTAAAAGTGCTTCATTGTTGCACAATGAACAATACTGGTAAATGACTTTTACCAACATATATATACATTATATACAGTATATACTTTAATAACATTTTCAAACCATTGGGGAAAAAGGTTTGAAAGCCGTCCTGTATATTTCTTTCATTTAATTATTAAAATTTTTACAACATTATTTTGTCTTCATTGTCTTTTTAAATTCTTCCTTACTTACTTATTTCATTATTTTCTCATTTACAATTTAGTAACAGAAATACTGGCTGAAATACTTTCAGAACATTTGTAGTGTGTCTGTGTGTGTCTTGGCTTTCTTACAAGACAATTTAATTTATCCTGGTCCTGGAGTTATTTTTAGTAATATTATAAGTTTTAAAGAACAAAATCCAACAAAGGAATATTAGCAAATACGACACAGCCTGATTAAAAGGTTACAGAGTGCCTAGGTGTTAATAACCAATACCATTAGAATTGGATTAGCTATTTGTTCTTACTTCTGTCCATCACGTCTCCCATCTGTTTCCTTTCCCACCCCTCTTTCTGGGCTTTTCCAGAACTGTGGAAAATTCCAATCAGCTCAAGCGAGTGATGCTTTCTTAAAGGGCCAGCATCTTGTGTTATTATTATAATGTTCAAACTGTCCAGATAAATACCATAGCTCTATAGCAATGCACACACATTCATTCACAATTGAAATGCCACCTAACTCAATACAGTGTAAATACATCAGCACAATAGACTGTTTAATTACTGCAGCTCAGAAACTGGTCCGGTAAAACTATAGCAGACTTGCTGTAGTTGAGCTGCCTTAGGTGATATTCAGTTAATATACCCTGTACAGAACCCAGGTCCTGGAGGGCTTAATTGCTTTAATTTACAAAACATGTAGCGCAAATGTCAGAAGACATTTCAGAGGGTTAGGGTTAGGGTTATAAGGCTACAAGGTTTTTAGGGTTAGGGTTAGGGTTACATGGTTAGGGTTAGGGTTAAACGGCTAGGTTTAGAGTTAGGGTTAGGGTTAGGGTTATAGGTCTATACAGTTTCTAGGGTTAGGGTTAGGGTTATGGTTATAAGTCTATAGGGTTTCCAGGGTTAGGGTTAGTTTTATAGGGTTACAGAGCTGTAGGGTTAGGGCTCTAGGGTTAGGGTTAGGGTTAGGGTTATAAGTCTATAGGGTTTTTAGGGTTAGGATTAAGGTTATATTGCTAGGGTTTGGGTTAAACGGCTAGGTTTAGAGTTAGGGTTAGGTTTAGGGTTATATGGCTAGGGTTAGGGTTAAACGGCTAGGTTTAGACACAAGGAAACAATACAAAACACAAACCTTTCCTTTTAAGAGTACAATTAACCCCAAAAAGAAATTAAAAACGTCTCTCTTGGCTGCAGCTTTTCTCAATACAATGCAAAGTGTTTTTGCAGTGGAGTTGCCACAGACATCTGCCAGCAGCCTCTGTGTGTATGTTTCATAGACATGGTCTGGGGGATTAGCCTGTTTCTTATCCTATCCAAGTAGCACAGTTCCTGATTTATAATACTAATAATTTGTATAATTCTAAGTTTGTGCAGAAGTGATCAGACAGCTCAGTATCAAAAAACGGCCTGGATTAAATCGAGCCACGAGACCACTATACCAAAGGGTTGGCACACAATTGGTTGAATGTTGTATTGGCTTGTAGTTGACAATGATTTCCTCAGCTTACCCCACAACCAGACCCCTTTGGTTTGTGGGGCTCCTGTAGACTTGCCGTATTAACAGTGACATTTGCATTTGACCTCCTTAAAATGTTCTGACTCTGTTTTATATGCACCATAGACTCTCAGTTTGAAAATAACTGCATGGCCAGTCGGTGCACTTTTCAGAGGACGCCAGTGTGTGTTGAGACCCTCTCTTCCATTTCCCACTGTTGAAATGTTGGTAATTACAGATTGGATTACAGGAGAAAGAAACTACAACTACAGAAAGAAAGAAAAAGACCTTGGACCCCCCCTTTCTTTCTTTATAACTCTGACATTGTATGCCAAATACTAAGACTAAGTTCACAATCCCTCTGTCTTAACTGATTTCAGTCAACTGTATATACCGCTTATATTTAGCATTATTCAAGTATCTCTTGACATCTACCCTCCTCCTTGGGTTAATATATATAGACGGGTGACAAACGAAAGGAAAAACCTGAATAAATAAGTGGAGGAACATAACGAATGCAGATGCCTCCAAACAGGTGTACTGCATGATACAATTAAGCAATTAACATCCTATCATGCTCTGTGGTATGTATAAAAATGCCGAGCAGGCCCAGTTGACCTCGATTTTGGATCAAGATGGCAAGAGGAAAGGATCTAAGTGAATTTGAAAGAGGGTCATTATTGAGGCATGAATGACAGGAGCTTCAGTCACAAAGACGCTCAACTGACTAGTGTTCTGACTAGAGTCCATGTGTGGTGACACCAAGAGAACGGTACAGGCCTGACTGTTTGACCCCTACAGTGAGGGGGTCCAGAGGCTCTGTTATGCTGTGGGGGGCATTGTCCTGGCATGGTTTGGGTCCACGAGTTCCAGAGACTTGTAGAATCTATGCCAATGTGCATTGAAGCTGTCCTGGCAGCTCATTTTGGCCTAACACCTTACTGAGACATTTTATGTTGGTTTTTCCTTTAATTTGTCACTCGTCTGTATGTATATATATATATATATTCTCTTTAAAAATTGAGTGATGTTTTTAAACATATTGTTTGCATCTATTCAAGAATTTTGTTTTTAGAGACTAAAAAGTACTAAAAACATTGCAAACTGTTGCTCAATTCCACCCACTAGATGTTTTGGTTCCCAAACCTTTTTCAGACTGAGATATTAGTCAGCTGTACTTTATTTGTGCTTTATTTGTACTTTATTTGTCGATCAAAATCAATGTTAAATTCTGTCAGTTGCACATTTCCACATTGCATACTTGATAGCCAACTGTATCCTAAGTAAATCATTAAGGTAAGTTATGGCAAGGTTATTTAGTGGTGCTGGGGAAATAAACAACTTCTCAATAAATGTGTAACCTTAAACACACTTTTACGTCTATCCAAAAAACTGTATTGATAAAAATGATAAATTAATGATTCCTTTACCATTGCTCATTGAATGAGTCAAATATGAAGAGCCTATGAGGGAAGACAGATTAATTTCTGAAACAAAACAATCTGCTATGACTGTTTTCCATAAAAATAAAAATAAAAATAAATAATAAAGGAGTCTGAAGTTGACACCCCCTTTCCTCAGATGGATACATTCTCCTGAATTTCAGGAAAAATATTTTTTACTTTCTGAATATCTATCTTTTTTTTTTTAGTTTTTAAAATAATAATATAAAATTTCCACCACCCACAACAGTCAGAAATCCACAGCTGTCTTAACATCTCCTGACCCCCTCCCCTCTCTTTAGGTCCCATCTGGTCTGTGTTAGCTTTACTCTCCAGTTATGTCCTGTTTCTCCCGGTGCAGCTACCCTCACAGTCAACCACATGTGATGAACTCAGCAAAAGTGTCCAGAGCGCCGAGGCTCACTTCTGTATCCCGAACGTCTTTTAATTTTTCTAAATAATTGCTTTTTTCCAGAGGAACTTTCTTCGAGCTTCAATAGGAGTGGTGCACAGTAGTGAAAATGAGTAGGGACAGAGATAAATATCTTCAAAATATGTGTTTCACATAACATTCACCCCCAAAAACACATAGAAGCCTAAACATATTAAAGTAAAAACAAACAAACAAACAAACAAAACAAACCCTTTTAGTTGCAAACAAGAGATGTTATCTTGTGCAATTTATGTGAAGGAGAAGGAAAACGGAGTGAAACTATTACTCCTCACACAACCTATTAACTTATCATAAATCACACACATAAGGATTATGTGAATGAGAATGTAGCCAATTGCCTGTAAGTGTATGTCCGGCCACAGTGAATTATCACCCCTGGACCTACACCCTTTCTAAAGAGCGCCTTCTCCTGCAATAAAAGAGTAGATGCACACTTGATACAAAGATACAGTTTGAGGTCTGTCTATACCTTGTTTTTTGTTTTGTTGATTCAGACCCCTGTGTCAGTGTTGTCTCACAGTTACCAACTCACAAGACATATATAATGCTCTGAAGATAGATTTTAAACCCTATAAAGCAGTGCTAATATGTCTCATTCATATAGACCACAAATACAAAATATAAGGTTTGCTGTGTGCATATGTGTATGTGTTTATGATTTATATTGTATGTTTATAATTCACACACCAAAGATCATCTGTGTAATCACCAGTATTTACCTCAAATATGGAGTTATAAATTGCAGAAAAACAAAATTATATATATATATTTATATATGTATATACACGATCAGCCATAACATTATGACCACTGACAGGTGAAGTGAATAACACTGATAATCTAGTTATCATGGCACCTGTCAGTGGGTGGGATATATTAGGCAGCAAGTGAACATTTTGTCCTTGTTGACTTGTTGACTTGGCCTCCAAATTCCCCAGATCTCAGTCCAATCGAGCATCTGTGGGATGTGCTGGACAAACAAGTCCGATCCATGGAGGCCCCACCTCGCAACTTACAGGACTTAAAGGATCTGCTGCTAACATCTTGGTGCCAGATACCACAACACACCTTCAGAGGTCTAGTGGAGTCCATGCCTCGATGGGTCAGGGCTGTTTTGGTGGCAAAAGGGGGACCTACACAATATTAGACAGGTGGTCATAATGTTATGGCTCATTGGTGTATATAATGTGTGTGTAAATATCACAAGGGTATTATCTTTAAATTTAAGAATTCTCGGATACAGAATTGTGATCACAGCATGTATATGTCATGACTAATCTGTGGCATAGCTTTTCACAAAACTCCCGACTATGCCACCCCTGTTATTTTTGAGAAGGGGAACCTCATCACCCACTTTCACGATTAACTCCTCCTGCTCAGGTTTTGCTTCATCTCGAGCACTCAACACAGACACAGGCAAGTATCAAATTATTCATTTTATTTTCTTATAAAACACTGGGTGGGTGGCATGGTGGCACGGCAGTTAGCGCTGCTGCCTCACAGCTCCAGCGGTCCCGGCATCGAGTCTTGGCTCACGTTGTCTGTGTGGAGTTTGCATGTACTCCCCGTGTCCGTGTGGGTTTCCTCCAGGCCATGCTAAATTGCCCAGTAGGTATGTGTGTGTGTTGCCCAGCGATGGCCTGGCATCCCATCCTGGGTGTATTCCTGCCTTGCACCCTCTGCCTGCCGGGATTGTCTCCAGCATCCCTGTGACCCTCACCAGGATAAGTGGTTTAAAAAATGAATGGATGGACAACACTGGGTCCAGGGCAAGAATTCCATGTGAGGATCAGTAACTAACGGGGAAAAGGAAAATGTATCTAGTCTAAGGTAAATTAACCTAATGTCCACACCCAAGCTGCAAGTAAATACATTTTTGTTGTTAGTGTTTTGGTGCATCTCACGATAACCTTGGCTTTCATCAATTTCTCTAAAATGCAACTTCTCGACCTAGCCTTAGCAGGTGGCCCCAGTCCTTCCACACACTGTATATCATGTCATCCCTCTTGCAGCCTCTGTCAGACCAGGGGGATGGTGTCCTGTGGTGGAGGGGAACCTAATGGCGACAGCCTAATGTCCATGTAGCTTTGATCTGGCAGGATCCTGGGGCTTCTGGGGTACCCAGCTCCTCCACATCCATTTCCTGGGTGGTCAGGGGCACTGTACCTGCTGTTCTTCAACCTCCCCTGCCCCGGGTGAGTAGCTGAGCTTCTCCCCCTCTCTCCAACAGCCATCAGCCCACGGCTACAGTTCAAGCCACCACCCAGACTCTGTCTCTCTCTCCCTCACAGCTCCGTCTGCCTTGCCCACAGCCACGACTGTCCCTGATTCTTGAGCTCATCGAGTTGGGAAGAGGACCAGGTGTATGAACTAAACTGTGCCCCGTTGCCAGACAACAACTTCCAGCTGCAGGTGTGTCACCTAGGGGGACCAAACAAATGTGCAAATTCATAGTAAAAAAACAAAGCATATACCCACTAGAAGTGTAAAAGGAACTCATGAATAGAACAAAACTTATAAATAAGTTCAATAGTGCAAGGAAAATATAAAGTAATTTAAACAAATAAATCAATTAGCTCACCACCTCCCATGACGTATATTTGTTATGTTTTTCTGTTTAATTATTTCCACATTATTTCACTAACTTTTAAGTGTGAAATTGTGGTGTTGCAACATTTAAAATCTAGTTTATAAAGTAGCATGAGTTGTGGTGATGCCAGCTGTTGACATGTGCTAATAATTATCACATAAAAATCCCATTGAAACCTGCAACGTCCGCACCAGCGTGTTTTAGGAATGGTGATTTGTTATCGATGTTGTGCGTTTGGACAACATAGCTCAATAAAAACTAAACATTTCCAGTTGTGTCATTTTGAGAAGCAAGAAAGGATCCAAAACAGCAACAACAATAAATATTCAAGAAAACTACACAATCCTGAGGCTCTCTCTCAACCCATACAATGTGGTTTTCAAATTAAGTTAAGTGCCAGATTTTTGTGGTGTGTTCATTATTGTGCTAAAAAACTAGAGGAATAATAGCAAAATTGTGTGGTGGCTGAAGGTCATTGTGCATTCATAGACACAAACTTGCGCATCAGTTTAAAATGCATTACATTACGTATTTATTTTGATAGAAAACAAGATTCTGCTTGGAAATATATTCTCCAGTATTTACAATATTACCTACCCTGCTTCCACATCAGTTTCAAGAATATTCATATTAGATTGAAGAGGTGGTGGGGGAGCCACAAAAATATGTGTAGATTTCAAACTCTTACAGTAAACATCTGGACCCATAATCCCCTGGAAACAATGAGAGAGGATTAGGTTGAGCATATGTTTCCATTGCCACTGTAACACTTTGAAACATAACAGGGCAAGGCTATAAAATTGCCTTTGAAGAGACATTAATGAGTGAAGCATTATACCTTTATTAAAATGTATCCAGAGGTTTAAACCAGTGTTAATTTGAAAGCGCTGCTTGTGAGACAGCATGGCAATACAATTAATGCTGCCAACTGTCACCATAAAATAGGAATTCCTAGAAATAAAACTGCAAGTACACAATAATTAAAACGCACAAACATATTCGATGTGTTAATTTCACATGCATCATTTATTAAATTTCTTGGTTCATGTTAGCCTGAGAAAAGCAATCAGGCATACATTCACTGCTCAGACCATGTGAGTAAGCTGATCAGCATTACTTGGAGTACTTAATCTGGGAGTGTTTGTGCAAATATAAGAAATAACGTAATGCTGCCATTATGATATTGGCAGAACCCACCTTTTTAATTTAATAACACTGCTCCAGACAAGCCTGAAGTCAATTAACTTGGTTATTTATCTGTGTTATTTTCTAAAAAGAGAACAATCCTCAAATTAATTAGTAAAGAATCTAGGCAGTAATAAAATCTGCTTTTCTGCTTTGACCAAAATTTAGATTTTGTAAATTACAAGAAGTTCATAAAATCCATAATGTAGCTAGCCCTGGTCAATTGGAAAGGTATATAACTCCAAACTATGAATTATGATAGAATAAATGCATTGTAAACAGTCTGGTTTAATCACAGAAGCCACAATTACTGTCACAGTTCCCTAGCCCTGACCCTCTTTCCCCACTAGAGGCCACCAATGTTCCCTTGCCTTTTCCTGCTCCCTTCACTGCTTTCCTTTTTTCACTCTGTCAATTAACATTCCTCCACACCCTTGTGCACTTCTGCTCCTGTCCTCTGTTTTCATTGGTTCTGCTCCTGCCTTCCTAGTTTCTGTACTCCTTTATAAACCCCTCACTGCCCTCACTCTGGGTGAAGTGTTGTCAGCTCTCCCTGCATCACCAAGCCTTGTTCTCCTGGTTCCTTGTTCTCCTGGTTCCTTGTTCTCCTGGTTCCTTGTTCTCCTGGTTCCTTGTTCTCCTGGTTCCTTGTTCTCCTGGTTCCTTGTTCTCCTGGTTCCTTGTTCTCCTGGTTCCTTGTTCTCCTGGTTCCTTGTTCTCCTGGTTCCTTGTTCTCCTGGTTCCTTGTTCTCCTGGTTCCTTGTTCTCCTGAGCGCCTTGTTCTCCTGAGCGCCTTGTCCTTTAAATCTCTCTCTCTCTCTCTCTCTCTCTCTCTCTCTCCTCCCTCTTTTGCTCTGTCCTGTCTTTGTCTCTATTTCTCTCTCTCTCTCTGTTCTGTATCTTTCTCTTGACCTCCTGGATTTTGACCTTTGCCAGTGACCTCGACCTTGCCATTGGATTCTCCTTGGTTTCTGTCAGCTCATTGCACTAGCTCTGCACTTGGATCCTTTCTCCAACAGCTTTACGGTCCTCCCACGAGGTAACCGTGACAGAACACTTTGCCGCTATATAGACCCAGCGATGCTACCCGGCGGGCCATGATCAGGGAGAATACGGGGCTGCTCCAGGGGCTTATTGCCAAATTGAACCTGGTGCTTGAGCACCTTCCCGTGCAGCAGGCTGTACCGGTCGCCCAGCCAGAGTTCCAGGCCCCGGTCCTGACCCCTGCCACCCAGCCAGAGGTCCCGATGCTGGCCGCGCCTGCCGCTGAGCCAGAGGTCCCGATCCCGGCCGCCGAACCAGAGGTCCCATTCCCGGTCCCAGCCGCCACCGCCGCTGAACCAGAGGTCCCGATCCCGGCCGCTGCCGCCGAACCAGAGGTCCCGATCCTGGTCCCGATCCCGACTGCTGCCGCCGCCGCCCAGCCCGAGTCCCCGGTCGCCGCTGCCGTCCAGTCTGATGCCCCAGTTCCGGCTCCTCCCGAGGATTCCTGGGCTCCTCCTTCTGTGGCTTTCACGGCTCCTGCAACTATATTGCAACTCTGCCTCCTGAGGCCTCCTCGGCTCCGTCCACCGAGCCTCCAGCACCTCCTCCGCCCAACCTGGACCCTGCCTCTTTCTGGAGACTGCCTTCCAGTTCTCCAGACCCTGCATCTGTCTGGAAGCTGCCTTCCGGCCCTTTGGATCCTACCTCTGTCCTGCGGTTATCTTTCAGACCTCCAGACCCTGTCCTTGACCTGTGGCCATTCCTCAGACCTCCTGAACCTGTTCCTGTCCTGAGGTTGCCTCCCAGACCACCTGCTCCCGTTCCTTACCTGTGGCCACCTCCAAGACCTCCAGAACCCGATCCTATCCCATGGCCGTCCTTCAGACCTTTTGACCCTGACTTGTGGCCACCTCCCAGGCCTCCCGACCTTGCCTTTTGGCCACCCTCTGGAAATCTTGCCCTTTCCCTCCTTCTTGTCTTCTGTTTCCCCACTACCTTTGTTCCTGCTCTTCTGTCCATCAGAGGGGCAAGGAGGGCAAGGAGGAAGCCTATAAGAACTGGCATATACAAGATCTGGGGGAGCTCAGGATCCCATGATGGGACCCACCCCCGGGGACGGTCAGTTCCCCCTGCTGGAGCCCGAGTCCAAGATCTTTTAACCATTTTATGAATGATTGCTTTTAAAATGACTTTTAAAAATGAATTTTAACTGTGTTTAAAGATTTAGTTGTTTTTAAAACACTAATTGTTTAGGGTTTTTTTGGTTTAGTTTTGTTCTATTTTTTTTGTCAAATACATTGTCCGTTTTGGATTTAATTTTAAATGCATTGGACCTTTTTGTTTGTTTTTTATTTTTACCTTTTTAATTTTTTATTTTTATTTTGTCCAGTGCATTTTCAGTTATTTTCAATGTATTTGACTCTTATGTTGGTTAGCAGTTTTGCTTTAATCACGTTTGTTTTGTGCACTTGTTTATTTAAAGTTAAGTTTTTTTTGTTTTTGTTAAATCGCAAAGATTTTAAAAATTTTAAGTGATTTTAAGAATTGATTTAAAAAGTTTAATCATAAGTATTAAAAATTTGAATTGTTTTTATTGGTTATATGTAAAATACTACAAACAATAAAACAGTATTTTACTTCTGTCCCATGGCTGTCCCCGCCGTGTCCAGTCCCGTTCGGCTGGGCCGAGCGTGGAGGGGGGGTACTGTCACAGTTCCCTAGCCCTGACCCTCTTTCCCCGTTAGAGGCCACCAATGTTCCCTTCACTGCTTTCCTTTTTTCACTCTGTCAACTAACATTCCTCCACACCCTTGTGCACTTCTGCTCCTGTCCTCTGTTCTCATTGGTTCTGCTCTCCCTGCATCACCAAGCCTGGTTCCTTGTTCTCCTTAGCTCCTTGTCCTGTAACCCTGTGTGTGTGTCTCTCTCTCTGTCCTCCCTCTTTTGCTCTCTGTCCTGTCTTTGTCTCTATTTCTCTCTCTGTTCTGTATCTGTTTCTCTTGACCTCCTGGATTTCAACCTTTGCCAGTGACCTCAACCTCGCCTTTGGATTCTCCTTGGTTTCTGTCAGCTCATTGCACTAGCTCTGCACTTGGGTCCTTTCTCCAACAGCTTTACCGTCCTCCCACGAGGTAACCGTGACACTTACCATGACCACATGGAGTAAATTGAATTAAAAATGATGATTTAAGTGTTAGGGTACTAATAGTCAAAGACATTCTTCCACCACTGGACACGTCACAGACATATACATATAAATGTGTGTGTATGTATGTAAGTATGCATGTCTGTTTGTATATACAGTATGCATATGTGTGTGTTGGTGGTCATTTTAACATACTGAGGGAAAAACGTTTGCTCATGGATAATGATGTCAGTCTTTCAAACACCTGCAATTAAGTGAACTGGCTTCTTCACACAACATAATCCATTCCAGTGAGTTAAGAATAACTGTTTCAAATGCGAACTGAATTTGCTGGTCACTCAAAAACTATTGCAAAGTCATGGAGTTTTTTGGTACAACAAAGATTATCCTGTTTCCTACTCAGTAGACATCTTGAATTCCCAAGTGTGATAAATAATAATAATAATAATAATAATAATAATAATGATGATGATGATTATTTGTAAGTCTATTAATTTGTCTATTTGTTTATAATCTCTAAAATGGTCTGTTTATTTAAAGTTGAATTGTTTGTATTACCGTTACCATTCATGTTAAAACAACAGGTAGCTTGTATGTCTTTGCTCAGGTATTCTGTACAGGTTTTAAGTTAGGACTGGGTATGTTATGTTATGCTAGCACAAACTTATACCTAGAGCTACAAGTAACTGGTTACCTCACCAAAGTCAACAACAACATACTCAAAATAATTGTGTTTGGTTTCATTATTAAATAATGAAACAGGACTGCATTTTGTTAACCATGGTGTTTTTAGCCATATAATAAGTTTTCAGTTGTAATCCTTTTCTTCCAGATCATTCTTAAATTGCAGTATTACATTTAGAACTATTGTAAAATAATCTATACTTATTTTGATCTAGTTCAAAAACTATAGACTATAATATATAAACTAACTTAAATATACTGTGAAAGGTATTTTATGAGTCAATTAAATACAGGACTAGTTATTGTATAGAAACTGCAGCCTTTGTTAATGTTATTATGTATAATATTGTTATACAACACTTTATGTCTCCGAAGTATGATATAGGCATTTCATTAATCGCAGTTAAACTGAAACATTGAATAAGTGCAAATTAATAAATTTAAATTATTCACAACATCAATTATGTGTAGTTTAATTAATCTTGTTTAATGATTCTTGTGAAAATAAATATTACACAACATATTATTTTGGGAAAGTCTCTATGCTAATACTTTTTGCCAAATTGGACTGACTCTGAGGCAAATACTGGAAAACTGTGTATGCAAAAAGCAAAACACACTTTAAGCAATGCCAAATAATATAAATTGACAAACTCACATGGAGAAAAACATGCTTGTGTTTTTCATAAAGAGAAGCCAATATATGCCGTAACTTTTTCCACATCTTATTTATTTGTGTATTTACAATAGCCCCCAAATGTACTCAGATCTTTGATAGTGTAACTTAAGGTAACAAAAGAATGCCAGTGTATAATTAAAATTTGTCTATACAAATAAATCAAAGAGTGAAGAATTGTGTAAGTATCATTACTGTATGCATCAATTACATATCTATCATATCTATCCATATTTCTATATATTTAATTGGTATTTATCAGTATTTTGCAAATCAACTTGGACTTTGAAACATGCAGGAGATGTTTCTTGTTGGTTTTTATTAGGTTAATATAAAAATATGGTCCCAATCAACTTGAGATTAATTAAGTGCAAGCCTTTTATGCAGGCTGCAAACCAGTGGCATATTTGGAAAAAAAGGGTAAACTATAATGTGAATTAATGGTTGTGCTTTTGGAATAATGTGGCTATATACCACTTAATAAATAATGTAGTGTGCATTTACTTTGTTTATTTGTCAAGATTCATCGGTTAGTGAGCCCTGACAAGGAGAGGAGGCATAATATGTGCCAAACAAATGTTGCAGGGTATAATTACAGGATGGTTCTGTTACCAGATAAAAGGGATTCAGATTTCCCCTTGATGTTATTTCAAACTTATTAGCCCTCAGTAACCATTCTGGTCTCTTACCCTTACTCACTGCATTAAATTCCTCATATTCCTCTGACAATCCTCTGACCACTGCAAAGTTTAACCAGCATCACATTCAGTTTGTCCATGTAAGTTTCCAGCAGAAAGGTTTTACTCCACATTTACTTTCTTCAAGGAAATCATGAACTAAATCCATTTACTATATTCTACGAAGTTTAATGTTTATGTCACTATGTCACTCCATAAAGTGTATGGTTTCATCTTCCCATCTTCAATGTGGTTGTCTTCTAGGTATTTTTTCATCTCTTGGGATCCATTCAATAGCGTCCTTTGTCCATCTTTGATCTGTTCTTCTTACAATCTGTCCAGTCCATTACCATTTTACCATTTTCACTCTTTCAGTTATATCATATCTTTGTTTGTTCTCAGATGCATTCATTTCTTTATCTCTTCTTGTTATTCCAAGCATACATCTCTCCATGCTTCTGTGTACACTGCAGTTTCTGTATCATTTTTGCATTAAGATACATTTTCCGTCCCATAACTTGCATATGTCATAGTATTTTATTATTTTATGCCAATATCAGTTAATGATATGTTGAATATTTATCTTATCAGTGACAGAAGGGTGAGCTTTTAAGTAATTGCAGTCCAGCTTACACAAGGAAGCTGTGAAGTAATAGACAGAAGAGCATGAAACGTTGTTTTCTTGTACTTTCTCCAGTTTTTCCCAGTGAGAAATTATCCAGGTATGAAGTTTAGTCCATGCATCAAACTATGGCATAGCCTTTGTGTTATAGTTCTAGTGATTTTATATTTTTTATATTTATATTTTTTCAAAGCCATTATCATATTTTTACTCAGAATTAATCAAAATATTTCACCCCCCCCTCCCCCCACCCCCCCAGGCGGCATGGTGGTGCGGTGGCTAGCACTGCTGCTTCACAGGTCCAGTGGTCCCAGGTTCAGGTCCCAGGTTTGGGTCCCAGCTCAGGGTGCCTGTCTGTTTGGAGTTTGCATGTTCTCCCCATGTCTGTGTGGGTTTCCTCCGGGCACTCTGGGTTCCTCCCATCATCCAAAGACATGCAGGTTAGGTTAATTGGCCATGCTAAATTACCCTGTAGGTAGGTGTGTGTGTGTGTGTTGCACAGCAATGGCCTAGTGTCCCGTCCTGGGTGTATTCCTGCCTTGTGCCCTCTGCCTGCTGGGATCAGCTCCATCTTCCCCATGACCAGGATAAGTGGTTTTGAAAATGGATGGATGGATGGACCTCACCCCCCCACCACCTGGAAAATACAAATGCTTGATGTTGTACAATATGCATCAACTTTGTGTGTTAGCTTGATTTACACCACAGCATGCTAAGTGTCAAATTTATCCACAATGTCTACACCCATGGAGTGAAGAGCAGAGCATCAACTGTTAGCTCCTTCAAGTTGATATTTGCCCTAAAATGAATAACTTTGATGAAATAGTGCAGCCAGTTGTATTGTCATCAGTAGGTAGACGTGTCCAGAGCACTGAAAACGTACCATTGTGAAGTGACACAAAGCAGTGGCCCTTCCTCAACCCAGGCAATACTATATCACGAATGAAATTCTGAACTCTTTTCCTTCACTGTGAATTTTCTTTCCACATTCTGAGATCCAATCACAGATTCCAAAATAGTAGAATAATCATTAAAACCCTAGAATCACATTGATATTGATGGGAAACTACTGCTACTGTGTCAGAAAAGTTTAAGCAAAATAATCCTTGGGTCCTAAATGGTGAAAGAGAATTAAATTATTGGCTCCACATTAGTTTTTTTGTATTATAAGTTATTGGGAATTAAAATCCCTTTATTAGTCATACAGCAATGTGAACCATCTTGAGAGGCGGGGGAATGTGCAATGAAATGGCGACCATTTCTACTCATGTAAGTGATTCTTGTAGTTTCAGTGAACATTTCCCAAGTTCTGGAAGAGGGCACAGTGGTTGGAAAAAATAAAGGAACACGAGTGGTTAGTATTGGAGAAAAAAAAAGATGGAATTGGTTTCCAAGCCTGTAAATCTGTGGGAACATTAGGCCCTTTTAAAATCACAAGGACTTAAATTGTCTAGAGGGTGGATAGAATGCAAAGTGTCTTGTTTCAGTGACACAGATGAAAATAAATGTCTGTCCATGAGGAAAAAAATATTTGACCACAAACCCAGCATAGCGCATGAAAGAAGCTTAGAGATGTGTGTGGCATCTAAAAAAAGAACAATATGAAACAGAAACTGCCCATATAAGTGTATAACAAAAAATATATGCCATGTATTCCACACAGTATACACACAAGCAAAACTAAACTACAATACTTATTTCCCTCATTAACATGCAAATCAATGTACAACTTTTTTGAAATGCGTTTTTCTGGATTTTTTTGTTGTTATTCTGTCTCTCACTGTTAAAATACACCTACCATTAAAATTATAGACTGATCATTTCTTTGTCAGTGGGCAAACGTACAAAATCAGCAGGGGATCAAATACTTTTTTCCCTCACTGTATGGGAGCAAATATCATACTGTTCTTTCTGCATAGCAGATTCCCATCATACATGTTCTTAGGGATTTCTAACAAGAAATATGACCTTTCTCATTAAAGGGCAGGGCACTCAAGACATCAATTATCAATTTCTCCATGGGGGGCTCCAATGGGGTAATTTTGCATTTCTGTCCTTGGGCATTATTAGTGTCCCTTCTGGGCTGCCCACAGATTTCATTAGCAACCCCAGCTGTCCACATCCTGCTGCATGTAGATGCAGAAGAACCTCTGCCCTACCTGCTAAATCTTGGACACCCCACAGGGCCCTGCTGTAGGAAGGTCATGAACTTCCCTCACGGTGAACTAGCAGGTGGCTTGGGGTGCCCTCAGCTGCAAAACAATGCAATCCCCAGTAGCCATTTACCATTAGGTACAGGATCCCCTCTTTTACTATGGTCCCATTGTGCGCACAGAGATTCCACCAATGGTCCTAATCCTGCCACGTCTTCCCAAGTTGGTCGGCACCCACTTCTCTATCACTCTTGTCCCAGTGTTAGTTCATCATCACTCCCCTGCAGCTGTCTTTGACTCTCAGTCAATGAGCTCAGGCACTGCCATGTCCTCTTAAGCCCACACTTGGAAAATCTCTTCTTCCTGCTTCTCTCTGTGCAGGCAGTGTTGACAACTATCCCCCAGGAATGGGTGATGGGAGAGGGCATCAGCATTGTTATAGAGTCCACCTTCCCTGTGTTGGACCTGGAAGTGGTAGTTGTTGAGCTTCTCCAACCACTGTGCAGTCTATCCTTGCTGAAAACTCATCAATCACTGCAGGTCTTTTAAGGTCTCAAAAGCTGGGTCACACTTGCCAGCCCAGAGAAAGGCTATTTTTTTCCTCCAACGGTGTAGGCAGCTGGCAATGGCTGAGAAATGTTGGACATAGCACCTATAATAAGAGATAAGTCCCAGGAAACTTCAAAGTTGTCTGATATTATCAGTTCAAAGCCCCTGTCTCCCTACCTTCACATATTCAAGGTCGGTAGCTGTTCCCTCTGCACTCATCAGATGCCTTAGAAATATGGTCTATTGCCAAAAAACGTGACACTTTCTAGGTTGAAGCTTTAGGTTGGCATGGTGCAGCCTGTTGAAGACGACTTGTAGCCAAAGTTGGACGCATGGACCAACACATTATCTAAGTACACCAAACATTCAAAGAACCACAAACCTTCCAAGCAAGTACTCTCTTCATTAAAGCCTCCAAAGTTGCTGGAGCATCACAAATTCCAAACATCACAGTGTACTTCGGAAAAACCCTGACAAGTGGAAATATCTACTTTCAGGATTGGATCTGCTGGTGCTTTTTCAATCTTGTTTGGAAAATCAGACCCTCCTAATGCATCCAACACATAATCTATACATGGGATAGGGAACGCATCAAATCATCCTTCATCCACACTAGGATAGCTGGTGAAACCCAGGGTCACCTCAATTCTGACTTCCCTCATGCACCTTACCTCCTTTTCCACTTTCTCACGCCGTTGAGTTGGAACAACTGTAACTGAGGCTCCCGTATACAAGAGGCCCCCACAATAAATTCCATCCACACACCAACGGACATACTGTATAAGTGATCACTACACCTGTGTTGTAAGGGGGACATTCCTTATTATTGGCCTGGCTGAACAGGGGTGGCTTTTTCTGCGTAGTCTGAATAAGATGACAGCTATCCATCTGCTTTTCTATCCAATAGAACAAGTTATAAATCAGCTGAAAGGCGTATGTCCCTGAGCAATCAGCTACAGGGCGCCATCCTTACACGAGATTCACCAATAAAGAATGTATCACTTGGGCTCTGAGCTTCGCAATACAAAACTCTGACTAAGCTGAAGGAAAGACAAGTAAACCCAACTTAAATGACCTGACTTCTTACATCTATCTTCCACAGCAGGAAATAATCATTTGTATGCTGTCAGGATCTCAATTTGTTCTTTTCGGGCTCTGCCAATTCAAATAATTCAGACAATGTATTTGTTTAATACACAGTAATCCAATCTAACTTCCAAAACTGTTAACACTACAGTTCTAATAAAACTCTAAAGCCTCTTATAATGTATGGTGCTGAAACTTGGGTGGGGGATCAATGAACTACATTAAAGATTGTTTTATGTGATTTTTCTAAAGCTCCTCAAGGTTCCCTGGACAGCACATATAACAAATGAAGAGGTATGAACACATGAATATTTCAAAGACTAGGATGCTGGCATTCCATGGCTATATTATAAGAGCTGATGGCCTGTCAGCGCACATCATGAATGCTCACGTAGAGGGGAACTGTGGCCGAGGACGACTATGTGTTATATGACTCAAAGATGATGGTAGGCTAGCCAGAAAAACAACATTGACTGTGAGCAAATTGTGAGTGATAAAACCACAAGAGGCCACAGGAGAGAGACAAGATCAATCTGTCTGCAGACTGAGAGAAGCTTATCTGAAATGTCAGAATATAAATTTACTTTGAAGTCAGGCAGTGGTACAGCGCTCACTTTACAAAATGCACACCACAAAGTTGTCCTCTCTGGCGGTAACCAAGAAACCATTAAAAATCAACCTCATAGGCCAGTTTCACATGCTTAAAACATTTGTTGCTTGTTGCAGAGGCATGCAAACAGTGCAGTCCAGTCAGCTGTACAAATATTCATGACAAACCAAGGGTCTAAGTCAGTACCTACAAACCAGAAGTTTCATGTTTGCTTACAGACACAATTCTCACCCCATAACATATCAAAGATCTTCTCAGTCATGGTCTGGTTGCTGTTGCTCAACAAGATTTTGCATTACTGTATCCAGGCATCAAAAGTCAAAACAAAAGCATCACAATAAGTAATCCAAACCAGTCCAGAACTTCTGTATTCAATAAAGGGTGATTGTTCATAACTTCAGGCCACCAACGTGCCTTTGTACTCCTGAGGAAGTGAGAGAAAGATGGCAACCTTTGACATGAATCTGTGCAGAACATGTTTTATTTACTCTGACCCCCTCCCCCAAAATTGATTTTGTATTGTATTTTCCTGAATAAGCTTGAGTGCCTGATGTTGTTAATGATTTTACCACATTCATTCCCCAGAGATATTGTGCTGCATCCCAAACATTCAGAACAAATTACAGGCACTGAACTTTGGCTCTGTGCTAAGCAGATTTGCTTTTGCATATATATATATTGTGCAAAGGTTTTAGGCAGGTGTGACAAAATGCTGTAAAGTAAGAATGCTTTCAAAAATAGACATGTTAATAGATTATATTCATCAATTAACTAAATGCAAAGTGAGTGAACAGAAGAAAAATCTAAATCAAATCCATATTTGGTGTGACCACCCTTTGCCTTTAAAACAGCATATATATATATATATATATATATATATATATATATATATATATATATATTACTTGTAACTTTAACAAACGGATAACCATTTGTTATCCATTTGAGGTCTGAGTGGGTCTATTTTAAGTGAAGGATTATTGGTCCGCAAGTATAAACCGTAAATCTCCACAGATTTGACAGTAAGTTTAACATTCTCCTCATAGTCTCTTGGCATGCTGTCAGACTTCTGGTCTTGTACCCTTTTCTTTCTCTCATAGCCTCTCAAGATAAGAGTGCCTGCCAACAGAGAGAAATGCCTATTTCAGTATATGCATTAAATGCTTAGAAACAGGCCAAAAATCATCATACACGAATATAAATGCCAGTAAACTTCAATGGTATCCTTCAAGGAACATGTTCTGTAAAATGTATTTACTTATTTTTGTTGAACTCCTAGCCATAGTGAAAGGCTTTGTTTAAAAATGTCATGCCTAATTAAATGAGAGGATGGTAAAAGATGATTCCCTAGTAAAAAATGAAGAGGTTGACTCCTTTGATACCTTTGGCTAGATGCAGTTCTGTATTTGGCTCATAGAGACTGAATTTCAATTTCAGTTGGAATTGGACAACTGCTAATGTTTGTTCATCATATTTGGGGGATGTATACCTTCAACCTTTGCTTTCTTCTACAGCAGTGTCAGGGAAGCAAGGCCACTTATTAAATTACTTTAATTAATTAATTAATTTATTTATTTTATTTTATTTAATTACTAATAATGAAAAATGGATTTAACTTATTTAAAATGTCATATATATATATATATATATATATATATATATATATATATATATAATCAGCAATTTCCAGAATATTTTATTTTAAGCAATTTACATAAACACAGTATTTGTAAATGCCACTGCTTGTCAACAACATTCGCAAATATGTGTTTGTGACAGCTATGGGATTGTTCACTCTCTTCTGTATACACGTACAATCATTCAGCCTGTCAAAATCTGATGGGCTAGAGTCAAAATCAGGAGGCATTGTCTCATTTAAAACTGCCCCAGATAGTGACAGTTTAATTTGGTTCATAAACCCATTTATCTTATTTGAAAATGTACAAAGCTTTGTTTTAGCCTTTATAACTCATACATTTGATCTAAAAAGTGAAATTAGATGTTTTTATGTGTATTCAAGTTACTAATTTGTGTTGGCTAGATTTTTCTATTCTTTAAAGAAATGCAAATTTGAATCCATTGGCAGTGTTGTGAAAAAGCAATAGGGTTTGTGATAGGGTACCATTCAAGTCTTTTCTAAAAATTAAAGGTTGTTAGTAGAATACACCTTTTTTCCCCATTTATTATTTATTTTAGATGTGTATTTGTTTGTGTGTACTGCTAATATTATATAATAACATATATTTGAATATCAAATCATATCATATCATATACTCTGTCTAAACCAACGTTTCCCAATCCTAATCCTATAGGCCATATTTACAGTATTTATTCTTTATGAAGTAATAAAGACAAAGAAGTCGTGAAGTGTCACAAAACTTTCACAGTGCTACTTTAACAACAAAAAAGTGAATTAACTGCTTTATTGTTTTGTATTTATATGCACCATTGGTTGTTAGTTTGTCAACTTTAAATTGAACATGACTAAAGACTATGGGTCAAAGTGTCATCTGCTTTTATTTCCATCATAGCTCTTTTTCACCATGATGGCTAATCCAACACTTTAATTGAACTATTTGCTTAATAAAACATTATAAAAGACTAATAAATAATCAAAGCTTTTAATATAATCATGTGGAATATCATAGAAAATAGCATTAGATCATTCAGATGGCTTGTTTCAGTGACCAGGTGTCTGCAATTGAATTAGTTGAGTCCACACAATTAAAAATGCTCAGTGTTTGTGTAACCACTTATCCTTTAGCAAAGGGTACTATAGCAACTACAGTTTGATTGATTGCAACAGTTGTTATTATAATCAGTGTGATTTTCTTACCACTGATTTGAATGCTGCCACCACGTCCGTATGTTCATGCCTATATTCACTATATTTTGTAGCAGTATATGTTTGGTTATTATCAGTGTTTTGTCATTTACTGGTATTTCTCCATCAGCTTTCCCTGTATATGTATGCATTGTAGTAGTTGTAGTTTTTGTCCATATTACGAAATAAATTAGGCAGCATTTGCAATAATTGTGATGATGTTGTTGATGATATATTATTATTATTATTATTATTATTATTATTATTATTATTATTATTATTATTATTATTATTATTGTTATTATTATTATTTATAATAACAATAATAATAATAATATGTTGATAATCCAGTTGCAGATGGATCAATATACTCAGACAGAGACACTGAGATAATTCCAAATACCATTAAGATAAGAGTCCCCAATATGAGGTTGCATTGTAAGGGCCTAACATGGAATTTAACTTGCATTCTTACAATTTGTTCCCAAGTTTTCATGGTTTTCTACTAAGAAATGTCCAACGGTCAATACTGAGTATGAAGTACAGTAAGCAAAGACTGTCATTAGAGCTGAGAAGTCTAAGCACACAATTTAGTCACCATACCTGTGAAACTGTAACATTTATTTTGGCAAATATGTGTTATTATACAATTAATGTATGTGTATGAACCAGGAAATTACATTTTTCATTACAAGAAATATGTATGGTACATTACACTGGTATTTACATTGTGCATTTTATAAAACAATTTGGATCTGGTTTGTCTACATCTGTACATGAAACATGAACAATAAAGCTCAGCAACAGATTACATTACCAAATTAAAAACCAATGGTCAGCAGTGCATGCTTTTAAATAATGTGTAACATTGGTGTTGACATTATTATTCAGTGGTTCTTCTGCACTTGTGTTTGGCTCACGCAGATGTTTTATATGTGAATAGGTCTGTGACAGAACATTTACATGCTTTATCTCACTCATATTGTCAATGACATCTTGTTTTCTTCAACCTATACATTTAAATCGAACAGATGTTTTATTAAGAACAGGAGTGAGAAAATACGTATATGAAATGTATCCCACCTGGAGAAAGAGAATTTGGCACTTTTTCTGCACATCTGGTACAGTTTATTCTGGCAAACACGGTGTTTTTCACAGAGCAAAAACACAACGCCCTCCTGCTTTACAGGTTTCAGGTTGAAAGCTGAAAGACCTGTCAGACAGTCGCCTCAATATATATATATATAAAATAACATACAGTCTGGTATGAATGGAGCCTATATATATATATATATATATATATATATGTGTGTGTGTTGAAATTGCAGTTCTCTTCAGTTTTTCCACAATAAATATCACATGGAGTTGTGCTGTAACACATTGTAAACTATTCAATACAAACGTGAGTCTTCAAAGACACGTTGCAGTGTTCGGGGATGTATACAAGAAACAGGCTTTGCTGATTAACAACTTGTTTGTGGCAGTTAACCCAGCAGGGCTACCCCGCACACAAGGGAGAGACTGCTGACAAGCTATAGGCAGTCCTGCAGCAAACATGCCAATGATCTTGCCACGTTAAGGCCAACAGACAATAAATAAAGTGTGTCCGCTTGTATTTCCACCATGTGTCACTTCTTGGAACCAACTTTACTTAAGTTGAAGGCCCTCTCTTTGTGATAGAGCACTTGTTCACCAGGATTTATTTCTGTCCCCTTAGCAAAATTAATTAATGTTTTACAAAGTAAACACAGACAAACATTTTGAATTAAGTCTTTTACAGTATCTCGGCCTTCTAAAAATAAGTTTTTAGTGAATCGTTTATGCGAAGCTCCCCAGACAATGATTTAATGCATTAATCACATACAGCTATGGCTGCTGTTAAGATGTTTCTTCATCCTTTCTATGATTTTTATTTATAGCACTGAAATACATGTAATGTCTGACTTCAGTCCCTATTGAAAAGCCCTTTTTGCCTGCCAAAGCTAATTTCATTTTCAAGCTGTTTAAGTTGCCATATGGTGCTTTCCTTCTTAGTGTCACAAACATTTTTTATATGTCACTCCTCTTTTAATTCAAACTCCACTGCAAAGTGTCAAGCAGTTAAGTGCACCACAATTTCCATAATTTCCATATTATTCATCTGTAATTTGTAATTAGGAAATGTCGGTTTCCACGGAAACACACACACACACACACACACACACACACACACACATATATATATATATATATATATATATATATATATATATATATATATACATCGGGAAGGAGTTGTGCTGTAACACATTGTAAACTATTCAATACAATATACAATAGATTATATAAATATAATCCTTCCCAATGTATATATATATATATATACACTCACCTAAAGGATTATTAGGAACACCATACTAATACTGTGTTTGACCCCCTTTCGTCTTCAGAACTGCTTTAATTCTACGTGGCATTGATTCAACAAGGTGCTGAAAGCATTCTTTAGAAATGTTGGCCCATATTGATAGGATAGCATCTTGCAGTTGATGGAGATTTGTGGGATGCACATCCAGGGCACGAAGCTCCCGTAGATGCTCTATTGGGTTGAGATCTGGTGACTGTGGGGGCCAGTTTAGTACAGTGAACTCATTGTCATGTTCAAGAAACCAATTTGAAATGATTCGACCTTTGTGACATGGTGCATTATCCTGCTGGAAGTAGCCATCAGAGGATGGGTACATGGTGGTCATAAAGGGATGGACATGGTCAGAAACAATGCTCAGGTAGGCCGTGGCATTTAAACGATGCCCAATTGGCACTAAGGGGCCTAAAGTGTGCCAAGAAACATCCCCCACACCATTACACCACCACCACCAGTCTGCACAGTGGTAACAAGGCATGATGGATCCATGTTCTCATTCTGTTTACGCCAAATTCTGACTCTACCATCTGAATGTCTCAACAGAAATCGAGACTCATCAGACCAGGCAACATTTTTCCAGTCTTCAACTGTCCAATTTTGGTGAGCTTGTGCAAATTGTAGCCTCTTTTTCCTATTTGTAGTGGAGATGAGTGGTACCCGGTGGGGCCTTCTGCTGTTGTAGCCCATCCGCCTCAAGGTTGTACGTGTCGTGGCTTCACAAATGCTTTGCTGCATACCTCGGTTGTAACGAGTGGTTATTTCAGTCAAAGTTGCTCTTCTATCAGCTTGAATCAGTCGGCCCATTCTCCTCTGACCTCTAGCATCAACAAGGCATTTTCGCCCACAGGACTGCCGCATACTGGATGTTTTTCCCTTTTCACACCATTCTTTGTAAACCCTAGAAATGGTTGTGCGTGAAAATCCCAGTAACTGAGCAGATTGTGAAATACTCAGACCGGCCCGTCTGGCACCAACAACCATGCCACGCTCAAAATTGCTTAAATCACCTTTCTTTCCCATTCAGACATTCAGTTTGGAGTTCAGGAGATTGTCTTGACCAGGACCACACCCCTAAATGCATTGAAGCAACTGCCATGTGATTGGTTGGTTAGATAATTGCATTAATGAGAAATTGAACAGGTGTTCCTAATAATCCTTTAGGTGAGTGTATATATATATATACATATATATATATATATATATATATATATATATACATATACATATATATATATATATATATACATATACATATATATATATATATATATACATATACATATATATATATATATATATATATATATATATACATATATATATATGTGTATATATATATGTATATATACATTGGGAAGGAACTGTTAAGTGGCCTGCTATAATCACTATAATCATTATATGAACACTCTCGTATATTTATATGTTTCTTTATGTAAAGATGCACTAAGAAAAAACTCTTGGTCATTCACATATTTCTATTGTCAAATTATTTGTCTTGGCTCGTTCTGAGGGGTTTGTTTGTTCCAGAGCAGAGTTGAGATTATGAGCCAAGACTATGACATGATACGAGGCCTGGATTCTGAGGCGTGACTGCCAATGGCAAACATTTACCTCACTGCGCCTGCTTCCAAACCCGAAACAGTAAGAAATCGAAAGCAACAGCCATAAGTTCACGTCGCACTGAAGAAAGCCATGTGCTTGTTTTCACAGCCTTTGAGGACCATTTAATGAAGTCCAGGCAACCCAATAATATATTTTTATTTCACATTCATCTGGGGACCAAATTTCCTTTTAGATCTGATCATTATTCCGTTTTGAGTACATTAAGCGGAATCTGTCTGCTTTTAATTTGAGACTGGAGTTTACAAGAGACATCGTGTGCCATACATAACTCACAGAGCCCCAACCCCAGCCATGGCTCACTGACTAAGTCAGATTAGAAATCACAGTTCAAATGGGCCAAGGAAATCTTATACCATTATAAGAGGAGAATAGAGACAAAGACATTGTAATTAAAAAACATAATCTCTGCAGTCCATTATTTTTGTGAAAATGGGACTATATTGTGTGTCAAAAGCCCATATTACTTCAAAGGGAGAGTTCTCTGTCAACTACTTTTCTACCTATTACCTTGATCGGTCCCTTGCAAAGGCAAAAAAAATGTGAAATACCTCTTACAGATGTGGTTCATGTCTATGTATTGGGAAACACTTAGATAAATAATCTGTAAATAGTTTTGAAAACAGTTAGGATTCAGGAACCATTAATAATTCCATGTATACATTATCAATATATCTTTATAATATATGCTTGATCATTTATACAAAGAAAATAGAAAGAAACTTGTGTTTTAGCAGCTGCTTGTTTCAAAATTTAATATAAATGATACATCGGTTTATTGATAATTTATACATTGATTTATTAATGATTCATAACTGTTCTATAAAGTATTTACCAATCATTTACAAATGAGACTGTAATATAAAATGTTATATTGTATTGTTTAACAATTACAAATGGTTTGCAAGTTGACATTTGAAAATTGCACTTAGAAAGGTAGTTCAGTGAGTCATTATATTTTCTGCAATCAGTTTACAGTAAAAGTGCTCAGGTAGGCCCATCTTCACATGGCTTCAAGATGCTTTGGAAAAGTACCTGGAAATCTAATTTATTTCCCTTTCAAGAGCCAGCAAGGTAAGGGCATACCTCCAAACAAAGACATGCAAGTCTTCATTATTACTGTAGGATCTGGAAACCTCGCAGATGCACAGAATGAGGTTTCATTGACTGTTCAGTTCTAAGCAGAACCATGGACTTAGCCAAAGTCAGCTCATTACTTCAAGAACACACTGACTGATCTGGGGCCTGGGTTTCAGACTGTGAGAAGCCAATGTATCTGTAACTGCAGTATAATGTGCAGGTTTGAGCCTGCATCCTTTGACCTGTAAGGAAAGATGTGAAGAACCAACAGTAGCATTGATTTCCCTTTTACAGATGTAATAAAAATAAAAATAAAAAAGAGTACAGTGATATTGTCATAATCTCAAAAAGTCAACTAACATAATTTTACTGTTATGAGTAGAATTAAAACATAGTTGTCTATATAAATGTTTAATTCAAGCTACAGTGCAAAACTGTGAAATCTGCATAATAGTGTATCTGGTGACGCTAATGGAGAAAAATCTTAATTTGAATCCAACACTCTTAAGTTTCAGTGATTTATTGGTGCACATGTGGTTATAGTTTAAAATGCAGCCTGGGTGCTGATAACTGTGAAGACTGAAAGCGTGACTATATTTTTAAGCAATGTTTCTTACCATATGTGTGATTAAAATGTATAAATGAAAAACAAATATATAACAAAAAATATTGTGAGATCTTGGCAGGGAAATCTTGCCCCTTTTCTCATATTACAAGTTGAAAGTTTATACATTTTTTTCACCCTTTCTACATCTATTTATCAATTTAGCCTTATTTTCAAACTTGAAGAGCTCTTGTATATACAAAATACATTTTAAATAGACAGCAAAAAGTGAGATGTTCTTTTTAATCTCTCTAAATGTTCAATTATATCGACATAACAATAATAAACAAAAACAATATATATATATATATATATATATATATATATAATTTTTTTGACATAAGGAAAGCTCACCAAGAAGTCACAAACACTTACTATTTAAGTTGCTCTTAGAGTTGAAATACAAACATGTTATTATGTTTTTAAATTTGTATTCAGTAAGGACAGCTGGAGAAGTCTTTTTGAATTTGAAATCCGGCAAAGCTACACGGCTCAACCTTGACCTAAACTTCTAGCCCTCTCTGATACAGATCTGACTTCACGTTCATACATACATGAGGTTGCTCTGCCATGGGTGTTCTCTGTATGTTCTATGTTTGTCTCCTATCTGCTTACAAGAAATGGTGTATATTTTGTTTTTTAATCAAACTAATGTATTTCTGACTGTAATGCTGAAATCACACGGAATGCACTGGCATAACATTTTTTTAATAGTTTTTTCTTGGTGGTCATTCTGATTTTATTGCGTTACATCCTTTACTCAGACAGCAGAGCAGAACATGGTTTTAAAAACCATAAATGTCTAAGTCTACAGTCCACATCAAGCCTCACCCTATGCTTCTGGTTTCATTTTGCACCTGCAAAAATATAATGTTAGAATCACACAAAGATCGTTGGTTCCTTCATTTGTGAATACATAATTAAAAAAAATGTAATCTCTGTTATATTTTTGTTTTTAGCCTCATAGACTTCATCTTTAGTTAGAGATAGTGATCCCATTAACTTTTCCATGAACTAAATAGGCCTGAGCTTTCAATTTCAGTCTTACATACTTGGACATTTTGTGTGTGTGTTGTGTGTGGGGGTTGGGGGGAACTATGTGGCTGTGAAAAGAAAAAGAAAAGAAGAATCATTCTGTGAATCACAACTGTGTTTGTTGTTGTTTTTCTTGTGAATCACAACTGTCTTTGGTGAATCACAACTGCCAGTAAAAGAGAAATTATGAATCACGGTATTGTGAGGATAGCAAATCCTATCCCTCCACTCTTTTTTGGTTATTTGGAAATAGACTTTGATTAATTAAGCCAAATTAATTAGAAGTGATTTTTGCTGGCAAGCCTGTATTGCATTCCTCTCTGTAATGAGGCACAAGGAATAAATTCCAGTCTTAAAAAAAAAACAAGAAAAAATGGCAGAACAGCTGTGCTCAGATCTGCAGAAATAAAATCCTGGCTCAAGTAACCATGGTAATCCTTTCTCCAAGACTGAAGTTCATTTGATGTTAAAGGACACACTGGGAGGCAATCAACAATAACATGAATAATAGATTGAGAGAGTCCAGTAAATATGAATTTTGGTACATCATTAACAATTAACAATGCTTCTAATTTGTCAATTGTACCATCAAACATTTGAAGTGTAACTTGAGCCATTCCTCAGTTTTGTATTTGATTACAGCACAATGTGCCTTTGAATGTAAAAAAAAAATTGGTTGTTTAAAAATTAAGTGAATAGGTTGACCTTTCTAGGGTGTCCAGACTTATTTAAAATTAAAATATGCAGATTAAAATAAATTCATACTGCAGCCAACTTCATTTGTATGACCGCTCACCAACAGACAATTGCATCTTAAATTTATATTCAAACAGATATTGGCAGAAAGAACTGAAGAGACAGCATGACAGAACTGGATGTGCAAATACCTTAACATTTGCAGATTTCTTAAGTTGTCTTTAATCTTCATGTGTTCAAAATTTGTAAATTTTGACCTGTGGAGAATGGAGAAGTCATAGATCGGCATTTTTACATATTAGGCCTACTTTTTCTACACAGGGAATGGGTGGATATGTATTTGCTTGTTTACCTGTGTGTGTATGTATTTACTTATTTAATCATTTTGAATGTAGTTTTATCCAGTACTGTGTCAGCAGCTTCCTTTAAATTATATATTTCTGGTACTTTATTATAATATTTTGGACAAAACTAAAACCATTAACTATTCACTACCCAGCAGGTACTCAACATAATATCAACATAATTTTGTTGTTGAAATCTAGTTGCAACGTGGATCAACAAGACTACAACTACTATTCAGTGTGGTTTTGGAAATGATTCATCAGCGTCGAAATGTATGTTGCTTTCAGGTTGAATAGACATTGTGAAAAGTGTAGATAACAAACACAATATTCCCTCAAACAATGTAATTTTCCCCAAACTATTTTCATGCGTTTATTTTCAGTGACATATTCAGAAAATTTGCAAACTTACCCTTATATAAAGAGGGGGGAAAGTTAGATCAAGTAATTTATAAGAGTGTATGTGTGTGTGTGTGTGTGTGTGTGTGTGTGTGTGTGTGTGTGTATGTGTATATATACACAGATGGGTGACAAATGAAAGGAAAAAACAACATAAAGTGTCTCAGTAAGGTGTTTGGCACCACGAGCCTCCAGAACAGCTTCAATGCTCTTGGCACAGATTCTGCGAGTCTCTGAACTCTACTGGAGGGATGGAACACAATTCTTCTGAAAGATATTCCCTCATTTGGTGTTTTGATGATTTGGTGGTGGAGAGCGCTGTCTAACACAACTCCCATAGGTGTTCAACTGGGTTGAGATCTGGTGCTGCAAAGTCCATAGCATATGATTCACATGATTCATTTATTCAGATTTTTCCTTTAATTTGTCACCCATCTATATATATATATATACACCGATCAGACATAACATTATGACCACCTGCCTAATATTGTGTAGGTCCCACTTTGGCCGCCAAAACAGAACCATCGAGGCATGGACTCCACTAGACCTCTGAAGGTGTGCTGTGGTATCTGGCACCAAGACGTTAGCAGCAGATCCTTTAAGTCCTGTAAGTTGCGAGGTGGGGCCTCCATGGATCGAACTTGTTTGTCCAGCACATCCCACAGATGCTCGATTGGATTGAGATCTGGGGAATTTGGAGGCCAAGCCAACTCATGATTCATCAGACCAGGCCACCTTCTTACATTGCTCCGTGGTCCAGTTCTGATGCTCACATGCCCATTGTATGCACTTTCGGCAGTGGACAGGGGTCAGCATGGGCACCCTGACTGGTCTGCGGCTACGCAGCCCCATACGCAACAAACTGCGATGCACTGTGTGTTCTGACACCTTTCTATCAGAACCAGCATTAACTTTTTCAGCAATTTGAGCTACAGTAGCTCGTCTGTTGGATCGGACCTCACGGGCCAGCCTTCGCTCCCCACGTGCATCAATGAGCCTTGGCCGCCCATGACCCTGTCGCTGGTTCACCACTTTTCCTTCCTTGGACCACTTTTGATAGGTACTGACCACTGCAGACCGGGAACACCCCACTAGAGCTGCAGTTTTGGAGATGCTCTGACAATTTTGCCCTTGTCAAAGTCGCTCAGATCCTTACACTTGCCCATTTTACCTGCTTCTAACACATCAACTTTGAAGACAAAATGTTCACTTGTTCAATATATCCCACCCACTGACAGGTGCCATGATAACTAGATTATCAGTGTTATTCACTTCACCTGTCAGTGGTCATAATGTTATGGCTGATTGGTGTATATAGTAGCGTTTCTTGCTATTTGGATTCACCAATCAAAACAGCTACGAGGGATTCGGAGGTAAAGCAATAGATTTATAGATGCGGGAAAGGACCAGTTCACCTTCAAGCAGTGGCGGCTGGTCAGAGGAGGCAATGGAGGCTGAGCCTCCTTAAAAATTACTCAGAAATGATCATAGGTAAAGCAATAAAATGTTCTTTTATTTTAATCACTTTCTTACAAAATTCTTCATACCTTGATGATGATGAGCATAATATATATAGAGATTTTTTTTCTTTTTCATTTTCCAAGATATGCAGGCGATATCATACACCCACATTCATTGATTGTATTGCATGCAGGCCAGAGGAGGCTGAAAGCATAATGGCTCCTCTCGTTACTAAATTGACCAATCAGAATGGATGTTCAAATATTGCAACGTCATTTGTTTCTGTCAAAAACGCTTTCAGAAAAGGCAGAAGGGAGGCAAATTGAATTGTGCCTCCTTCGGCATAAATAACCAATAAGCATTGATCTCCCATTCCTGAACCAATTAGCTTTCATTATCACATTGAAACATGTCTGCCAATGGTTGGGAGAGAAAGTGGCAAAACCTCACTTTAGCCAACATGGCTGTAATCGCTAGTGTGGATTATTTGTTACAAAATAATTTTGGAAAACTACCATTTGATCAGCAATTAGAAATAAAAAAATGCTGGGTGACCGACTCCAGAACTTAATATTATACAACAGGGAGGATGGAGCAGTTTTCGTAGAACTTTCATTTATAAATTTGCGACAATGAAGGAGCGGAGGATGGAGTTCATCTACAAATAGGTGAGTAGAAGTGTTAGACCGAATGGGGCCCTCCATTCATTCATAAATTATTTTATTGGATTGATAATAGTCTGTAGACAACACTGTGATTTGTTCTACTAATTTCCTACTTTCACAAGTGTTGGTGATGGGAAAGATTTAAGTTCAGTCAAAACACTCATGTGATGATTTGACCATTTATTGATACCATAGACATGGAAGTAGGTTTGACTTTGGCGGAGTGGATGTACACAAAGGAAGCACTCCTTGCTTCTAGCATTAGCTAGCACATACATAGAAAATGAGGCAGGGAGCAAATAGAGTAAAAATCCCACTGATGGATAGCAACATACAGACAACACGGAGAGATGGGGATGGTGGAGGGTGGCAGCAGCACAGAATAATTCAACAGCCGGGGGTGAGTGGACGCGTATCCATGTGACTTTTATACTGCTGCCTTATCGGACATGAACCTCCAGGCTGAGCAGGTACACAGTGATGAGCGAGATGACATGCTGCCCGAGTGCCATGCCTGAACTTAGCTTCGCTCATCTGTTGTCAGTTATCAAATCTTTATATATTATCTGCATATAGGAGCCTAATTATCACAAAAAAGGTGATAGTGTAATAATGTTTTGTCATAGCTAATGATCAATTTCAATTTACACCTCAGCCTCCTCAGAAAATTCCCCCACCAGCTGCCACTGCCTTCGAGACAATCCGACAAGAACCTCCATTGCTGTGTGGATGAAAGCTTTTTCACGTAAGACTTTATTTAGGTTCTTTTTGTATAGGCAATTGAAAATCTTTACTTAAATATTTAACTGCAATATACTGTAAAAAATGACAGTATATTCAAATATATCTCTCTATAGGAATACAAAAAGTATTCTTTCATTTAAATAAAATACAATGTGAGATTGTAGTTTTAGACAACTTATTAGTAGTACATGATACTCCTTTAAATAAAGTAATTTCAACCAGCAATCTGTTTGGTTGCATTTTGCTGATTAAATTAATGTTGAATTAACATTGATAATTCAACGTCTATTCCATTTGCAAATCCAATCCAATTTCTATGTAAATTCAACATTGTTTCTAATGTATTTTGCCTGCTGGGTAACCAGCAATATGAACTAACACATCTGTTTGTATTTTAGTTTCACATTATCAACAAAATACACTTCCATCTTATGAGAACAACTGACACAAGACCTGTCAAACGGAGGGCGAGCACTTCACAGATTATAGGTTCTCTGTCAGAGTGGTTTCTGAAGCATATATAATGCCCTTTCCCAGATATAGTTATCATTTACAGAGATGTTACAGATGTTAGTGGGGTGCGAAATGTTATTTTGTCTTTAAAATCCTGTTTATCGAAGCTCATTAATACACTATATAAAAGCACACAAAAAAAAACTTAACAGTTCACTGAATTTGGCATTTAATAATCATCAATTCTAAAAGTTATTGCTATTGCTATGTTTCTTGCTATTAAAACCAATTGATCAAGATGGGTTGAATTGCCTCCATTTATTTGTGTATTATGTATCTTCTAATGCTCTTATACTGCAGCCAGAAATAAGACTAGCTCATTGAAGGAAAAAAGGGGTTAAGATTGAAACATTATTATAGAACATGAATTCTTGATTTCCCCTGTAAATGTTTCATTTTTATGCCATTGCAAAACCACAGTACAGTGTAGGAAAGCAAACATGAATCATGGTAAACTATGATACATGTGTAAAAACATGGAAAGGCAAAGTGCATGCACGATGAAACCATGGGAAACAATGTAAAAGTATGAATATATATATGCATATTGATCAAATGAATTATAATTTACAAATTGACCATCAGTACATCAATGTTGCAGATACAGAATGCATACTATTATTATGAAACACATTTATTGCAAATGTATGCAAACCAGTTGCATTGATACAGGGTGAACAAAACATTGCATTTATCTTGATTTGTCATGTTTTATTAATACTGTGAAAATATGTATTACTGTATCGTATAAAATAGCTAAAAAACATATTCATTTATATAGATAAACCCTGACAAAATACAGACTAAGTGAGCACTGCCTGGGGTGGAGACCGGACGACACAGACAAACCTGGAGACCCAGAGACATGCGCTTGTGTGACCAGTGTGGATTCGCGGCGACAGAGACAGAGACAGAGACACACTTTGCTCTGAACTGTGTCAAACACAAACATGCCAGAGACACCTTCTACTCCAAACTAACCAGCAGGGTTACTAATTCTCCCCAGTTAGACAAACCAAACAAATTAAAATAATTCTAGGCAAACACAAAGAGACAGCTGAAATTGCAGCAGAATATATAACACATTGCTACAAAAACACAACCAAATCTCCAAATTATACACATTATATCTCTTCCTCTTCTTATCCCTCCTTTAAATGTGTTTTATGTATTTTAAAAAATATTATTGAAGTTATTTATGTGTTTATCTTACAATATGTACCTAAATCTGTTATCTTAGTTATCTGCTGTAATTGTTTAACCTTGGCATGCCAATTAAACTCTTTTGAATTTAATTGAATACATATAGACTACTGGTCATATATCATATATAAAGTTTTAGAACACCCCCATTTTTCCAGTTTTTATTGAAATTTAAGCACAGTTTTTAAGTAAAGTTTCCTACACCATCAAAAGGCACTTGGAAACTGGAGGAAACTCTGACACTAAGAGGTCTGGCAGACCCACAGCCACAACAGAATCAGAATACAAGTTTCTGAGAGGCAACAGCTTGCGTGATCGGCGGCTCACAGGACAACAGCTTCAAGCACAGCTGAACACTGGTTGAAGTAAGCAAGTCTCAGTTTCAACTGTTAAGAGAAGACTTCGAGCTGCAGGTTTGACAGGTCGAGTGGCAGTAAGAAAGCCATTGCTATGATGGCAAAATAAGAAAAAGAGGTTGCCTGGGCCATGAAGCACCGCCAGTGGAATACTGAAGACTGGAAGAAGGTCTTATGGACCGATGAATCAAAATATTTGGTTCATCACATAGGGATAGTGTACGCCGTCGAGTAGGTGAAAGCATGGTTACTCAATGTGTGACACCAACTGTCAAGCATGGTGGAGGAAGCGTGATGGTCTGGGGCTCTTTTGCTGAATCCAGAGTCAGCGACTTGCACAGAGTGAGTGGCACCCTGAACCAAAACAGCTACCACAGCATTTTGCAGCGCCATGCAGTACCCTCTGGTGTATGCCTAGTTGGTCAGGGGTTCATCCTACAGCAAGATAATGACCCAAAACATAGGATGAGATGGACAGAAGGGTGAAACAGAAAGCAACCTACAAGTGCAACACATTTGTGGGAACTTCTGCAACACTGTTGGGAAGAACTTTCCAAACAATATTTGATTTCCATTGTAGAAAGAATACATTGAGACATTAAACTGTATACATTTATATTAAAACTGGAAAAATGTAGGTGTGTATGTATTCACAAGATATATGCAATCTTGATTAAGGTGCAAAAAGCTTAACAGTACTTATAAGTACTGCTTTAGGAGAGCTTGCTTATTTAAAGAGCCATCATCAAGACATCATCTGACACCTTTCATTAGCAACTAAAATGAAGAACTTCTAATTCGTTATCTGCTAAACCAGGCTCTTTAGAAACATATATGTCTATATTTTAAAATAATATTCTCCTTGTTGGACTTGCATACTTGCCATATAGTATTGCTGAAGATATGTAGTCAAAATAAATCCACATTGTGCGTCATACAGTATGCAAATATAAAGTATTTTCAAAACTATACATTTTAATCATAGTGTTGTGTATTTCTAAAAACACAAATGGAAATCATAGAATTGTCCCTCAGTGGGTTCATTTCAGAGGACCTGCTCTGAACAATTCAAGGCTTATACTATCAATTTAGACAATTTACACTAGATATTTAATCTGAAATGCTAAAATGTCAAATTAAAACAAGCTGTTAAACATTCAAATAATTCAATTCATTAAATTTGTTTATCTCTGTTGATACTCAACTTTCCCTGTGAAACACTACCTTTTAAACATGGTGTTTTATATGCATTCAATAATCCTTTCCTTTTTTATTAATTTGAAGTCCTTATATGTCAGAAATTTACCCTACAACAGGAAATACAGTAACAGACTTGTGTACTTGAGTATATTTGTGTAAGCCTGTTAATGAACTTAACCTTATGGAATTGCCAAGAAGGGACCTGCAAGGAGACGTATGGACATGCATACAAGCAGATACGCCTAACAGCCCACCAGAAAAACATTCTTCTCTGTTGTCAGTTTCTCAAGGTGTCCTGTCAGGTATGGAGGAAATCTTCTCCCATGACAGTGGGTAATGTGGTCCATTTTAGGGTTCAGCGCCCTGGAGCTGGGGATCCCGGTGGTCCAGGAGGTCCGGGAGGCCCAGCAGGGCCAGGATTGCCAGGCTTTCCTCTGGCACCTGGCAGCCCATGTATTCCAGGGAGACCCGCTTGTCCCTGTATTCCTGATGGCCCTTTGGGACCAGGTAGCCCATCTTGCCCAATGGGACCCATGTCCCCCTTCAGTCCTGCCTCTCCTTTAGCACCTGGTATTCCTAAAGATCCTTTGGCTCCTTTAAGGCCTTGGCTGCCCTTAGGTCCTGGGGGGCCAGGTTCCCCTGGTGCTCCCTTTGGCCCAATGAAGCCCTTTTCACCCAGGGGCCCGCGGTTCCCTGTAGGCCCTTTATCCCCCTTGTTTCCTGTGAGTCCAACAGGCCCTACAGGTCCCATTTCTCCTTTGCTCCCCCTCACACCTGGTGGCCCTGGCATCCCTGGAAGACAATTAAATATGAACCCAATTATCTGTAGGGAACATGGTCTGGAAAACATTGTAATTAACAAGACAAAAGTGTCAGATAAAGACATAGCTTTAAAATGTACATTTTACTGATGGAGTGATGGCATTGTGTTGGCATTGTACAAAATAAGGTCTGTACATTCCACTATGGGCAAAGAGCCCACTGTGTAGTAAGTTAATTAGATGATGAGTAGATTGCCGATAGTTTGCTCACAGTGGAAAATTATGCCCTTATGCTTTTTCTCTGTAAAATGCATCCAAATGCTTGGAATTTATACCTTTCAAAACTGTGAAGTTCTTCATGATCTGACTGTGCTTGGTGTCGACCAGTTTCATTTCTTCCATGACCATTGAGAGATTCCTCACATCCATATCCAGTCTGACACTTAAATACATGTACTGCTGCCTCAGGGTGTCCACCGAGTTGAGAAGCACCAGGACAGAGCTGTTGAGGTTGTATAGCTCCTCTGTGTGACTGCCCAGTTTGGAGTGGCAGGATGTGCTTTCAATATTGATATATTTGTACATGCTCTGTACATGATTGACCGTGGCATTGATGCTTGCAGAGATTGTGTCGATTTCCGTTTCCAAGGAACCCATTCTCGCCTCCAGGGTTTCGAACCTTTCACTCGTTCTGTTTTTGTAATACCCCGAGTGGTAATGGAGGTCTTGCATGTTCTCCTCGTGCTCGTCCATGAATGATGTGACGTTGTCGAGCTGCATTTGCAAGTTCATGACTTGCAAGGTCAGGTCATGCACTGTTTCTGAGCTCACGCTGATTCTTTGGTGGGTGGCTGAGATGCCGTTTTGAATGCTTCTCACCATTTGGCTGGTGGTAGAAGCGTTAGACTTTATAGCTCCCAGTACTTTGCTATAATCCTGCCAGTCTGTTGTAATTTTTTGCAAGACCAGACTTTCCTCATTGGCCTTCCTTTGAATGGTATCTATCCACAGAGCACTGAGGGCGACAGTTGTGTTGACTTGGTGAACGGTGGCTCTCAAGTCAGACTGATCTTGGACAAGAGATTTCATGGCTTCATCAGTTTCGGTTATGACGACCTTCCAGCCATTCACTTGATCCAGATATCTCTCCAAGGACTGGTTGATCAGCTTAATAGCAATAGAATAATTCTGTATGTCATGAATGATTCGCGTGTTGGAGGAGCTAAGACTCTGCTGTGTTCTGGAGGCTTGATCTAATATCTGCTCTTGACCCAATATCATTTTCTGAATGTCCTCAAACTCTTTTTTTAGTGTGCTGACCTCTTGGCCAAAGTGTCCGACATCGTGAATATCTGAACAATTGCTTGACGTGAGATCTAAAACAGAAGAAATTCAAAAGAGTAAGATATATATGTCTGAAGCATAGGGTTAAAAAGCAAAAACAAGTTTTAAAGTTTAAATTGTTTCCCTGGAAAAAGTACATGCAATACTCTGAAGGGTAGTCCTGCTAAAAGTAAACAAATAGAGACATTCTGGCCTCATCTGCAGTTCACTGGCAACATCTGCAACTGCACCAAATACAACGAATAAAAACAAAAATATTCCAGACTCAAACTGCAGGTTATGCTTTATGTGATCCTATTCATCCTCATCATAGAACATCACACAGTGTTACTTCCTCCTTAATATTCAGCCAACCATAGACTTACATTAACTGGTTCACCTACTTTAACAATGACTGTCTAATTATTTTCTATGGGTCAGTCTGTATTACCCTTTCATTCTTTAACATGCATATGACACTTATAGTGAATGATTTATAAAATAAAATAAAAATATATTTATATTCTTACCATGTATATTTTCCTGGACTTTCATTATCTTTTTGTCATAAAATGATCCTTCTTCGGATATAGAGTCCACTTTCCTGAATACTGACAATGTGAAAGAAAAGCATGTAAGTATTTAAGTTCTATGTACAATAGTGTACACTTCTGGCATATCAATGAATGTCTGTGTTCAGTTATGAATGTATTAATAAAACATGATCTGTGAGCTTGTGAATTCTGACTCATAAGTTAATACGTAGTGTGAAGTGCGTCTCGTATCGTATAAGAGATGTTGTCTCTTGCAGTCTGGGCGAGAAGAAACTGAAATGACATCTCTTCAAAAATCTTATTAGAAATCACATTAACCATAAGGATTAGACACACAAATATCTTTACAGTGATTTATTTATTTTTCTAAAATAGAACTATCAACCAAAAACGTGTTGGTCCAGGACCTGCTGTAACTGATCTACAGTAACTGATCTATGTTGTGTTTCCGTGCTAGTTAAATGTAACAAAAGTATTAAAAACCAAATGAACATCCTGTGAAACTTTCACCTCTGGCATTGAAGTATCACGAAACGTCCTTGGTAGACAATTTAACCTCAATGACCTTACAAAATACAGTTCATGTTACCAATATATGCAGGCCCCTTGATTAAAAGGTTGTTGTTTTTTACTCTAATATTCAGCTTTATAATTTTTCTTATATAACAAGAAATTCTTGTGGAATCTTGGAGAATGTGAAACAGATGTGTGACATTACAATTCAACAAACCAAACACTTACAAGTTCATAATTGAGCTATTATTCATATCTCTCATACACTGAATATATCATCATACAATTATTGCTAGAATTAAACACATTGTTTCAAAAAATGCACTGAAGTCCCTACTGGGTTTGAAGCAGTGTTGCTTGGGTAATGAAGATGTGCCAGAAAGAGCCAGAACTGCAACAACATTCTCCATCTACCAGGAACACTTAAGCCCCTGATACTGCCACTTCCAAATCTCCAGTGAAAGGGGCAGATGCTATCATAAATAAAAATACACACCTGACATGCTGAGTAGTATTTTTAATTGAGCTATGATTATTGTTTGTCTCTGTATTGTTTGCACTGTTTGGAAATTATCAATGCCTCATGTGACATTTGGCTCTAGCAGCAAAAACAAAACCTGCATAAAGAATTTAAATAGTGCGACTTGACTGAACTTACCTAATGATGCCAGAACTGCAACTGCTATTATGAGAAAAGCAAAGAAGCCATACAAAACTTTCACTGCCAGTAGGAGAGATCGTGTCTGTTGGCATTTTACGCAGCCACCTCTGGTTCTTCCTGTGAATACAGTACACATTTCCTATTATGTAGAATACAAAATATCAAATGTACAAAAAGAATGAGCAACCAAACAAACACTTTTGAAATTCTAAAGATTCTCAGATTGAACATTTACAGTTTTGATTTCACAGATGCGTTTTGATTTGGTTTAGCCCAAAATTGTAGGCATCTTTGTCATGGACTTGCAATAGTAATAATAATAATAATTTGTATTATTTGTATTTTGCTTCTTGTTTCTACTCAAAACTATAACCACTATGAAGCACAGGCTTGTAGTTTGCTATTAGTGGGTGGGACAAAGTTTTGACTGAATCCAGCCCATAGATTTAAACTAAAGTTTGAATTAGTTTATATAAAGAATGATGGATGATCAAGCAAAGAAAGCCAGAATTAATGTGGGGAAGCAAAAACAAACCAAGCAACCAACAAATAAACACACAATAATAATAACAATAATAATAATAATAATAATAATAATAATAATAATAACCAATATAACTTGAATTGTGAAAGTCCAACAAATAGACGAAGCATCCAGACTTGAACAATGTCTGTCTTGCAGAACTGAAGTTATAGTTACTTTAAAGAGCAACCTAGACAGTTATAATGCCTTCGAGCATCTTCTCTGTTTACTTTTGTATACTTTCTATTAATCTTTTACTGTATTTGTTTTTTGGGGTTGTCTAAATTTACAAATTCCAATTTCAAAAGTCAAAGGATTCCATAATTCCATGATTCCATAATCCTATAGAGGGCTGACAGGGCTTATTTTTGTACAAAGGTACATAGATAAAAAAACACAATGAAAACTTCTGTTAAAAAAGTTAGAAAATGATATACCAGTTATCCGTAACCATGACTATAATTATTTTTAATGCACACGACAATTAGAAAATATTATGATTTGAAGCATCATGGGTACTGTTATGTGAGTGTTCAGTAGACGTAGTGTGAGTATGAAGAGTTAAGTGCGCCTTTTCTCATTCTTATGAGCTGCCAGATCAGCATGTCTTCGTGCTGCTTATACAGGCATTCTGGAGTCCGGAAGCGGCCGTTTTCCTGGCTTTATCTCAATTCTCCAATAATGCCTCCATTGACTTTCCTCAGTCCCTCCCATGCAAGCTCTTTGCTGGTCCTTACTCTTATGTTATCATACCCTTCTTCACATCTCGCTCATCTCCTTTGCCAACTTAAATGTAATTACAGTCTGCCTCTTACCCTAGTTTTTGCCAAAACCAATAGCATTATTCTCCCAAGATAACTGTGCACATGGCAGTTATGGGAACATGCCGTTTTCTGCTGATCGGCGCATATCTGCGTTTTCTGCGCAGGTCACTGCCGGTGTATCATGGGCAGTGTTGCTGGCAGAGACTGAAACGGCCTTCCTTTGGCCATTTGAGAGTCTCTGAAGTGGCTGGAGAATAACAAGCAGGCTATCTGCAGTTAAAATGCTGCCTGGGAGGGAGAGAGGAGGGAGTCAATATGGATGGAGAGGTCACTACCCCTGAGGCCTTGAATCTGTATAGACTGAATTTGAAATCATAGCTCAAGGGGATTGAGTACATTTCCTCTACCCTATTGGACACAGACACACACCCATTAAACAACACCCAGACTGGCGTGACTGAGAACCTTTTACAGGCAGTGTGTAAAGAAGAGACCACGGACTGCTGGGTACATATAGTGAAGCACTGCTGTGCTCAGAAAGAGGGGGGCCTCTGCGAGGCTGGGCTGAGATCTAAAAAAGAACTTATTATCTATTAAGTCACACAATGATTACTTCAATTAAGGGTTCAATTAAGTAATTGAGAGATTGGTTGGAACAAAAAACAGCAGGGTAGGAGGTCCTCCAGGACCAGGGTTGAGAACCACTGCCTTTGGGAACAAAAGGAGCAGTACTCTTAAATACTCATATACCGTGTAAAACAAATATTTGAGCTAATTTTGGCAGAAATGTATATGGCTCCCATGACATATACAAAATGAGTGTGTAAGTATTGTATATGTGTTGATTTCACAGGAATCGACTCAAGAGTCCCTGATATTTGTTAAAAAGAGATGCTGACCTCTATATGAATGCATTTCTTCCTCCTCTCCTGTCAGATCCTCCTCTGCAGGAAACACAGATGGAATAGATTAGTCCATTGTAAGCAGTTAGTCCACTGATGACCAGCTGAGGAGATAATGTTCAGGCACTTCCACCCAGTCAATGTTACCCACGATGCCTCATTTTTTGCAAATATTTATCAACAGATATCTGTTGTTAGCAATAATCTGTGCCCCAGTCAAGCTCTGATGTCAGGCAGTAAAAAGCAACATTTCAGTGTAATGTATTAACATATTTGATATGGTAACATTTTAATATATGCTGCGTTCTAAATGCGCTGAATCTTTTTGAAAAGGTTGCATAACAAATTTAGACAGACACAGCAATAACAAATTCGAAACATTTTTGAAAGAATTTTACTATGGAAACTCTGACTTTGGCTGCCCTTCGTGACTCTCTATGTAATCTGTTGGTTATGGAATGAGTAGCTTTAAAACGGTAAATCTCTGCTTACCTTTAAACAGCTGATTTTCATAACCACGATGGCTTTCTGGTGGAAAGAAACAAACAAATCAAATAAACAAAATAAAAAAACAGCTAGAACAAACATCAATAGTCAATTTATTATCTGTTTTTAAATAAGATAATTCCATCTTCCAAAACATCATCCAGCACAAGAAAGACCCAATCAAAAGTTTATTTTTATTTTTATTTTTTTGGCTTTTCATACCTAGCCTTAGGTTATTACAGTTGAATTGGATCATAAAGGGAAGGGCTATTTTCCACTCAAGTTTTGAGTTCAACATACTCTTATTTTGCTGTTAACTCTTGTGCAGATCTGCGTTGTTTAATAAAACAGCTCAGGAGTCGTGTTGTGTCTCTGAACTTTGCTTATTTTGCTTCATTTATTCCATCTGGTAGTCTTTCTTAGTAATTAATTAGCTAATTACCCCGCCCCCTCCCAAAAACATTCTCTCTCTCCAAGAATAATGTTTAGATATGCCTACCATCAGTTAAAACTTTTTACAAGCCCTTTCGTTTTATGTTTAACTAGTTTCTAAGTTCATTGAGATCATGTTTTTTAGCATATGGCAATAAGCAGCTGACACACTACTCTACATGTGTGTGTTTTTTTAAATAATAATAATAATAATAATAATAATAATAATAATAATAATAATAATAATAATAACAATAATATGCAAATAACACTTGACATTTAAGCAAGAGGACCTGTTCTCTCTACAATTTAATATTTTAGTATTGACAAGGAAGGAAAGTTTGCTAATTTCTCTTTTCATGTCCATTTGTGTTATAAGTCACAGCATAATTTGTACAAGATTAAGAAAAACTATAAACACAATCTCTAAATGAGACACACATGTGCACACAAACTGCTTGCAATGCTTCAGTGCACAATGTGTTCCACAGTTTCAATCTCTAACCAACACCTAGTGTAAGTGTGTCTACATTTGCTCTTTTCCATGCCACTTGATAATCCTTTAAAATGAGCAGTTTGTGTTGGGAGCAATATAACCATATTGCTTCACTTGGGATCTCCAGAGCAACTGATCATTTGCAAACCAGAGGTCATGTGCTCACCATGGGGCATTACAGCTGCATGCACAATCACTCACACGCTGGAGTCAGCCTTAAGAAACCAAAAACATAAAAACATTTTTGGCAAGGCTGGCTCGGGGCTATGTGGATTCCCTATATGCAGTTGCAGCTGGATGTAGGTTTCAGACTTAACATTTCTACAAATGGGCCACGCAGGTGACTCTCAACACAGCAGGCAACACCTGGGAAGAGGCTCGCTGTAGCTCAAACACACAATCAAAGTCTTTCTGGGTGTTCGCTGACACCAGCTCCTAAATTGAATCTCCTACCAAGGACAGCAGAGTGTTAGCATTCTTTTTGAGCTCAGTTTAGAAACATCTCCCCAGAGACTGGCTTGTGAACCAGTTAACTGCCTGAAACATATTCTTATTAAGGACTGATGAACATTGAATGTGGTTTAAATTTATTTGATAAAATATATTATTTGTATTATATTCATTCTTGGGTGTTACATTTTTGCCTCTTCCTTGATTATTTGAAAATACTCAGATTGACTCACTTTTGTCAGAAGTTATTCAGATATTGTACACAATAATACAAGTTCAAACTGTATTTCTAAGGAAAGGAAAGGTTGGTAAACCAAAAAAGCAGCCGTTGGTCAAGACTTCAACGTTGATTTAATTAAAACAAATTAAGAACCTGTTTTCCACTCAGAGTTTGAACCTGAAATTAAAATAGCTTGCCTATCGAATCATTCTTTTCAGCTTGTCTGTGTCTAATAATTGGATAAACCATATATGAAATATGGCAATTAATCGTAATTGATGAATGGGAAAATGCTTTTCTGTGAATATATGAACTTTTACATGCGTAACCCCAAAAGATCTGTGTTTCGGTGATGGTTGGATACGATGCACTTTTATGGATTTTTTGGTATTATTATTTTTAAGTCAAAGCAGTGTAGTGGCTGACTGCCTGCTGCTCAGTTCAAGTCAAATCTCAGGTTTCTTTGGCCTGAGAGGGAGTCAGAAAAAGCTGTCAAAGCAGCCCACAGTCGGCTCTCCACACGATCTCTAGCCCTTCTTGAAGGGAGTGGCCAGAGCTATATTTGATGCCCAACCTCCATCCCTCTCCATGGATACAGATAGAAGTGTAGGCCACATGCGAACATGATTTTCTCATAAACAGCATTAATGTTTTCAACCTGCAGGGCTGGTCAGTAGAGCAAGCCTGCTTCAGATCTAAAGTAAGCTCAAAAATGGAGCCAGTTCTTTTCCATTTCTGTCCTGTGATTACTATGGTGTGATAATGAACAACGCAGCCTGAATAGACTGTGGACAACTGTTAAAATGCAATAGAATAAATTATGTAATTGCCATTTTGTATTTTATGCCTTATTAATTTAAAAAGTATAGATATCCCTTTCATTTGTAATTAACTCCACATAATATGCTGGTGTAGCCTTAAACATCTTATTATTATTTAACATTCGTAATGGTTGAAAGCGTCTATCCTATCAGTAATAGGTATAGGTTGAAGCCAATCCAAAGAAATTAATTGTGTTTATTCAATTCTGGGCTCCACACTTCAAGAAAGATATCGCTGCTCTAGAGGCAGTTCAGAGGAGAGCAACCAGACTTATTCCAGGTCTGAAGGGAATGTCCTACTGAGAGACTGAGGAACTGAACCTTTTCACCCTGGAACAGAGGAGACTACGTGGGGACTTGATTCAAGTCTTCAAAATCATGAAAGGCGAATCACAAATGGCCTCCTCTTGTTTGTAAACTTTCTTATGTTCTTATCATTCCGAGAATCCGAAACAAGAGTGTAAATTAATGCATTATCTGTGAGATATGTGTGATATCAAGCTGAAGGTTTTCACTCCTTTCAATCAAGTGGAATCGTTAATTTATTTTTCGATAAATAGGTGCAGTTTAATTAACACTATTTAATACACACTAAATGATTCACAGAATGGCATTGTGTTAAATGAAGGCTGTGAATGCTTTTGACTGCAACTGTACATGCAAGGAAGGGCCATGATATATTTGGGAATTGCAGACATAACTTGCGTCTATGAATTCTCGACAATTCAGCATCATTTGAAATCACATAGCAATGAAAAGCTATGTTTTAAAGGCATAGTTTTGCATCAAAAGGATGACTAAAAAGACTTAAGGGGAATATTTATTTTATTAAAAAAGTAAATTAGAAAAACAAATACAAATAAAAAATATATTTGAGGTTAAGATTTCAACCTTTTAAAACTCTTGATCCTGTCTCGCTCTGCTGCCAGTTTTAAGATCTGGCCACTGTCTATCTTACTAACACCCTAACACTCTCACTTCACATATGACTTCATGTCTACTGAAATGAAATTACTTCACCTGCTGGAAGCTCACAGTATTGTGTCATATTATTTTAACGTTGTCATTCCTGCACTTATTTATGTTATGTAATTTTTCTACATTTGTTTCTTCCATCGTTTTAAACCTTGTTTTCACAAAGGGATATGCATCGCCTTAAGGTACACTTTGAAGATTTATCTTTTTTCTGTTCAATACCACCAATACAGCTAATCTCCGCAGTTGCTATAACTACCTTAATAAAAGTAACTCCACTCAAGCTTCTGACAAATCAAACACACAAACATTGTTATGTACATATGCAAAGCATATTGGTCATTTATATACACCCTTCTAAATATTATATTATTTCCTAGAATTACAGAACAGTTATCAAATATATAATTAAAATACACTTAATATTAGTAACTGTGTGCATGGCTACCTTATGTTCTTTATTAAGTTCCAATTCCTTTTAAAACCATCTATTTCTCATCTCAGACATTAACAATTTGGTCATAATTGAATTGTTAGCATAAATGAACAGTTCAAAAATGAAGAATGACATAAAGATTACACTAATAAATACTAAGAAAGAAAATATGTATTAATGTGTTAAACGAAAACTTGTAACTTATTTTTGCAACTGCTGTTTTTCTTCAATTTTTTTTTATTCATTTACAAGGAACAGTTTTTTAATGCATTTATCATTTCTGTTTTAACTACACAGTTCCCCTTATATGGGTATGTGGATGTGCAAAGAAGGAACAGTGTTTTCTTTGGCTCTTGTATAAGTGTTCATTTACTGAATGAAAAAATTAGAAAAGTTGGTCCACTTTTCATATATAGGTTAGCCATTTTACTTTTGGAAGAACACTTTTAAAAAATGAAATCCTTCTGTTTTTAGGGCTTGAATCTGTTTTTCTTATATTACATTTCTTTAAAACACTATTTAACCTGACAATGATTTCACTGAACTTCAATATCAATGTTCAATATCCTGAAAAGCATCTAAAGGAAAGGAAAAACTCTGTTTGCACTTGAGACTAACTACAGTGATTGTGTGTAAGCAGACTCAACCTTGCTCCCCAAAAAAACATTATATTCTTGTAGTAGAAGGATCCACCCAAGTCTTCTAAACTAATGGTCCAAGCTGAGCATTATATTGTAATGTAAAAACTTCTCAAAGGGATGTTTGTCTGCCTTTTTCAGTGTACTGCACCCTGTTCTAATTTCCCAAAGCCTTCCTTGACTCAGACAGAAGCCTGAATGACCAAGTTAATGCATCCAAAATAGTGTTTTATTTCTCCACATGCTGCTGTGGTTGTTTAAGTAACATAGCCTTCCTTTTCTACCCATTATTAACTGTCTAACAAGCTTTTCACAACAAATGTTTGAACAAATATCCTATTGCTTTAAAGATATCTTCTCTGATATGCAGTATTTTTATGTACATGGCACTGCATGACCCTTCACCTTTTCCTGAAGAATAATTCAAAATAAAACCATACAAATGACAACAGGTGCTTTTGTTTATTATTTTAGCCCACGTCTCTCAACTGGTAACGCCACAGTAAAGAAAAGGGCAAACCACTGTATCTTTCAGTTGTGAACACAGTGCATGAGAAAAGACATCTGAAAAATGCGATGAGACCCATTCTGACCTTTCACAATATGAAACAGTTAAACAGCTGTAGTATCACATGGAGAAATCTAAAACTACAATCACACAGCTGGTCCTTGTGAAAATTGAGTTTTAAGTCATTGTGTATGTTTTATTATCTCACTTGTGTTGTATTTTCCTTGTTACTCAGCTTTTCTTTCCTTCTTATTCTAATTTACTGTGCAGATGAGCAAACAAAAAAGAAAAGCATCTGAAAAAGTTCATAAAGTTTCTTGGATGTGGAAATGGAAAGCATATTAACACGGCAACCATTCAGCAAATTCTAAAATCAATCCTACAGGAAACATGTAGAAATCCATGCAGAATGAATTATGCATTGCTTCAGTTTCCATAAGAAATCCTGAAGCATCTTCCCCATGGGACTAATGAACTGTAGGATATTTGTTCAAATCTGTAAGGAGTTTGGCCTCCAGTATCCAGCAGGATAACATGGTATGATTGATTCATGGTAAGGTGATTTGGTGCCTCACTGATATGCTTCCTCGAGTCATTTCCTCTTCTTTGACACATCTGCTAGTCAAGGCCTGGGGAACTAATAGGAGGCTCCAAGCAAGACATTAAGCAAAAGGAAAATACAAATATTAACTGACAATTGCTTTCTACAATTTTCTTGTATGTAGTGAATCATGACAAAGCACTTCATGTGTAGTCTAGTTTAGCTTCTCTACCTAGCTTTTAAATACCCTCATTTCATTATTTCCACAGCTCTGGACACACTACATTGAAAATATTGTCAACAGATTTGCCAGAATTATTTTTGCCTCTATTCTTTCACACCATTGTGAGAAAATTAATTTGATTTATTGCACCAGTAACTATGGTGAAATGTCTGTTTTGAATATGATGCACTGCAAGGAAAAAATGCCTGAAAATGGAAATTTGGGGTGGAACAGTTGACTGGAATAAAACCAGGATATTTAATTTTTACAGAATTAAAAAAATGAAATAATATACCACCCCATAAAAACAACAAAACAGTTAATTTGTCTCATTTACTACTGTTTTACAGTATTTGACCACCTAAGAAAACAGGTTTGAGTTCTGTGAAAACCTCCATATAAGCGCATTAAAGCTTGCAAAGCATTTCAAACTAAGTTTTGGTTCTACTCAAAACAAACCAGATGAGTGTAACTACATCCATATGAGAACCTCCATAGGTAAATTGCAAATAAATGCCATTCTGATCTTTTAAACAGGCCAAACAAGCCAGCAGCTGTGCAATTGATCTTTCACACATTTCGTGATTACAAAAGGTGACAGGGTTAGCACCTTCTGTGTCTATCCACAGTATATATTCTGGCATCTTAATTAGCTTTCATCCTAGAAAATTATCATAAATGTTGTCACATAAAACAAATCTGTATTTCTTTTAGCACAAACTGATCCCCACTATAATGAATGCTTCTTTCAGGAACACTGACATGCAAGTGAATCATAACAATCACGCTTCACTTTATGACCTCAAAATAGAATTACATAATGAAAACTATACATGATACCTATTATCCATAATGAAAAATAACAAGTGTTCAGATAGCTGCACTGAGTCATTAATACAATAGAAAATTGTGCTGAAATGGAAACATCTGCCATATAACCTGACTGAAATAATAAAACAATGTTCCTGGGAACCTACTCAGCTCAGCTGCACTTGAAGCTTCACATTAAAAGTTAACAGAACATTCACGGTGAAAGTGCAGAACAGAACATTTGAGCTAATATATATTTGGCACATCTTTTATTTTAACTAGAGCTTTCCTTTAATTCTTTCTAATGGTCCTGCCCCCTCACACAGGAACAGGAGTGCTCCAATTGCCCAATTACATTTTTTGAAATTTTGAAAATGGATTAACTGTTTCAGCAAACTATAAACCTTCTCTAAAATTGGCTACAATAGTGGAAAGCGATGGATCAGATGGTAAATAAAGTAATGTCCTTCTCTCATCTAGTCATAAAAGTCAAGTTAGACATGTTGTCTTTGAAGGAAGACTCTATAACATCACATTATGGACCTGCGTCAATATGGCACCAAGTTATTCCTGTTCAGTCAACACTGTGATTATTTGTGTTCAGTGCTGCTTCAAGTTATACATGTCCACTTCATGTCTTAGTGTGAATACAATTGTTAAAGAAGAGAAAAAGAAGAAAAAGAAGAGCAACAGCGTACTACCATATCGTTCCTATGTTTTAATTTCCTGTGTTTTTTACACACACGACCAGACCCTAATTAATGCTACTCTGCGACCACACTTTGACCACATACTGACCTGCCTAATGACTTTAGCAGCGTTAAAAAAGTAGATCGAAGTTCAGTCTGGGTACAAGTCACAGTTTCTGTATTTGTCCAATTCTATGGTTGCAACAGTGGAATGATGCCACAGAAATGTCTGGGATTTTCTCATCTTCTGAACACACAAGTGACCACAACATGTGTGGGTAACCAAATTGTCACATTCGTTGTCACATCTCCTGTTGTACTTGATGCATTAAGAGATTTGTAAGCTTGCCATTAGCTTGGGAAAAAACATCTTATGAAATTCCACCAAGAGCCAAAAAATATTTTTTTCATGTTTGCGTTTGATCTTTGAGAGTCCTTGGTGAGATAAGTACTTGACAACTGATTTCTCATTTCTATTGCAAAGGTCAATAACTGGTCGAGAAACTTACAAGAGTCACAAAGGTTTTTTTAACCAGATCATAAGAATACATATACATTAAAACCACTGTTTATAGTCACTTAAATATGCAGGAAAAGTACAAAAATGTCACAGCAACCCAAGATATCAGAACCAAGAGTCATTAAAGTGACTGTGAATCATGTCAGCTGAGATGAGTGGAGATTGTAAAGAATGAGAAAACGGTTCCATTCAGTTCTTGGTTAGCATTTAACATTCATACATGCTGGCACTGTGCAACACAACCTAAAACCCCAAATATGTGGCAGGATCAATAAAAGGGGTAAGTTACAATATAGGGAAACTTGACCAGCGATAATAAATTATAGCAGGGTGCTGGAGCTCAACTATCATTCAACTGTTTTAAATACAGCCACACTGGAATGTGTGCTTCCATTCAAAACAGAGAAATGTAAGGAATGTGTTTATTAAAAGATTGTCTAAAGTCCAAGACATGTTCCCCCAATCTTTCCAAAAGTGTTGGAACTGTAAATCTGTTTGAATCCAATCATTAGAAAACTCATATGATTCGCAGAGGCATTCCTTGCAAGATTGTTATATCAGCATTGTAGTGTAGACCTGTATAAACACTGTCCTACCCACAGCTGGGTTGTAAAATGTATGTCTTGCCTGCTCCTTTATGACTGAGAATGTAGTAAAAAAAGGGGCGCTGGCTTTGTTTCAGAATTGGGGGAACGCATCCCCTATGCCTATGGAGCTGGGGGGCATACATTATTGGAGGTACAAGTAAACTATTCTCAACATTGGGGGGGACATGCCCCGTCCCCCCTAAACCTATGCCTATGAGTAAAAATTATATATTTTGCATGTTTCTTTGTATCACATTTTTGTTCTATTACAGAAACATATACAGCAATGTGGCTTTGTTAAAACATACAGTATTAGACTGCATTATGCAATGGGAACATAATTTACTATTGCTCTCAAATGAGAATCAGTACTGTATTATACTGTGTAGATAAAAGAGTACCAAAACATTCCTATAACAGTTAAAATGAATAGCAAATCCTGTACTTTGTTTACGTAAAATTAGTTAATCAGTTACTTCAGGTTTAATTTAATTTTCAATTGTACTGTGTGGATTCATCCTTTGTAACACCTTTGCACCTATTGGGTAATGTATGAAAATGATTTTGTTATCCCTAAAGTGGACCATATATTGTTGAGTTTAAGATGATACATACATACATACATACATACATACATACATACATAAAGTGTCTCCCTTCTTTTCAATCATATTTGCTTGTCCCCTTGTAATTTGCTATGAGAAAAACTAAAAACTGGCAAAATCAAAACTCTCGACAGAAACTCTGCAAAAATCTTCCTTCTACACTCTGGTAACACCCCTGACACCTGCTGACTGGCAGAATATGGAGGTCAGTGTTTGATATTTTTCAAAATTAAAGTCTTTGCTTCATTCCATGGATGTAACAGGAATTTGTTAATGACTAAAATAGTTCATGCAATGACAAATTCAAAAAGCATGTGAAAATAAAAATAATAAAAAACACAAAAACATCTGCCTACCTGTAAATGTTAATTTTAAAGGTATTTAAACCTCATAACTTCTTCTCGTACTTGTGTTTGGAGTCCTGCTTTAGTTTCTCTTTCATTATTCCCAGAAGAATGGGTACATTTTTGACCTCTTCAAAAATAAAACTTTAATTTTCATGCAATGTTAGTGAATTGAAAACTTTTTCCTTTCAGTACAGGTCGTACATGACCCTTAAATGAAACCAAAGCAAATGTCTGTCTGGTAAAAATACAGGGCTTTTCAGGTAAAGCAGAAAAGGAGGTATCAAATCCAAAAACAACGCATGTGAAGTTTTTCCTGGACTCTCAGTCTCCGTTTTTAAATGCAGCTGTCTGCCTGTGTGTGTATAACTTCTGAAATGAGGTACATTATTCCATAGTGGCCAAAGAGTGTCAGAGGCTCAGAAAAACAGATACAGCTGACAATATAAACAGAAACACAAGTCACTTACCTTTCATAGCTCTTGAGTGGACCGACTTCAGTCACAATGTGGAAAAAAAGGCTGGGCTGTATCGAATTCCACTCACTTTCAGAAGTCTCCTCTTCTGCAGTAAGGAATGCTGCAGAAGAAGTGAAAAGGGAGTCGTTTATCAGCTAGCTCATCAGGTCCAAGTCATAAAGGTCACACACACATCTGTAATTAGAGTCGCAGCTTGAAGGAGTTTTCAGATATCCAGATTTCTGGAAGGTGAGCAAAAGGAAAACATTAGCAGCTAATTTCTCTCTGTGCTGTATATGCGTCTCTCTCCAAACATCTGAAAGACAGCCATCCCCTCTGGAGCCCAAGTGCACTTCTACCACTAACTAACTCTCTGCTTGATCGGCAGCCTATATAAACTTCCTCTATAGAAAGGGAGAAAGCTGTAACCAGGCAGCATGCTAAGATTGTGCTTCGCAGGGCTGTTTCACTCCAACATGCTCCCTCCTTCAAACATCACAGGAAGAAAATAATACCTTGGACAGTAACCATCAGCAGCTAACAGAGACATGACAGAGAGAGTATGTGCTTCAGAAAGTCAGCAGTTTAGAGAAGACTAATTGCTAACAAATGTCTGGAAGGAGTGTGTGGTGGGGGGTGTTTGGGGGTGCTCCCACCTTCTATAGGCTAGTACTACAGTTTAAAAAAAGATCTCACAAAGCTGTACTTCTGTGGGTCTGCATTCTTAATTTCCATCCTGCTTTAACTCCCTTATTATTGTCACTCTGGACTGTTATTGTTATTAGAAATGTGTTTTCATAGGTTCATAGTTTTTCTTTCTTTCTTTGTTTTGGTTTGTTTCTTGCTTGGCCCACATTTGAAATCATCTCTGATGTTTGTTAGGTCACATTCTGGAGCAGAGAGCTCTCCCCAGAATAAAGGACCAGTCTTTGAGTCACTGGGATCAAGACGCCTAAATGAGATCCTGGTGTTACACTAACCACCATAATTCAAACTTTAATTACACTCTTCTCATGCAGAATCGAATGGGATGTGTCCTATGGTGGTCTAAAGAATAAGATGTATGCTTAAGCAATGCAACCACAATACTGAGAAATCTACATGCGTCATCTTAATCACATATGCCTCTCTAGCCACCATTGTTATTTATTCTCAGGCTGCTATTTGGCAGACACAACAAACACTACATATTTTGGAGAGTCATGGAAAGGAAAGTCAATTAAAATTTCAGTGTTTTAAAATCAGTAGCTTAAAAGGTCATTCAAGGGTATTCCTCGTAGAAATAATTACAAACCAAAAACATTCTGTTATAGTACAAGGGTTACGTAGCATTAGCTTGCTTTATCGTATTAAACTTCTGCTTTTAGTTATTATCAAAACACTAAAATATTATCGTTGAGAAAGGAATAGGAAGATTTGTCTCATTGCCTTCAATGTTACATCACACACAGAAAGCATAACAACATTACTCCACCCCTGTGAGGCTCTCTCTCCCTCTCTCTCCCTCTCTCTTCCACTTTTTTCTTAGATGTAAACCACTTCTGCACTGAGAGAGAGACAGAAGGAAGATACACAAAAGAACATCCCCTACAGTCACCCAATCCAACACATTTCTTTAACCCCTACCACCTTCCAGCTCCTCAGCTCTTCCCCTTTCCTATGTCTCCACATTGAACAAAGACGCATCGAAAAGAGTACAAAAATAACTAACATCAAGTTAAGTAGCACGATACATTGTCCCAATTACTTTTCTTTTTGCTCCAATGGACAAGTCACACTTTTGCACAGCTGTACCCTGCAATGAGAGAAAGGACAAGGGAGCTGTGGGAGGGCAGGGTGATGCTTTGCAATTCTACCTGTGTGTGATGTAACATGGTGGGCATTGATATACTGGCAGGCAGCAATGATATCATTCCCTTTCTTACTACTTCTCCCTAGAAGTTGAGTTTCAGAATGTGATATCTCTAATAAACACATTATCTTGAGCCTAAATAGAAAAATCTGTTTTTTGTTTATTTTTGCCACAAATACTATTTAACTGACCTTTCAGTCATTCTTGTGTCAGTCCCGTGTCATCACTGAACGTCGATGTCTTATTCCAAATAAACTAGCCACACTGAGAAATGAAGAGCATATGTCCTCGTAATCCCAGAGCAATTTCGACTTGTGAAGGGTCTTAAGTGAAAACAGTCACAAGCACATCATAATATTTTGTTTTGTCTCCTCTTATGTATTCAGGCTGAGCATTCACATGCACAGTTCTATTAATCCCCTCTGTTGGAGAGATAGATACATGCAAGGACTTGGCTAAGATACAGGATCTTTTGCTTTTTGTGTATCACTTATCTACTCCTTTGATTCTCTAATTCTAAGAGGCTGTATGAATATCAGTCTCTGACCACCTTCTCAAGTCACACTTATTCAGACTGTGTGTGAAATACCTATTGCTCATAACATTTGAGTTCATTTTACAGTGACACGTTGTTGATTAACTATGTGATTTTACTCTTTGGCAATTATGCCTTAGTTTCCTTAAAAACAGGCAATAGAGGCCAACCATCTAAACAGTCTTGATGAGGTGATACAGATATAGAGGACATATACAGAAAGTCGCCAGACTAGAGTTTCAAAGAGAAATACAGACATCAGATGTTTTTATGAAACTACTTTAATTAGCTGCTAATGCTGCTAAATTAAACCAGTATCTGAGAACATCACTGGGCTTTGACTATCTGTGTTTAGAAACAGGGGTGTGCAAGAGTTTCAACTATTGCCAAATGGTTTTATTTTTAAATGTCCTTTCTTAACTGGTGTTTTGAAGAGCTGGTTATGTTAAAACAACCGGAGAGTGAATTATGCTCAACTTGCTTTGCTTTTGTCTTCTGGGGCTTCACACCAACAAACATGACTTTGACAAGAGGATCTGTTTTTGAATAGCAGTTCAAAAAACACTCAAACTCAGTTAAATATGTCATATTTTAAATCGTTACACACTGATTGAACTGATTGTTCATGATGAATCCTCCTGTGAAAACAAACTAAAACAGAGAGAGAACTATTGGGAACAGGAAAGCGAAACTACGGTCCGATTCTGAGTGACAGGGTTGCTTCTCGGTGGGTTTGTGTGGGGCGAGGAAGAGGGGAAGACCAGGCGACAGGGGTTCTTGGTTACTGCAAGACAAGAAGGAGAGGTTAATAATGGGAAGCACAGGTGCCGCGGGTGGTGTTCGTGGTCAAGCTTATTGTCTCAGCTGTGAGTCATTAGCTGAATAGCTCCGGCCAATGAAGGAGCCCAGCCAAGATGGAGATAGAGATGGAGCAAGAAATGAAAGAAAAGAAAAGGTCAGCACTGAGCAACAGGATATGACAAATGCAATCCAACATCAGCTGCATTAGACCTGGGAAAGGATTAAAACTGGTAAGTGATAAATCAGTTAAATTAAACAAATAAGACAGGCCCAGGCAATTCCAGGCCTTGAGGGCATCTTTCTGTAGGTTTTGCTAGGTATCGTTCAATTACCGATTGATTAAGACCAGGAAACAAACGGATGATTTGAATTCTTCTCCAAATAAACCAGGCCTGATGTGGATCGAACGCCAGAAACCTCTGCTGCCCTCGAGGACTTGAATTACAACTCCACGAATTCAGAGCACACGAGGAATGAAAACCACAAGCAGCCATGGCTCTCAAGGTCGGACTTGAAGAACATTGGAATTGGTTTTATATGAGAATGATGCAATGATCTCAAATGATATGTGTGTCTGTCTCTCTCTAGCTTCCCAGAATATCGGATGTATACATACATACTTATTAACAACCTTTTAGAGTGGCTCCAGTAGATTTACACCATGGGACAGCTGAGAGTCCACCTCATGTATTACATCACAGCAAAGAGTTCCAGCCTGAGTTCTCTCTTTTGAAGTAGGAATCAAGATGTTTGACCTGACTTTAACTCTACAATTTTTTTTCCCAGTTGAAGCCAACATGGGATGTTAAATTATCCTTATTTGTCCTCATTCAGCATTACTTCCCCAAATGGAGACACTAAGCATCGATGTATAAAACCAAAGCTCCGGGGTTTCTTTTTGCTAAAGAACTTATTTAATGGATGACTGGGTTTACTGTCTGAAGTTCTGTTTAATTTTGATCAACCAGTTTGATATTTTCTGGTATTAACGTCTGAACTAGGGCTTTTGTATTTGGATCCACTTAGCGATGAGATGTGGAGGAATTTTGTTTTCAGTCTTAGTGGATCAGAAACAATCTGAGGACTAAATAAGCTGGAAAAACTTTGTGAACTTTGTGAGTTTTGTTTTGATTCTGTATTAAAACCTCATGTTAACAAAGGAGGTGCTTTATTATACATATATAATAAATCATTTGTCCTTAGACTCAAAGGAATGTGCAGGCATTCTTACAGTTTTCAGACTTCAGTTCATTAAAAGATACAATCCCTTGGCTGGAGTTTTAAAGCCACTATTTTTAAACATTTCATGTTCACTTCCCATCATAGTTGAAAGCAGAATCCTTTTAATTATTATTAACATATGAATGCAAATGTGAGACGCCTTATGCCTTAACGCCTTAACACATTATGTGTTAGTCAGAATACATTAAAACACAGGGAATGAGATTAGGAGTCCCTAGAAAGTCAAAAGTGTACCTAAATGTGAATACATTATTCCCTACTTATTATCCAGGGATATCTCTATTTCTCATTACATTCCAATTCATTAATACTACAAAACACATGAATCCTCAGCCCATTGTATAGTATTAATGAATTTGGAGAGGTCAGAATTACTATTTGGCTGTCACAGAACTGGCACCTTTATCAGGAGCTGTATAGGAACTTTGCCCAGAATGCCAGTCACATGTGGGCCATGGTGTAGGAAAACTTAAATTGAATGTTCAGACTGATCTTCCTGATTTGCTTGTTAAACCCTCAGTTATGAGGCCTGAAACCTTTGATATGATTGGCCAACTGTAGCAAGAATCTAGAGACAGACTTTGCAGGAACATGTAATTAGGTGTGATTGAGTCCTGTCAGAACTTGTACAGTCTAGCTGGAGGGGGCACTATAGTCAGAAGCCACCTTTTTCAAAATCTTCTAATCATCTCCCAAAATTCAGACCCTGCCAAATGAGAGCAACTCCAAAAGTAAACCAGATAATCTCCCTAATCAATCTGACTATATTTATGGTTCATTGTATGAAGACTGTGAGAATTATTTCTTAGTCATGTGTACATCATAATAATGTTACTAAGAAGGAAATTGAGATATATAAACTGCATGTTGTCTTGTTAATAGAAGCACACATATCTCATGGAAGAAGAGGTATTTATTTTTTCCATGTAGTCCAAAGGCAACCGTCACAACTGTCCCTTCACTGAGACCCATGTGATTAGGTTCACTGGATAAAACTATTATTTTATTCAAGTCCTTTATAAAAGCCAAGTTTAAAAAAAATCATCACTCCTGGCAAAAAGAAAAAATAAACAATTCATCCAGGGATACAATTCATCAGAAGATATTCATTCAAGGAGATAAGATTACAGGACATAAACTATCCTGCAGAATTGGATTTAACAAGCTATTCCCTTTACTCTGTTACTTCACATTCTCTCTCCCTGTGTTCCTTTAGTCTACTTTTATTCACACCAGTCCTTCCTGTTCCCCACAACCACACCTGCAACCAATAATTAAGTAATTGTGCCTGTGATTACTCATAATTGATTGATTACTGATAATTGGCAAACATCCAGACAAACAATGAACAACACTTACAGATAACAATACCGATTCACACTCATACACAATCACAAAGACAACTATTGTATATCCCACTAATAAATATCTCATTAATACATAATAACATTACCATCACTATACTAATAAACAATAACAATAATCTCAATTAATAAGATTTCCATTTCCATTTTAATTTCCCAGTTCTTTTGCAGGGTAAGTCTTTCAGTTTAAACAGGCCAGGGAGTAAGTCCATGGCCATGTGATATTGCCTCATCACAGCAACACAATCCAGATGCTTTTTGGTCTTTATTCAAATTCACTGGTGTGTGAGTTTGAGTATCTGTTCGTGTTGAAACCGGCAAATGCGGGTTGAGTTCAGTAATTCATGTCTAAGTGTGGTGCCATGCTACATTCAAATCCTGTTTGTTAGTGCAAAAACAAAACAGAAACCTCTGAATACTGCAAACTCTCCTGTGCACGATTATAAATACACAATTACTTACATTCAGCCCTAATAACTCCACATGCAGACTGTTGTTAATAATATCCTCTGAGAGCCTGCAGCCTTGTTCACACACATGGGTGAACTTGGGCCTGTGAGAGCCATTTCAGTGGCAGTGCTGCAGAGACTGGCTGTCTGCGTCCTTGGCCAGCACCTCCACACTGCGGTATGATGTCTCTCACCCTGGCTGTCCTGGCAGCGAGCCACCTTGGGGAACAGGGCTTTACAAACACATGCACTGCAATTATTACAATTTCATCAGTGCTTATTAAACAGTCAATCATTTGTTACATTCATTGAAAGGCGGAGAGCAGCACTTGTGGACAATACTGTGACATATACCGTTAATCTTTGTTGTGTTTCTGGCTAGCTGGACGTGGCAATGCTTATGATCACATAAGAAAATCTGTTTGTTTTTTTTAGTGCCACGGAGTTATCGTACCCAATAAATACATCAACACATGTTGCATATCTACAGGGAATAGAGCATACATGTAATTACATTTACTTTCCCAGCTAACACATATATTAGCATATATTACGTTGCTACAACTTTGTGGCAACGTTGCGTGTTTGCTGGGTTGACACTTTAATAGAATCCGTAAACCACGTTACACGAACTGCAATGTAAACGTAATGAATCAAGTGTGTTATTTATTTGTATTTCTTTTTGCTTTGGTTAACTATTTAAAACAGAAACCGCGCCAATGCACTTGCTGCTTCAAAGCCAATAGTGTATACGCAAATACTGCGCACAGGATTGCCTAATATATTTTTAATTGTATTAAAAGTTTGCTCTGCTGCGGATGTATCTTGGCCTTTTCCCGGATTGCTGTGCTCGGAATATTTTTCTGAATTACAAACATTATGAAATGGTCTTTGGTCACTGGAGAAAATAAAATGGTTGTGACTGAAAACATCTGGATCTCTACTCACTCGCAGAACTTGCCAACGCCAATGTCATGAAGCAGGAAGAAAACAGGTTTGAATGGTTTGCGCAAGACTGGGCTCGTCAGGTGTCACAGCTGCTGTTTGCCTTATCATTTTTGCACCATCATACATTATAGGCTTGAACTCAATGCTGAGGCCTGATGTTTGACGTATGTGCCCAATGCAATGTGTAGTGATCCAGCTTATTGTTAAAAGCACACAACTGCAACCTGATTGATCATTTACTTTTAGTATAAAATGCAACATTAATTGAAGTGTTGTGTGAAGGCAATGCGATTGTGTTAGCTGGTGGAGCGACACTGCCCACTACTGGTTATTTGCAGGCTCTGCAATAAGCTGTCAGAGATAATGACACAACTTCTAGAAAAGTCCAAAACCACAGGGCATTCTCTGGGAGTGTATCACACTGTCAACATCACTGCAAGGTATAAATACTGACAACAACACAGCCCTGCTCAGCGGCATCCTCCGGAGCTAAAGACTGGCTGCAAGGTGAGTGCATTGCAAGACGGCAGTAATGATGGTCTTGTGGCTGAAAAGCTACACCCACTGCAGTGGTCTATTTCTGAAAACAGAATTTGGGGTCTTGGCAATTTTCTAAGCATCCTCGTTTTCTCAGAAGGGTTCTAGTGAACTGAAATGTGTGTGTGTGCTTCAGAAACTTATATAATTATCTTATTTGTGTTTGGGGATGGATGCCTATTGAAAAATGCATTGCTTTAAATAAAGATTAGTTATATAGTTTTTAAACAGAGCTCTGTTATCTGGTGCAGTACAAAATGCATTAGTGATTTATACAGCTCTTGACAGTTTCTGCTGATGTTGGAAATTAGTACATATGATGTGGTAATTATCCAGGACTGTGCATTATGATATGTAATTAAAACCATTCATCACTCCTTTTTGTTCCTTAAGCTAAATTAGTTCATTTCCATGCAGAAATGTTGTAGCTTTCTGCTGCCTAATTCCAGTGGGATTTATTTTCTTATTAATTTCCACTGCATTCCAGCACACAGTCGTGTTAACATTGCTCTGCAGAGGAGCTCTAATCCTCTTGAAGCCGGTGGTAATCAACGCTCCTTGTTTCCTCGGCCTGATCTCTTGGTTTTACTGTGTTTTAATGTCAGACTAGAGTATTTCAGTCCTTACTGAATCAGGGCTTTATCTCAGTCCATCTGTGCAGGGCAGAATCATTCAATTGCTGCTGCACTGCAGATAAATTTCTGAGCCTGTTTCAGATTCCTCTTACACATGTCTTTCATTTGCATTCATTGTCATGATACAGGCTCTGTTGGTCGTTGTTGTTGTCTTTCCAGTAACAGGCGTAGTTCAAAAGAAACTCTTTGTCTTTAAAACTTTAAAACGTTGGGAGGAATTAAGGCTCTTATAACGGATGCTGGGTGTGATCCACCTTGCACAGGAATCAACAGTGCATCACACACTTCCATTTGAATTCCAGCAGGATAAACATAAATAACAGCTGTTGCCCAAGCACCTTAGCCAAGGAAAACACATCTGGCTACAACGGTCAGAAATCTAAATATTTAATATTTTTTGTTCCCAAATAAGTACATTTTGTCTAGTTGTGTCATGTCTAAAATCAGTTTTCTTTACTACAGTCAAACTACAGACACAATTATTTTAATGGCAAAGTAAAACATGAAAGTGCTAATTGTAGCATTTATTTGTGTATGTGTGTGTGGGGGGTGGGGGGTTTCTGGTAAACCTGTTGGCAGAGTGACTGTGTGGACTGTGCCATGAAAAGCAAATTAAATATCCTGTACAACCATACACAGGAAATCAATTAACAGAGGCATGCTAGAAGATTCATATTTGAATAATGAACCACCAGCTGGCCAGACCTGCTTTATATAATTATGTCTCTGCCCACAGCCCATCTGTTATGTAACCATGCTCACTGCCTTGGTTTGGCAGAAATCCCTTGATTTCTAAGTGTTGCTATGGACAATCAAGTCTGTGAGCTTTTTCTTGGAATATAGACAGAGTTTATAGGCAAACTGCAAAGTCAAAATGTTCCAGGTTGGTCTAATCTTGGTAATGTCCCAAAAAGGAGTAGCTAACATTGTCTGCACCTTGTTGCTGGGAATGTATTATGGAAATTCTTATTTTATATATATATATAATGTAATTTGATGTCCAATCAGCTACACATTTTCCAATGCAGATGAATTGTCCCAGCAAATGCAATTTCTGCTAATCTGCTAAACCCTTAGAGAAGGTTTCTCTAACTTGTTTGCCAGCAAATTTACTTAGAGTCTAAATTAGTATGAATCAAATAAGAGTATTAATTACAGTACTTATTTTATCTTGCATCACTTTCAGATTCATCTGGCACAGCACCAGCCAAGTAGGGAATTTATATGCAAAATAATAATAATAATAATAATAATAATAATAATAATAATAATAATAATAATAATAAAAGTGCATGTGAGTGGTTTCTATTTTATGCAAGGATTTAATGTAAGAACAGTAAAATAATGATTAAGACTAATTTTATATAGTGGTTAACACTTCAGTTTAGGCATTACAAATATCACTATAAATTTTTTAAACAATATATATTGGTGCAGAATTATACATTTAGAAAGCATGAACCTATTGGAACAATGTGCCATTTGTTAATAACTAGTGGATGTCAGTTAGCACATGGTTAATAACACTATTACTACTTTATTAATTGGCACAATATTATAAAGTATTTATACATGTATTTTTGCACCCATTGATCTAAATTGTTAGCAAATTAGCTGCCCTTCAGTTGAACCCTTGTTCAGGCTAAATTCTATGACTAAACACTATCAATAATTACACAGGCAGACAGAAACACAGCATCATGTCTCAGTTTTGACCTTGGAATCTGGAAGCTGTACAAAAGTCACATTAGTGCCTATTAAGCTAAATGCGTAGGCTGCTAACGACAAGCCTGGACAGTTGTTTTCCCCTTGTTATTCCAGCAGGGCAGCCTGAGACAGCACTTAGTCTTTGCCAAATAATGAATGGCTTATTTTCAAATTGGTGTAAAGAATAATGAGCTGTGCATAATGAGCTGTGTCTAAACAACACTATAAACCCAGGAAAATCATAATTAATCATGTGACTGACCACGTATCTCAGAATAATGTTGTTATTCTTATTCAATTGTATAAATATTGGCATTGCAGAGGTGGTGTCATTCTAAATTTGGAAAGCAATATCCAATACAAATGCAGAACAAATGGGACCTTTAACGGAAATGTGTCATCAAAAAAACAAACCAAAAAAAAGTCAAAGCTAATTCCAGGACTGAATGAGGGCAGAATGAATCATCATCGCCTGAAAGTATAAATAACCAAAATATTAATGGTTTTCTGATAGCTCACTCTTGGGGGAGATTAAAAATCTGAGTGGCAACTAATTGGTTGCAGGGACCTATTAAAGTTCTTGAACATCCATTATGGAATTATGAAAGGGGTTTTATCTTAAAATAAAAAAATAAAGTATTATTATTATTAATAATAATAATTGTAATCATAATGATGTTCTATGGCATGTGAAGCAGAGGTCAACAGATATGCAGAAGATCTAATGTAAATGTTATTACATTTCTTCCCTTACATTTCTTTGATTTTTTGGATGTAAAGATCACCCCCCATTGCATAACTACTGACATAGCATTCATTACTGTCTGAGCAAACTGAATATCTATTGAACCTGTATTTATGGTGATGATGTACACAAAACTATTGTGATGACCAAGGTCTCTCTGAGCCTAGCAACAGTTGCCAGTGTCTTTGCTATCTGTACCACTGCCTTCACTTTGTTCTTATATCTCACCTGTATTCTTTCAGAGACATTCCAGTAGATATGGGTCATTTAAAGGGTGGGAGGACCAGGCTGCCCTGGGCGGTCCTGGCTCTGTGCCTGATGTATTCTGCTGAGGGCCTGCTGCCTCCTTCAAAGGACGACCTGAACCGTAAGTGTGGACATGAATAGCAGCTTTAACCTTGAGATCGGGGACACGTGTTCTTGTGTGATTCATGAGGTTTCCAGTTTCAGAAATAACGGAACACATTTATAAAACCCAAGCCCAGAGAAAGCATTTGGCAATTGTAGCGTGGTCTACTGTAGATAGACTCATTTAAACCTGCAAAGTGACCTAACTTGACTGACAGACTTCAGGCGACACATGATGAATTTGTAAGGGGAAACACAAAACTGGATGAAGGAGGGGGAGAAGGCAATGGTAAATTGGTTACCATTTAAATTGCCTCTTGTTTTTGAACTCATTGTTTATTTTCAATGTGCACTTTATCAAGGAGTATTTATTTGAATTATTTAAACATTTGTATTTAACTATTATTGTTTGTTTGCACTTCAGTGGGAGTTTTATATATTTTATACTTTTGAACTATGAAGCTTTTAGTAGGTTTTTGTTACCTTGTCAGTTCTTCGTATCAGTGTTTGTATTGTGTTTTAGTGTCATCTAGTGGCCAAATATCATAATGCAATTGTGGTGTTCCCCCTTTAGTCTTCACATATATCTGTACATTGTATGTTTGTTTGTTCATATGTGTGCTTATACGAACATTTACAAAACAGTAGGCTTAGCCCTATATAATGCCTCGGTTGCACTGGCTTAAGCGTCGTGTCGTGCCGGAGTCCCAGAGCTGCTTCTGTAACCAGGCCGCTGTGATCCGTCCCACTGATGGAGGAGCAGCGACTGTGGGTTTGGTTTGTGTTTGTGTTAAAAACAGAGACAGGAAACACTACGAGCGACACAGCCTGACGTGGAGAGGACTTGTGTGTCTGTTTTATTCTTTGTGCTTTACATGATTGTAAACAGCGTAATAAATACACGTTTCTGTTCAGAGATGTTAGGAAGAGCTAAACGTGTAGAGACAACATTATATTCAGACAACATGTTCACATAAGAATACGTTTCCATGCGCAACAATAATACTAAATAGCGAATATGTATTGTTAGTATTATCGTCATCAGCACAGCGTGACTCCCTTCACTTACTCTTTACTCTTTCTGCAGATTTGTAACTGCAAACAATACTATTTGCCGAATTATTTATAATGTACTTATCAGATGTCCTTAACCAGGGCAAGTTACAGTTGAAACAAAATACACACGTTTAACGATTAATCATCTAGACACAATATAGCAGGTTTTGAACTAAAGTGTGCGCGTCTCAGTCATGGTGTTTATGGATGCATTTATTAAACCAGTCCTTAATGTTTTATAGGAAACCCAGATCTGCTGTATGTATTTATTCATTAATGTATCTTGTAAATGGACACGTTAACTGAATCGTGTTCCCTTCATACTGACTGTCTCTGCGGATTGTCCTGCACACCATTCACACAACACAGCCTGAACACCGGCCAGCTGTTCATAAAGTATTAATAAAATCGGCTGCTACGATGCGATTATTATCCTTCAGTTTATTTTAACTAGTCACGGCACTGCACCGGTCCTGTGAAATCCAAGTTTTTAATACAGCAGTCATTGTCTCTGTACGTGGATTTCACTCCATGCTGCTAATAATTTCTTTGTGATCGCACACAGAACTTGAGATTATATCTTCCGATATAATGTATCTGATCTCCTCCCTGTGTCTCAAGTCAAACACACACCTCCAATTCTGATAGTGAATCATGTCCTCAGTGGGACGGATGCTTATGGACACGTCCAGCACCAGCAAGTTAACCGGCCACTAAACACAGACACGTCCGGTCGCTCAGCCAGTGGAAACGGGGCATTAGTTTGATGTTGTGCTTTGTTAGCTACAGGTTGGCCCAAAAGGCTAGAAACTGCCCTGATATATAATTGTTTCATGACTGCAATACTGTGTGATCTTTCATGAATACTTAAAAAGATACCAGAGAATTCAATTTAAGTTCACTTTTACTTTGCAGAACTATCACTTCTGGGAGAGAAGTACTTGGACCAACAAATAGAGAACGCCATCAATGGGGTCAAAGAAATGAAGACACTGATGGAGAAATCTGGAGACGTTCACAAGAGGTTTCTGAACACCTTGGAGGAAACCAAGAGTCAAAAAGATGTATGTGACACAAAAGGGAGGGACCACTTTTAGCTTACATGTTAATGACCGCAGTTCCACACCAGCCACATATTAGGAATAAAATCTTCTATAAATCTGTCGAATCACTGTGCCTGTGAATATGGATGGAACGACAGATCTATAGAAGTTAGTTGTTTTCAACTGTGCTGTTTAACACTTCAAAATCAAGAACAATATGTCACTATGTGATGCCCTCGCTGCACCACATTATACATTAGTCAACCAGTTAAATAATGTTCCGTTTACTTTGAAAGAAAATACATGTAAACACAAGCACAGGTTATATGCTGATATAGACTGTGGTTACAGTGTTAAAATTGGGAAATAATAGACCTGCATGTGTTGGAACCACCTTAAATAATTCAACTAACTCTGCTATCATTTGCCATCATGTAAGCAAAGCAATATTAACCATTTAAATATTTAAAGACACATTAGAAGCTCATTAGATATGAGGCTGCTATATTTCTGGGGCATCTTCTGAAAGTAAGAGGCCCTCTACTGCACTTTATTTGACAGCACTGTATCTGAAATACCAACTTACCCATTATTGTGTCTTGATTTTGTTTTATCTGAATGAACATCTTATTTTGGTTATATTTGATCTTTTCATGATACTGTTAACTTTATAAGATTGAGGCAATCCCTGTAGAAACTGCACTTTCATCAAACCTCACTTTGGCTGGCCAATCAACACAGTGAAGATGTAAAAAGTGTCAGGTGAGATGCTCGGGTGTGGAAACCACAACACAACCTACAAAGTCTTTTTCAACTTTTTGTTTTCAACTAGGACGCTCTGAAGACGGCCCGTGAGGTTGAGACCAAACTGAACGCTGAGCAGGAAGTGTGCAATGACACCATGCAGGCTCTGTGGGAAGAGTGCAAACCCTGTCTGAAGAACACCTGCGTCAAATATTACTCCAGGACGTGCAGCAGCGGCTCAGGCATGGTTGGGAGACAGGTGAGCAAACACACAATATATTACCGTCTTTGACTGAAGTGAGGTCGGCTACACAGTGAATACATTTCTCATCAAACTAGAAAAGCTGAAATTGACTTTGATCACGTTAGCTGTGGTTTTCTTTCTTATGTTTTTTTAAATCCTTAGCTGGAAGAATATCTGAACAGGTCGTCCCCAATCTCCATATGGATTAATGGGGAAAACATGGATACCCTCCTGGAAGAGGACAAAGACCAGAGCAAGCAGTTTGAGGACCTGGAGGAGCGCTACACCGAAGTGGTTGATGGCGTTGACAGCATCTTCATTGACAGCATGAAAGTGTTCGATCACATGCACTCCTTCCACCGGCCTTTCTTCAGCAGCCATTTCAGGATGCCCAGCCTCTTCAGCGGAGAGGAGAGGAGCGGACTGAGGTCACGCTTCTACAGGTCCCTCGACCGTGGCTTTCATGGCTTCCACCGCATGTTCCAGCCAATGTTCGACATGGCCCGCAGCATGTTTGACTCTTTTGAGCCCTTTATGGACAGGGAAGGAGGTTTCGACGCAAATTCCAATTCTTCTAAAGGTACGTGGCTGTAATTCAGTGTGGAGGTACTAGCAGTTACATAACAAGATCGTAGTGTACAGTGTTTCTGTTTTTATGTTTGTTTTTTCAAATTTGATGGGATTCTGCCCAGACATCAGGGGAAATTTCTTAAAGATATTTTTTTTATAATCCAACAAAGATGTATAGTGTAGTTTATTTAGTTTTTCTCTCCCCTGTGCCTGAAGGATATATTGACTTCTATTGTTATAGTGGCTGTATTGTTGACAGGCTCTCTCAAAGGCTAAAAAACTAAAATGGGCAGTGCACAGTTGTTTTTATTTTGCAAAACATTAAAATCTATCAATAAAAGATATACCTCAGAATGTTTTATGCCCTTTTGAAAACATTGTTTTTCAATGTGGGTGTTTGTGACTTGTGTTGTATGATAAGCTATACCTTCTATATTTCACACAGATAGCTTAGGGCAAAATTCACAAAGGTTTCCTAGGGATCCTCAACAGCAAAATGAACATTGTACAAGAACATACAGACAATATGATGCTGAACAATGCCACATTAAGTAGCAACACTATTTCTGTTTAAGTCATTGTGATGGTTTTAGCATTCTTACATCTGTCTTCTATTGTTCAGATGGAAGTGTTAATGAAGACGTCCTTGTGACCCGACCATTTGGTAATAACCGCATGACCTGCAGAGAAATTCGACGCAATTCTGCAGGCTGTATCAAACTACGAGATGAATGTGAAAAATGCAAAGAGATCCAGAATATCGGTAATGAGTTACATATTTAAATGTTTTAATTTCATTTATTTCACCAGGAAATGTACCTATTAACACCGGGGCCACATTTACAAGGGGGTCCTGGAACACAGACAAACAGACAACAAAGTAACAAATGTGTGGTACAAACATTTAAAAAGAAGATACTAAAACAAAATTAAATCCGTTAACTGGCACTATTTACAAAGCAATGACATGTCATTTTAATTAAGTATATATTCTGTATATTCCTTAAGAAAGTCAAATTCTTGGTCATCGCATATATGGTAAGATATATCTCATCTCCGGCTGCTCACTTTTATACCTCTCTCTTGACTAATATCTTGGCTCTCAGTAACCATTCTCCCCTTCCTTCAGACTGCTCCGGCAAGAAGCCACTGGAGGGCCCGTTGAAGGAGGAACTGGAGAAAGCCCTGGCCATGGCCGAGAAGTTCACTCAGGAATACAGCCGACTGCTGAAGACATTTGAAGAGGAGATGTTCAATACGTCCAGCCTGCTGGACATGTTTAACAAGCAGTTCGGATGGGTGTCTGCCCTGGCCAACCAGACCAAGAGAGACGGGATCTTTCAAATCAAGACGGTGAGCTTTGTCACTCTGTTATTTATGATGCCCAGTGATCCTGATGATATTAGAAATGTTACGAAGGCCATAAAGAGGACATTGCTAAATATGTTTGTCTTTCAAGAGGTCCAGATACAGATGCAGCCAATTTATTTTTATTTTATTATTATTAAACATAAAGCTTCAAAAATAATAATAATAATAATAATAATAATAATAATAATAATAATAATACAAAAAATACAATTGTGTAAAAGGTAGGCTGGAGGGATTGAAATGCATTTTGTAGGTAGTAAGAATATATTCACAAACATGGTAAACAGTTGTGTCTTAATTTAGCACAAAGCTCCAGTTCCTAACCTAAAGTCGATTCTGAATTGTTAAAGGTCATTTCGAGAACAACTGAGTATCCTGACAAGCCAGGAGACACCGATATTTCTGTTGAGCTGTTTGATGCCCCCCCAATGACCTTCACAGTGCCTGGGGACATCCCTTGGAATGACCCTAAATTTTCAGAGTACGTGGCCCAAGAAGCTCTGGAGCGCTACAAACAGAATACCATGTAAGTGTGTCTACAGGAAACTGAGTCATCTGAGACAATCACTCTGTTAATTCACTGGCTCTCAGGATATAACATTCCCCTGTTTTCTGTCTTATATATATACACTCACCTAAAGGATTATTAGTAACACCTGTTCAATTTCTCATTAATGCAATTATCTAACCAACCAATCACATGGCAGTTGCTTCAATGCATTTAGGGGTGTGGTCCTGGTCAAGACAATCTCCTGAACTCCAAACTGAATGTCTGAATGGGAAAGAAAGGTGATTTAAGCAATTTTGAGCGTGGCATGGTTGTTGGTGCCAGACGGGCCGGTCTGAGTATTTCACAATGTGCTCAGTTACTGGGATTTTCACGCACAACCATTTCTAGGGTTTACAAAGACAGGTGTGAAAAGGGAAAAACATCCAGTATGCAGCAGTCCTGTGGGCAAAAATGCCTTGTTGATGCTAGAGGTCAGAGGAGAATGGGCCGACTGATTCAAGCTGATAGAAGAGCAACTTTGACTGAAATAACCACTCGTTACAACCGAGGTATGCAGCAAAGCATTTGTGAAGCCACAACACGTACAACCTTGAGGCGGATGGGCTACAACAGCAGAAGACCCCACCGGGTACCACTCATCTCCACTACAAATAGGAAAAAGAGGCTACAATTTGCACAAGCTCACCAAAATTGGACAGTTGAAGACTGGAAAAATGTTGCCTGGTCTGATGAGTCTCGATTTCTGTTGAGATATTCAGATGGTAGAGTCAGAATTTGGCGTAAACAGAATGAGAACATGGATCCATCATGCCTTGTTACCACTGTGCAGGCTGCTGGTGGTGGTGTAATGGTGTGGGGGATGTTTTCTTGGCACACTTTAGGCCTCTTAGTGCCAATTGGGCATCGTTTAAATGCCACGGCCTACCTGAGCATTGTTTCTGACCATGTCCATCCCTTTATGACCACCATGTACCCATCCTCTGATGGCTACTTCCAGCAGGATAATGCACCATGTCACAAAGGTCGAATCATTTCAAATTGGTTTCTTGAACATGACAATGAGTTCACTGTACTAAACTGGCCCCCACAGTCACCAGATCTCAGCCCAATAGAGCATCTTTGGGATGTGGTGGAACGGGAGCTTCGTGCCCTGGATGTGCATCCCACAAATCTCCATCAACTGCAAGATGCTATCCTATCAATATGGGCCAACATTTCTAAAGAATGCTTTCAGCACCTTGTTGAATCAATGCCACGTAGAATTAAGGCAGTTCTGAAGGCGAAAGGGGGTCAAACACAGTATTAGTATGGTGTTCCTAATAATCCTTTAGGTGAGTGTATATATATATATATATAAGACAGACAACAGGGGGATTTTATATCCTGAGATATAAGATTAAGATAAATACAAACTATGATACACAGTGATGTATATCATTAACAAAAGTCTTGTGAAAAGTTAACCATTTTTAACTTTAGAACTATAACATATACATACTTTTTTCTCTCTCTTTCACAGAGTTGTTAAATAAGAATCCAGGATATTTTTTGGAAGATCAATTGTCAAGCCATAGAATCATCTTCTGCACCTACCAGTTTCTCCAACAACTGACATTAGAGAAATGTACTATACAGTTCAACATTAGTTGTTCTTTAGTTTTGTTATTGTGTGTGATCACTGTACATTTTCATTATTCATTTTGAATTACTCTGAGAAATTGTGTTATTTTAAATAAGTATTGCTGTGTTCTCTGGAAGAGAGTATTAGAAATGAGAAGGAGCTATTGTGAATCTGAAACCTGTTTAACTTGCCTGTTAGTTTAGGTTATGCATTGCTGCCATGATTTGTTGTCTCATGATGTACTTTGCAATGCAGATAATGCAAAGTCTCATGCACTAATCTTTCAAATGTAAAATGTACTAATCATTTGTAAAGTGTCTGAGTGGATAAAGCAAGCATTGAAATGAAACTGTTTTTCTTTTTTATTATTAGTACATTCTGCAAACCCTGTGTAAGCTAAATTGCATACTTGTTAATAAAACATACTGTATCCCAGAACCAGACTTAGTCCTGCCTGTTTTCAACAGAACTTCAGCCGTAAGCCGTTCATTTTGCCATCAACTGTTTTTGAATATTAGAAGCTATTTCTATATTCTTTAAGAAACTGACATTTTTGTCAGTTGGGACAGGATTTTCTGGTAAGTAACTGTTACAGGGGTCATTGTGTACTGAGCTGGTTGCAGTGATGTAATTCCTCTGAATTCAGTAGGGTGTATCAATCCCCTGTGTCAGGAGCGCTGCCCATTTGCGTAGCGGTTTTGTCACTCTGCTGGGTGGAGCTGTGTGTTGCAGAGCTCTCAGAGGTGGGTCTGAGACGGGGGGGCTCTGACCTGCACAAGCTACATAAGGGCATGTTTATTACTGTAACACACCTACCGGGTATCAATTCACTCAAAATGCTTGCAAAAAGGCCCCATAAATAATAAATGATGGTCATGGGAGGAGCTAAAATGGATAAAAGCTGCTCAGTCTTAGTGTTGCGGTTTCTCCATATTACTGTGCTCTGTGCTTGTCAGGTGTGATGTATGGACTTCAGCTGCCATCCCTTGTGTAAAAACACTGTTAATATGTGTGTGTTTCGAGGTCCTTCATATAAACAGTGCGCTTTTTCAATCTTACATCTCGTGAAGTTATTGCTGATGGATATTCAGTATTTGAACATCATATAACCTTTCCTTTCCTTATAAGCTCCAGACACAGACAGACATATATAAATGTTAAACATTGTCTGATTAAAATGCAAGTATTTTGTTTTAGCTCAGCGTTTGCCACAGGCATCCAATCTGGGAGTGTTTATGTTTACAAAATGTAAATCGTGTTCAGCAATCAGGTCAACAATGTCAACGAACTGAAAGCAGTGCACTAACTGATGATCGCATTGCAATTGACCTGCCCATCAGAACTCATTCAATGATTCACTGACTCTTGAGTCTGGCTGATTCGTTCGTCTTAAAAATAAAGTTGCTTGTTGGTTACACATTCCTTGCTTAGTGCACAATGAGAAATAACTCTTTATATATATCATATGTGTTTGTGTATGAGAGAGAGAGAGATTAAATGTATTTTTTGTTTTAAAAATTACAAAACTCTAAATCTGAATTCCTATAATGGCTTTGTTGCAAAGCAATATTATCGAGGGTGGCATTGTGCTTTGGCAACATTTAACTTGTGTTTAACTTGTGCTTTGTGTTGATCTGCCAATCAAATTGGACATACAGCATTTTGCTACGTGCTGAATAAATACCACAGATTAATTCCACAAATGCCACCCGTTCGAGACTCATTGTTTTTTACAACAACAAAAAAGTTAATCAGGAACAGGAAACAGGAAAGGGGAAGAGAGAAGGACATTAATGAGAGGAGGAAGACTGCTAGAGAAGGAAAAGACCACAGAGGAAGAGGAGTAAAGGGAAAGAGAAAGGAGAGTAGAAAGAGGGAAGAGGAGTATGTGGTTGGTTACGTGGTTACATGTTTAGCTAAGAATTATATATCTTGCACCTGTATTGTAGTAACGACAGTGACTGTTCATTTGTTAATTAGCAACTTATGTAGCACACTCAACACGCACTTTCTGTAAATCAGAAGCGGTTACATTGTAGGCTGTTATCATTTAGCATTGCTGCGAGCTATTGTCCGGCATGGTCTTTGTCTGTATTCAGATATAAAGCAGCCATTAATTGTGCTATTAGCAGTCCTGCCTGGGAGGGACTGCCATCCTGACAGCCTTGTTTCATTCAACACAATGCAGGTGTGTACTGTCCTAATTAGTTACAGGTGAAGTATTTAACAGCCCCCTAGACCTCTGTACCAGCAGTCAGTGCCAGCAGCCTCAGTGCCCCCCTTCTGAAGGGCCCCATCTCCAAAGGGCAGGGACTCTAGCTGCGGGACTCCAGTCAGGAGAAGACTGCGAGGAGACGCTGCACAGCAACAGCAAGAAGCCATGACGATCTCCCCGATTCCTGTCCTGCTCTCTCCTTCCTCTCTGCATGCACCTGCACACCACTGCCTCCCTAATCCCTCTAACCTCATCTCCCTGCCTCTCCCCTCCTCCTCCCTCCCCTCTACTCCCCTCTCTGGAGGCCTGTGGAACTGTCACTCAGTTTCCAACAAGGCCGACTTCATCTCAGCCTCTCTAAATTTCCTCGCTCTTACCGAGACATGGATCTCCCCTGAGAACTCAACCACCCCTGCTGCCCTATCCTCTCTGTTAATCCTGTCCCACTCCCCCCGTCTTACCGGGCAGGGAGGAGGAACAGGGCTCCTGCTCTCCCCTTCTCTGCTCTTATCTGTCCCCCCCTTTCTCTCCTCCATCACGACTAACAACTTTGAATTCCATGCAGTGGAACTCACCTCTCCCTCTCACCTCTTCCTTCTAGTTTTCTACCGTCTTCCTGGTCCACTCGCCTCCTTCCTGGATGAACTCGACTTTCTTCTCTCCTCCCTCCCCTCGCTGTCCTCACCTACCATCCTCCTGGGAGACTTCAACATCCACCTCTCCAACCCCTCCCACTCTGCCGGATTTCTTCCTCTCCTTTAATTTCTCTCTCTCCCCGTCTCCCCCCAATCACAGGGCAGGCCGCCAGCTAGACCTCATTTTCTCTAAAGGCTGCTCCCCTTCGACACTCTCTGTGACTGACACCCCTGGACATCTCAGACCACCACTTCATCTCCTTCTCCCTTTCTCTCCCCTCCCTCCCCACTCCACCCACTCCCTCTGTCACCTTCCACCATAGTCTCCGCTCCATCTCCCCCTCCACCCTTGTTTCCACTGCTCTCACTCTCTTATCTTCCATTGACTGTTTTTTCCCATCTGTCTGTTAACTGTGCTACCTCCTCTTTGTTCTCTTCCCTCACCTCCTCCCTTGATTCTCTCTGTCCTTTCACATCTCGTCCTGTCCATCCGTTCGCCCCCTCCTCAGCCTTGGATCTCTTCCGTTCTCTGCTCAAACCGATCCAGTCTGCATGCTGCTGAACAGAAGTGGAAGAGGTCCAAATTCCCATGTGCCCTCGAACTCTACCGCTCTCTACTGTCCACATTCTCCTCCCCACTCACCTCAGCCAAGAAGACATGGCGAGGTTCCTCATCCACCCCCCAACCTCTCCTTACAGGTGTACCCCAAGGCTCCGTCCTGGGGCCCCTCCTGTTCTCTCTCTACACTCACTCCCTGGGTCCCCTCATCGCATCCCATGGTTTCTCCTACCACTTCTACACAGATGATGCCCAGATCTTCCTGTCCTTTCCCTCTTCCGACCCTCTCATCCCCTGTCGCATCTCTTCCTGTTTGTCTGCTATCTCCGCCTGGATGCACTCACACCACCTCAAACTCAACTTCTCCAAATCGGATTTCCTCTTTTCCCCCCACTCTTCATCACCTTCTGCTGATCTCTCCATCTCAATCCCCTTGGAATCTATGACACTCTCTCCCTCTTCTTCCGCTAAGAACCTAGGAGTCACTCTCGATCCTGTGCTCTCCTACACTCAGCACATCACCACGCTGACACGTACCTGCAGATTCTTCCTGAGCAACATACACCGAATCCGACCCTTCCTCACCAGCTACAACTCACCAACACTGGTCCTCTCCCGCCTGGACTACTGCAACTCCCTCCTGGCTGCCCTGCCTGCAACTACTACCCGCCCGATTCAGCTCATCCAGAACTCTGCAGCTCGCCTGGTATTCTCTCTGCCCTGATTTGCATATGCTACTCCACTGCTCCGCTCCCTCCACTGGCTCCCGATACCGGCAAGCATTCAGTTCAAGACTTTGACCCTCACCTACCGCTGTCTTGACCACACTGCACCAAGCTACCTTCAGACACTCGTCTCTCCATACATCCCCTCCAGACCACTGCGGTCTTCCAGTGCCAGACGACTAACTCTACCTCCTCTCCACTCTCCTAACTCCAGAGCCCGCTCCTTCTCATCCCTGGCCCCTAAGTGGTGGAACAGCCTTCCCACTGATGTCAAGACAGCAGAGTCCTTCACCTCCTTCCGGTGCTTACTCAAAACACATCTTTTCAGACAGTACTTGTAATTTAGCCATTTACTCTCCAGTAAGATAGTACTTATATAATGTTTTATCATACTACTTGCCTTGCGTTACTAGTACTCGTATTATTTTCATTTCCCATATGCTCCCTTCCCCAGGCCCTTAACTGTGACCTAATATCTTGTCTGCACTTATCAGGTTCTACAATCCAGGATGTAAGACCTCATATATTGTGTAAATTTGAATTTGTAAAATGTACAGTATTATGATTTGAATTGCACTGTACTATGTAAACTGGAAATTGTAATATGTTATGCCTTGTACTGCACTGTATTTTTGCACTTTGTATTGTGCTTATATTTTGTAAGTCACCCTGGCTAAAGGTGTCTGCTAAGAAATAAATAATAATAAAGGGAAAGAGAGGAGGAAGAAGGAGGTATGGCTCTTTCCAAGAAATGAAAATGTCATTACAATTGGCAAATGGAAAAAGAGTCTCCATTTATACGTCCTGTAGGTCATGATTAAATAATGGTTCACTGCACCAGTTGTAATGCATCTTTTTCAGTTGCTAGTGGAGGGAGAACAGCTGTTATTGAGCACCAACAAAGGAAAAAACACATATCTGCCATGACTGCATGTGTTGGTTCTGCGAATGTTACAACATTCTTCAAAAAAGTAGAGCCATCTGAAAAAGAGTTCAACTTGGCTGTGCAGGAGGGTATATTTGCCTACTATACCATGCATCATAACTGCAGCTACAAGTCCATGGACTGCACAGCACAGCTCAATAGAAAACTTTATGAGCCCAAATTTACTTGTGCCAGGACAAAATGTTATGCCATAGTCAGTATTGTCTTAGGACCTTGGGCGACTACTTTGGTCAATACCTAGACCAGGTAGAATATGTGTCCATCTCCATAGACACATCCAATCATGGACATGTGAAGTTGCTCCCAATCCTAGTCCGGTCAATAGAGAAATTTCACCTGGAAGACAAAGTATTGGCATTCTCTTCCGACAGTACAAACACCAACTTTGGAGGATTGAATAGGCAGGGGAGGGGAAATGTCCACACTAAAGTAAAAAATGCATTGCAGCAACAATCTCACAATCTACGAAGATGCACTCTTTGATGAGGTGACAAGCCTGCAGGAGTTCCTGAAAGGTCCAGCACTAGAAGAATGGAAAGCAAATGACAGCGCTTTTTGACAGATGAAGCATAGTGGTTACTCATTTTAAAGAGAATGACATTCCACACACCAACCTGGCCAGATTAGCCTCCACTGTCATGTGCTTACCTGGGAGCAATGGATCAGTTGAAAGAGTATTCTCCCAAATGAATGATATCTGGACGACAGCAAGAAATCATTTCACTGCTGCTACAGTGAAAGCCATCCTTATCATCAAGATAAACTTCAACCTACCCTGCCAGGAGTTCATGGAGAAGCTGTCCAAAAATACAGAGATACTGAAAAAGATACATTCTGCATATTTCTTATCTTATGTTGTTAAATAATTTCTCATTTGTTTAGTGTAGTTTTGTGGTTAGTGTATGTTTTCATATGTTCATGTTCTTTCTTTCAGCTATTATCTAGCCAGCCAGAGTGCAGAAGAATCAATACCCAGTGACCCAGAGAGTGCTGCAAAATGTCTAAAATGTTATTAAATTAATAATTTGTTATCATTAGAACAATTGTTTGACTATTTATTTTACTGTAAGAGTGTTCCATAGTTTACCATAGCTTAAAACATAAGCAATCATTGAGAAACAAAAATGTTTAAAACTGTTATTACTAGTGCCATTGGGAAGGCCGATGTGTACCTGCACCATCTTTTACAACAGGACTACATTTACCATGGTAAAAATATGCCAAACTACAAAACTGTGTAACCCATGTATGAATTTCAGCTTTGTGTATTGCTCTGGAGAGGCCAGCTGCAGTAGTTCTGTGTAGCTGATTTTCAGAAAAACATTTTCATCCAAGGCCATAGAGGGAACAGAAGACAAAGGAGATGTGTGTGATAAAGTTTGGGGTACCTCATTGACATCATGCAGTTACCCAGCAACCAAAGGGAGTCATCTTGTATATGATAGTATGTTCTTTAGGAAAACTTTAGATGTGTCTTGCTGACTATTTAACTTAATAAAATTACCGATTGCCCTTATCAAAAGGAGACATCTAAGCTGGCTCTGTGAGGAGCGAGTTCGCCTCCTCACACACAGTTATTTGGCATCACAAACAGGATTGCTAACCCTTGAAATATAAAGGTAAGGGAGTATGTTGAAATTCCCTAACAGTGTTTGCTCTCATTGTGTCTGTTTGACCAACCAGGTAATGAGATCCATTTTGAATACAGTGTTTTCAAGTGGATTCTAAAAGGTGTGGGTCAGAGGCCAAGATCCACATTTTGAGTTGCAGATTCAGTCTGAAGAAATAGATGACATTGCACCCTGTTTCTACCCAGAAAGACAGAGAACCTCTGCCACAGTGTAAAAGGTTAATCAAACACTGGGAAAGCAGTTCTTACAAAAGTTATTATAAAGTATTCGTTGATTTCAATGTTTTAACGCATTAATGTAATTATTGGTATTTTAAAATAACTTTCTGAGGTGTTCTATCTGTGGGAAAAAAGCTTGGTAAACAAATTGAATAAACAGTGTGAATAATATTGTGGGGAACAACAATAATGGCAACCCTACTGGGAAATCCCAGGAGCCAGAATCTGCGATGGGTTCCCAGATTCAGTCCAGACAAAAAAAAAAAATTAAAATAAAGTGCTTTGTGGGGTGCGCTGTGGGATGAGTACAATTCGTGCAATGGATATTTGTTAAAAGAAGTACCACTTTATAAGCGTTTTAATATTCTGTAATTTTGGAGGTTGTGAAAAATGAAAGACTCATAAATGAGTACACAAGACGAATTGTGTTTGTTGAGAAAGTGAATGTAAGACAGAGACACATGTGTGTTCTTATATGTAGGGAGAATCTGTATGTGGAAGAACAAATCTTGGTTAATAATGAAAATTGTTAATTATTGCAATGGGGAATAATGCCATAAAAGTATGTGAGCTCCACATGAGGGGATTAGTGCAAGGTTAATGTATGATAATTATGGTACTAAAGTGGTGCAGGATGTAAGCAAATGGCATGAGTGGACTGAAAGTTGAAGTGTCCTTTGCTAGAGAGATGTTTGTGTTGTTTTGTGTGTGTGTTTGTGTGAACGGTCCCTCGATTGTGAATTGCTAATGAGAAATGAGCTTTGAGTGGTAATCCACCAGGTCACACAGGTAATGCTGTTTCCCCCTGTTTTGCAGGACTGTAGGTGCTGCATTAGAAGTGCAGATCCCGTGATTCTCCCTCCCCACAGTCGCCATGTGGCTGATTGTCTGTGCAGCTATTCTGTCAATGGGTGAGCTTCTATCAGTGTGTTATGGCTTTAATTCTGCCCCCTGCTGTTCTACTCGGGGGACAGCCAGCTGTGTTTCTGCCTCTCCCCGCTGCTCTGAGCTGCTGGACGTACTGAGACCCCAGAGCCCACAGCTCATACTGGGAGAGATGCACTGGGCCTCTCACCTCCCCTCACTGTCTAAAGTGAAATGGAAACTGAGCTCCGAATACACAGGACTCGACGGGCACACAGACCCTGATTCAATAACACTTTCATCATCATTGACACACTGTACAAGGGGCTGATGACCTCAGTGTCAGTGGGGTCCTGCTCTGATCCTGTAGATCCCCAGTCAGTTTGACAGCTCACCCTCAAATCACCAGTCTACAGTGTGAGCAAATCCATTAATCGGTGAAGGGAAATCTGGTCCTTTAGGGCGCTGTGGAGAGGGGCGCAGTGAGCCACCCTGGCCCTGGGTACGAGCTCAGAGTGTCAGTGCAAAACGGGGTCCAGTACACAGTGAGGGAGTCTGAGACTCAAAGGACCATCAGCACTGTCTCTGTGTCTGTTGAAGGTGAGACGGAAGCCTACTAATGAATAGTTACTGTTGTATTAACTCTCTATAGTGTTTCCTCATGCTGTCCTGTCTCTGTTCCTCTCCGCTCAGACTGGAAACCTCGTCCTGTGGTCTGGAGCCTCCCTCTCCCTCCCCCTGTTCACTGCAGAGCCAGTGGAGGTGCTGTTTGCTGCTGCAGGAGGGGGAGCCTCTGTCTCAGTGTGCGCTGTGGAGAGGGGCGCAGTGAGCCGCCCTGGCCCCAGGTACGAGCATAGAGTGTCAGTGCAGAACGGCTCTCTAACACTGCTCACTCACAGCAGCTGACCAGGGCCAGTACACAGTGAGGGAGTCTGAGACCCAAAGGACCATCAGCACCATCTCTGTGTCTGTCTTGGTGAGAGGTGAGGCTGTGCTGTATTGCTCTTGTTCAGGGTCTTGGTTCTCCCTTGATATTTAGTGTTCTGATTTTCACTCTAGAAATCTGTAACTGGTAGAATATGATTCGGCTGAAAAGTCTTGGACACAGGTGTCACCCCTAATGAAGTAATTAATGTTTTTTCATAAATACAATGTAATCTAAATGTAATAAATCTACAATAAATCTAAAATAAATACATCTGAATTCATAAAATAGTATATTATTCCCCAAAATGGCTTGTTAAATTGCTTTTAAAAACATGATATGTTTAAAATGTAATTAGATTGAGTGTGTGTCGTCCTGGGATATATAAGTTGGGACTTGTGCCGCTTTCTGCTATCTTAGTAGGGTCTTCATCCGACTCCCTAGAGAACTGCCAAACAAATAGGGTTCAGATCTCATTCTACTATTGTGTGTTAATGTTTCTCATATTTAAAGTGTTCCTTGCTCTGTGCTATCGCAGTGGGGACTCCACTGTAAGGGCTGGTATTATAAGATGTTATGAGGACTGTGAGAATGTGAATGATACAATTAGATGATCTTTTAACATTTTTTTCTTTGTTTGTTTTATATATTTATATATTATTTATTTTTTACAATATAGTGCCCCACACACTGTGGTGTACGAGTTTCGTTATGGCCTATTTAAGTGGGGACTCCATTTTTTTATACTCCTCTGAGAAATATAAACAAAAAGGGGTGATGAGAATACTTCCATATTTCATTTAAAAATAAGTTTCTATTATTTCTGCTTCTGATGTGTTAAATGTTGTCTTGCGTTGTGCTTACACACACACTGGTGTGTGAGCGTCGGTCTGTGCTATCCAAGAGGGGACTTGCGTTATTGGATACTATCCAACTGGGGACTCTGTGTTTCTCCACAGGGAATTAAGGACCCGATAAGTTGTAGCACCAATGATTACATATCATACACAAACAAACCAAACAATATTGAATTATACATTTAATTTAGTAGTTGGCAGTAAATCTACCAACTTATAACTACAGTTACTCTCACACTGGTGTGTGAGCGTTGGTCTGTGCTATCCAAGCGGGGACTCGTGTCATTGGTTACTATCCAACTGGGGACACTGGAGTGTGAGTGTCGTCCTGCACTATATAAGTGGAGACCTGTGTTGTTCTACACCCCCCAAGTGGGGACTCTATGATGAATATTAATAGAAGAGGTGACCAACCTGATAAACCTTGACAACACAAGTCAGTCTAATGTTGAGAGCTGCTGTACAGCAGGTTCCTTTAGCAGACTGGCATATTGTACTTCCACTGCTCCATCACAGACACTAGTGTGAGAACAGCCTGCTCTGAAAGCCACAGAGAGGATACTGTGTGTTACCAGCTATTACACACACACAGCTGTTCTCTATTCAATGATGACAATTTACACACAAATTCAATTTGACTGATTAGGTGAGGTGGGGGGCAAAATAACAAGAAAAAAACAAATATTTGTTTGATTTAAACTATGTGATATATAAAAAGCAAACTAAACAACATAGTAATAAAATGGTAAAAGAAGTAGATTAGTATTAATGTAATATTCCGTCTTTTTTGTTCGGTACCAACAATTAGGTCACAAACCTATTTCAGCTCTATATAAAAATATATGTAGTTGATTTCCAACATACCCCAGTGTATCACAATTTCAGTATACTGTAGTGTTTACTTTTGTATTCATTTCAAATGAATACATCACAAAACACAAGTCACTACACATTTGAAACATTACTCAAATGTATACACTCACCTAAAGGATTATTAGGAACACCATACTAATACTGTGTTTGACCCCCTTTCGCCTTCAGAACTGCCTTAATTCTACGTGGCATTGATTCAACAAGGTGCTGAAAGCATTCTTTAGAAATGTTGGCCCATATTGATAGGATAGCATCTTGCAGTTGATGGAGATTTGTGGGATGCACATCCAGGGCACGAAGCTCCCGTTCCACCACATCCCAAAGATGCTCTATTGGCTTGAGATCTGGTGACTGTGGGGGCCAGTTTAGTACAGTGAACTCATTGTCATGTTCAAGAAACCAATTTGAAATGATTCGACCTTTGTGACATGGTGCATTATCCTGCTGGAAGTAGCCATCAGAGGATGGGTACATGGTGGTCATAAAGGGATGGACATGGTCAGAAACAATGCTCAGGTAGGCCGTGGCATTTAAACGATGCCCAATTGGCACTAAGGGGCCTAAAGTGTGCCAAGAAAACATCCCCCACACCATTACACCACCACCACCAGTCTGCACAGTGGTAACAAGGCATGATGGATCCATGTTCTCATTCTGTTTATGCCAAATTCTGACTCTACCATCTGAATGTCTCAACAGAAATCGAGACTCATCAGACCAGGCAACATTTTTCCAGTCTTCAACTGTCCAATTTTGGTGAGCTTGTGCAAATTGTAGCCTCTTTTTCCTATTTGTAGTGGAGATGAGTGGTACCCGGTGGGGTCTTCTGCTGTTGTAGCCCATCCGCCTCAAGGTTGTACGTGTCGTGGCTTCACAAATGCTTTGCTGCATACCTCGGTTGTAACGAGTGGTTATTTCAGTCAAAGTTGCTCTTCTATCAGCTTGAATCAGTCGGCCCATTCTCCTCTGACCTCTAGCATCAACAAGGCATTTTTGCCCACAGGACTGCTGCATACTGGATGTTTTTCCCTTTTCACACCATTCTTTGTAAACCCTAGAAATGGTTGTGCGTGAAAATCCCAGTAACTGAGCAGATTGTGAAATACTCAGACCGGCCCGTCTGGCACCAACAACCATGCCACGCTCAAAATTGCTTAAATCACCTTTCTTTCCCATTCAGACATTCAGTTTGGAGTTCAGGAGATTGTCTTGACCAGGACCACACCCCTAAATGCATTGAAGCAACTGCCATGTGATTGGTTGGTTAGATAATTGCATTAATGAGAAATTGAACAGGTGTTCCTAATAATCCTTTAGGTGAGTGTATATATGTATTGTTTGCTTTATAATATATATTGTGGACAATACAACAAAGTTAAGGTTCCCAACAGGTTTTGTAAAGAACACTACAGACAGGACATGGTTTTAAAGCAGAAAAGTACATTCAGTATAAAACGCATGTAGAATTAAGATAAGTTAGAGAGACAATGCAAAAGTCCTTTTTCGAAGCCGCTTATCCTGGTCAGGGTGGCGGGGAGCCGGAGCCAATCCTGGCAGGAATACAGGAACACAGGAACACACCCAGGACGGGACGCAGCCCATTGCTGGGCAGTTTAGCTTTGCCGATTAACTTGGTGGACGGTGGGAAGAAGCGGGAGACCCGGGGAAACCGCGCAGACAGACACCAAGTTGTTTATTATTGTTTCTTTGTTTTTTGGTGATATTCATATTTGTTAAAGCCGTCTCTCTAATTTTGCATTTCCCAAATAAGCTCATGCTCTTGTCTATTAAATCAGTAAACGGCTCCTTCTGATGGAATTGTTAACGGATGTTTTCTGTTAGCGCTTAAGAATAATTATAAAAATAAAGCACTGTCACACTGCCTTGTAATAATGAAGTACAGTTGTTAATTTAGTAAATCTAGCTACTTTTAACACCATTCTGTCTCCTACCTAAGCTTTCATTAATTCTAATACATGTTAGGACAGCCCTATAACTCTTAATATGTCACCACAGTGGACAGAGAGCAGAAGATCACAACAATATTAATATGATACTTCGTGCTCTGCGCAGTTGGCGCCCGTTTCTCAGATTCTGTTGGCTCTTCTGAGAAGCTGCTCGGCCCACGTGACTTGCTTGCTGTCCAATGGCATCAGTCAAATATATTTCACAATGTACCTCCCTTTCCGTAATTGCTTCTGAAAATGCTGCAGCAGCTGCTTTATTTTTTCAGCACTTCAAAATCTCACAACCACTGCAAATCTCGCAGCCCCTGCTTTATTTTTTCAGCAGCTGTTTTATTTTTTCAGCAGTTGCACTTCAGGGCCACCGTACTTTCGTCACTCGGGTGTGCATTGCATTTAGCAAGGGGGCGCAGTTTTTTACAGCCACTGGAAAATTTCGCCCCCCTGGAAATGAAGCCCAAGCTCAACAATGCGCCGATTTTCACTGCCGCCGTGTCACCGGCTACTCAACCACTTTTCTTTCATATTTATTGGATGAACAAATAATTCAATTTAAGAAAAGGCATCACAACAGAAACTCGGCCCTTCTTTTCAATGCTTCATGGACATTTGATCTGCATGGTTTATCACACACAACCAACACAGCAAACACTGAGCAACACAGACTGCCACTCAGTGCCAGCGCAGCAACACAGCAGCCTAGGACTGCGATCAGCAGCAGCGCTGCCCTCCCGTAAAATGAACGACACCCATTATTTATCAATAAAAACACAGATTGCAAGTTTATTTTAAGCCATACATGAAGCAAGGCCATTGCTGATATATTCCTTGATATTTCCAGATGAAGCTCTTTAACCGCATTTCCAAGCTTCAGTATTACTTTCTCCCGGCTTTTTCTTTAAAACACTTGTAGCCTGTGAAAGGCTCTCCGAACTGCCACTCTACTTAGTCCCGCCTTCAAACAGAAGTTAGTGACCCAATCAGTGAAGCGAGGTTTTGGAAACCAACTCTGATAGGACAGACCTGCTCCGGGGGGCAGAATGGTGCCTATTTGATGCGTCTGATTGGCTACTTGCCTTTAGAAGGGAGACGTACATCACACGACCTGTTTTGTTTGACATTAGTAATAATTGAATATGAAATACAACTTTCAACATGTCTGTATACCTGTGAAAAATAAATACTTTTTTAAAATGCCATGCTTCCCACACGCTGAAGCATTACTGAAGACACCCCTGCCCAATCCAAACGACATTTTGTAAAAACTGGACAGATTGTTTTGTTATGTTTTGTTGGGTTTAAACGAAGACCTAAGACCTGATTTCAGAAGCTCAGTTTTTATGTGTGTGTGTCTCTGTGTGTGGATGACTCATTAGTTACAATGGTAAATGGAAAAAATTGAGAAATTGTGCCCAAATTTCATTAAATCTATTATCCTGGTTATTGGTGGTGGTTATGTTTTCTTCCTGTGTAATATTATTATATAACATAATGCTTTTCCAGTTCAGGAGTATAATCGTCTTGGCAATAGTTAATGCTATGAGAACTTGAGTTGGGTTTTGTTCAGGGAGTTTGAGTGTGGTTAGGTCTCTGAGTAGACGTGTAGGGAGAGAGCGGGAATGCCGCAGCCCAAAAAAGATGTTTTGTTTATCACTTCTTGCCAAAAGTGTTGAGTCAGTGGACAGAGCCAAAAGGCATGAAAGTAATTGTCAGGGGTGTTCTGAGTACAGTGTGAACAAGTATCAGAGCCTATGAAACCCATTCTACACATTTTGTGCTGGGTAATGTGCATTCTGTGATTTACTTTGTATTGTATCGGTTGTGTGAGGGTGTTATTACTCATTATAAATTTTTTCTTGCAGATTTGTGTTGATGCTGGTATCAGTGTGGATTGCTAAATCTTTTTCCCAGTCGCCAATTGGAAGAGAGATTGAGTAATTTTTCGATACGAGATTATATAATTTTGATAATGGTTTCTTGGAGAGGGTTAATTTGTCGATTATTTCCATAAAAGGGGGGTGTAGATTGCTATTGATTAGATTATTTTTTGATTTGATAGCATTTTTATATTGGAGATATTGTTCTTTACCGATACCAAACTTCTGTTCCAAATCATTGAATGTGAGGAGGTTCATATTTTCAAATATGATGTAAATATGTGATACCTTTCCTTTTCCAAATGCTGAAGACTATTGGTGTTTTATTCATCAGGAAGTCAGGATTAGACCATATTGGGGTGGATTTGCAGGGTGTCATGGTAGAGTGAGTGATTTAGTTAATTTTCCACTAAGCTGTCAGGGTTGTGGAGATTAGTGTTCTTAAAGCAGTTATGATGTTTACCAGTTGGGCTTATGAAAGGTAAGTTGTTAATTGAAATGTCTTTACATACAAAACTGTTCAGTTTCAATCCACGGATTTACCTGTTTATTTGAGTATAGCCATTTTGTAATATATTGTATTTGGTTAGCCAGGTAGTAATGATACAAATTTGGTGCATCCAGACGTCCTTGTAGCTTACTTTTATGTAGTGTAGTTAACTAACTAACTAACTAATCCGAGGTATTTTATTCTTCCAGTAAAATTTTGAAATTACTGAATCTAAATTTTGGAACCAATTGGTTGTAGGTTGTACTGGGACCATAGTGAAGAGATAGTTAAAATGTCTATTCTACCCAAAATTAACTGTTGTAATAGAGTGGTAAGTTCATCCATCGTTTCAAATCATCTTCTATGTTTTTATAAGTAGAGTGAAATTGAGATGGAATAAGTCTGACAAATTGGTGGAGATATTGATGCCAAGGTATTTGGTGTTTGGGCTGCAGCATTCCAAGAGTCTCCACATAAACGAAGGATTGTAGATTTTGTCCAGTTTATAGAGTAGTCAGATATGTCAGAGAATGTGTTTATGACTTTAACTTCTTGTATTGACTCTACAGGATTTTGAAGGCACAATAATATTTCCTCTGCATAGAGGCTGATCTTGTGATTTGTACTGAGAGTTTGAATTCTACAAATGTTGTCATTTTGTCTTATTGCAGCAGCTAGTTGTTCAAGAAATATTGTGAAGAGGGATGGAGATAGTGGACATCCTTGTCTGGTTCCCCTATTCAATGTGAAGCTTTGTGATGTAATTCCATTCACAATGACCGACACCATTGGAGAGGTTTATAGTGTCTTTATCCAGTGAATTAAGGATTCTTCAAACCCAGTTTTTTCAGTGCTGCAAATAGAAATGTCCAGTTTACTCTGTCAGAAGCTTTTTCTGTCTAATGATAAAATTGTTTTTAATTCATTTTTTGTTATATTCATTAAATTGAATAGGCGACGCATGTTGTGTGATGAATGTCTACCTTTGAAGCCGGTTTGATCAGGGTGGATAAGCAGTGGAGTTACAGATTCTAATCGGGTGGCTAGAGCTTTACTAATAATCTTAAGATCTGTATTTATTAAGGACAGGGGGTGATAGCTAGAGCACAGTGTTGGGTCTTTGTCCGGTTTAAGTAGTACTGAGATATGGGCTGTATTCATGTGTAACAGAATCGTTGAGGATTGTTTAATTTCGGATGCCATTTTGGTAAATAATGGTGAGATTGTTTGCCAGAAATTTATAGAATTCTATAGGGTAGCCGTCGCCTCCTGTAGCTTATTGTTTGACATAGTTAATTGCTTTTTCGAAATCATTTGCTACGAGAGGTTTATTCAACTTATCTGCTTGTTCTTGAGCTTTGGGAGTGTTATGTTGTTTATTATTACTTATTTTTAGGCAGATGCCCTTATCCATGGTGACTTACAAAATATAAGCACAACAGAGTTCAAAAATACAGTTCAGTACAAGTCATAAAACATTACAAATTCAAATTTACATAATACAGTGAAATTCAAAGCATAATACATTTTACAAATTCCAATTTATACAAGTGAATACAATATGAAGTCTTACATCCTGGATTGTAAAAGCAGAGTGTAGACAAGATGTTAGGTCACAGAGAAAGGCAAAGGGAAAGGGAGCATAGGGAAATCAAAATAATACAAGTACTAGTAACACAAGACAAGAAGTATGATAAAACATTGTAAAGTGCTATCTTACAGTACTGTCTGAAAAGATGCGTCTTGAGTAAGCGTCGGAAGGAGGTCAGAGACTCTGCTGTTTTGACTTCAGTGGGAAGGTCGTTCCACCACTTAGGGGCCAGGGATGAGAAGGAGCGGCTCTGGAGGAAGGAGAGTGGAGAGGAGGCAGAGTTAGTCTTCTGGCACTGGAGGAGCGCAGTGGTCTGGAGGGGATGTATGGGGAGACAAGGGTCTGAAGGTAACTTGGTGCAGTGTGGTTGAGACAGCGGTAGGTTAGGGTCAATGTCTTGAACTGAATGCGTGCCGGGATTGGGAGCCAGTGGAGGGAGCGGAGCAGTGGAGTAGCGTGTGCGAATTGGGGCAAAGAGACACCAGACGAGCCGCAGAATTCTGGATGAGCTGGAGCGGGCGGGTAGTGGATGCAGGCAGGCTGGCCAGGAAGGAGTTGCAGTAGTCCAGGCGGGAGAGGACCAGTGACTGGACGAACAGCTGAGTCGAGTAGCTGGTGAGTAAGGGATGGATTTGGCATATGTTGCTCAGGAAGAATCTGCAGGTGCGTGTCAGCGTGGTGATGTGCTGAGTGTAGGAGAGCGCAGGATCAAATGTGACTCCTAGGTTCTTAGCGGAAGAAGAGAGAGAGAGTGTCGTAAATTCCAAGGGGATTGAGATGGAGAGATCAGCAGAAGGTGAGGAAGAGGGGGAAAAAAGAGGAGATCCGATTTGGAGAGGTTGAGCTTGAGGTGGTGTGAGTGCATCCAGGTGGAGATAGCACACAAACGGGAAGAGATGCAAGAGGGGATGAGAGGGTCAGAAGAGGGAAAAGACGGGAAGATCTGGGCATCATCTGCGTAGAAGTGGTAGGAGAAACCATGAGATGCAATGAGGGTGGCCCAGGGAGTGAGTGTAGAGAGAGAACAGGAGGGGGCCCAGGACAGAGCCTTGGGGTACACCTGTGAGGAGAGGTTGGGGTGTGGATGAAGAATCTCGCCATGTCACTTGATAGGTCCGGTCGTTAAGGTAGGAGGTCAGCAAGGCAGGAGATGAGGATGGAGTGATTAAATGGAGAGAGAAATGCAGAGAGCTGACGGTGGACAGCACGCTCAAGGGTCTTTGAGAGGAAGGGGAGTAGGGAGACAGGGCGGTAGCTCTGAGGAGAGGTAGGGTAAAGGGTAGGTTTCTTGAGGAGTGGGATGACAGCAGCTTGTTTAAATGCAGAGGGGAAACAGCCAGAGTGGAGGGAGGAGTTGAGGAGGGAGGAGATGAAGGGGAGTAGATCTGGAGCAGTCGCTTGGAGGAGGTGAGTAGGGAGAGGGTCCAGGGCGTATGTTGTGGGTTTGTGACGTAGGAGGAGAGAGGAAAGTTCAGAGTCCGAGAGAGGTGAGAATGAAGAAAAGGAAGCTTGGTCGGTAAGAGACTTGGCGTGATGGGAGAGGAGGGAGGACTGTTGAAGAGCTTGTGATAGTCGATAGCTACTATGCTTGGTATACTAAAGGCCACGATACACTATGAAATTTCCATGAAATCCAAATGCAGCCCAGGATTTCCTCAATTTCAGAGTGAAATCGCAAAAAATCCGATTTCATGTGATTTCATGCAATAGAGCAGAGTCCTATTTTCATGAAATCGCATAAAATCGTCCTGGACAAGTATCCACCCTATCGGTTAATCAATGGGCATTAGTTGATTAATCGGGCACTTATGAAAATGTGTAACAGACTTTAAGTGGTTGTGCCATACAATAATTTAATAAATAATGTAATACAGTATAACAACGTTGTAATGTTAATTCTTAAAAAAATAGGAATGTATATTTAAAAAAAAATCATTATATCTGAAAACATATAATTGCTACAGCTGTTGTGATGTGCAGTTATATCAAGTTTTTAGCATAGAAACGTGTACAATGTTTTTGTTTTTGTTTCTCGTATTGTATAAATACATGCACACATGAAACAACGTAAGACTATCACTGTTAGATATCGCAGAAATAAACAAGTACAAGTTTTGAACAAATATGCAAATATGTTGGACAAATATATTTTTGCAGAATACAATACTGAAACTAGTATTGCTTTCATTATTTCTGCAACATACTGAGTGTACACTTGCATTGACTTAGTGAAGCCGTCTTATTTTTGCCACAATGTACAGCATGGCTGAAGCTGCCATAACTAAATATACCTATACAGAAAGTATTTACACTCTCCATCTTTCTTGATTTTCTCTTTCAAAACTCCAAACTGCACCACGTAGTCTCGCTCCCAAACGCCCTTTATATAACGTGTGATTGATTTCACCTGATGAAATCGTGCAATTTCATACATTTGAATTTCATGAAATCCAACTAAATCGAACACAATCGGATTTCATGAAAATGTCATAGTGTATTGTGGCCTTTAGGGATTGAAATAAATTACTGTAGAATGTGCTGCATGTATTATTTATGTCCTGTGGAGTTTGTATGATATTTCCCTCTGAGTCCTTGATAACTGGAATGGTTGACTTTTCTTGATTTTGCTTGAGTTGGTTTGCCAAATATTTTCCAGATTTATCATTAAATTCAAAGTTATGTCTGAGTCTTTGTATCAAGAACGGTGTTTTTTTTATATTTAAAATCTCATCGAGTTTGAATTTGGTTTCTCTTAATTCGTTTAGAACGGTTTCTGTGGGATTATTAGCATATGAGCCTTGTAGTAGTTTAAGTTTTTGTTCTAGATCATTTTCAAGTTTGTTTGTTTTTTATATGATGAGTATGATATGATTTCCCTCTCAGAAATACTTTCTAATGATGATGGCATTTCTGGAGAATCGATCATTTCCGTGAAGAATGTCAAATTATTTATCTTTAAGCAGTGACGTATCGAGGCGCCATCTAGTGGGAGGCTTTGAAAGAGTCGATTATTGAAATTGAATGTGATCGCAGTCTCTGATATATCTGACACGATTGAGTTACTAGTAAGAAATAAATCAAAGCGAGACAGTGTTTTGTGAACAGGGGAGAAGTCTGTATATTATTTGATTCATGGATGTTGTAATCGCCAACTATCACAGAGACCAAGATCATAACTATACTGCCTGACTGTTTCCGCAGAGCTCTGGAATGATTAATACTATTTGAGCAATTTATTCGGCTGGTGGTTGTGTGAAAGTCGCCTCCAATTACAATGATTGAATCTGAGCAAATTAGTAATTTAGTGAAAAAAATATGAAAACAAGATGGGTTACCGTAAATACTTGCAATTGTGAAATTATTGTTAAGCATAGCATTCATTATAATGTAACGCCCCTCAGGGTCTGCCACAGTGGTTTTATGAATTAATCAATCAATTTAACATCAATTTAACACAGTTCTAATTTAGTTAAAATAACAATTATCCTGACGTGTTATTGATGACATGGGTGTACATTATGTTATCACAAGTACTGTATTGAACACTATCCACGAAGTAGTAAAAACTAAAAACGATAATTTATTAAAATGAAAATAATGACTACTTTACATTACATATTTACACAGACTGATGGATATACAGACAGCTAGACCGATCTTTTGGTAAAATACAGAACAGACGATCAGAAAGCAATAAAAAGGGATTATATTAACCTACGCTCAGTAATTTCTTATATGAAGTTTACATTTTTCTTTAATTATGACTTAAAATTGCAAGACGTACCGGTACCCCACTATCTAACAGTGCTGTCAACAAGTCCTCCTGCTTCTGAGAAAAAAAGTGTAGATAATAGGATGCTTGCCGTTTGCTAGCTAGTTAATTTATTGGGGGGGGGGTTAATGGGAATTAGCTAAAGTTTGTTCTTTCAAGTATATAGCCTAATATTTTAGGTTTTCAATAGCACTTCAGTAAGTATTGCGATGCAATTCTGATATCGTGAAATATTGAATTGTGATGAATATCAGATCGCAAGGTACTTGCCAATACCCACCCCACTCTTGGCCTGCCGTTTGTGAATATATACACACACATTTAGTTTATAAAAATACATTTTAATACTTTTTAAATTATTATTAAATTAAGACTTTTATTCAAGTCCTACACCTGCTGACAGTGATGTGATCTCTACTGATCAGGTGTCAGCAGAGAGAGATAATTAACATACTTAGGTGGGGGGCTACAACCCAGGAGAGTAGTTCAGAGCCTCAGATGTGCCTTCATCTCAGGCTATAGCCAAAACTGACTTTGTATTGCACAGATTGTGTATTTATTTAATGTATTGCTTATCAATCAAGGAAAGAAAGCCTGTTTGCTCTCAGTGTTCCCTCAGCTCAGCCCGGCCCACCAGGGTTAGAACAAGCTGGCATTGCCTGATTGGAACAGCTACTCCCCAGTGTGTCACTACCTCCAATATTATACATCCATCTTCACCAACTGCTGCATCCACTGTGCATCACTGTGAGCCAGGGTCTAACCCAGCGGCACAGGGCACAGGCAGTGCTCACCAACAGCCAAACATGATTGTTTTATTGTGTAGGCTTCACAATAGCATTGTGATATTTCCAGTTTATTTTAAACCAATGCACTGTTTTAAAAGGTTTTTGTAAATGTTTGTGTTACTTGTATTTTGTTGTTGTTGTAAAGCACTGTGTGATTTCAAGCTTATTATTGTAACTGGATGGTCCAAAGACATGTAGCAGTGCTTCTCTCAAACCTTTATGGAACACAAGCACAATAAAATGGAACAGTGCTACCTGCTCTGAGTGTCATTTCTTTTGTTTGTTATACATTTACAATTTGTCTAAATTTTAGTGTATTGTTTAAGTGTATTCTTTAAGTTGAACTAGCAGTTGTAGGGCAGTGATTGTTTTTATTTTTTTTTATTCGTTTTTTTCTGTGGTGTGCTTAGCAACAACAGCAATCGTGTCCTTGCCTGAAGTATGTAGCTGGGCTCAAAAACATGAAAAGTGCAAATACAGTTCTCAATAGTTAATAACAATGCAAAAATAAATATACTGACCAGTCAACCCAGCAGAAGATGCACCTCTTTTTTACAGTGTAGTTATTCATTACTGCCATTTCCAGCACATGTCTGTCAGGAAAATGAGACAGTCCAAGGAGTACTGCTTGTAACTCCAGGACATTGATATGGAAGGCCAGTGCGGCCTCCATCCACCTGCCGCAGACTCCACGTCCGACGCAGACTGCTACCCAACCTTGCTTGGAAGTGTCTGTCCAATCCAAGATGGGGCGGAAACCGTCACTTTCCGTGGGAACTAGGAAGTGTGGGGATGAGAATCCCCCCTGCTGCCCCAGTGGGGGTGCTTCGCAAATTACTCGCTTCTCCAGGAGAGCGGCAATCTTGATGTGAAGTGCCACACACTGCCACGGGTCCCTCACTCACGGCCACACCACGCCTCAGAAGGTGGGTGGACGGGCCTGCAACTACTCTGTTATAGTTTGGACTTGCTGGGAGGTGTACGGGTGGGCCAGAGACAGCAGGAATATCACAGGGTCGAGGTGCAGGAGGTGGAGGGGGCGAAGGTCCACCAGCCATCCTCCTGATGCATGTCATGCTGGACCACCGGCAGTCAGGACGTAAGGCCTGGTGCCCAGCTGCCATGTGGGGCACCTCCCTGCCGGTTCGAAGATCAGCAGTGGGGCGGGATTGCTGGCTGGGAGCCAAGGTCAAGAGACATCGAGCTCCTGAAGGCTGCCTGTGAGGCTTGGCCGAGGGTGTAACCGGGTAGACCCTGGCTCACTGCAGGGACTGTTCCCTCTCCTGAGGAGTGCACATCAGCATCTCCTCCATGGAGGGGCCAAAAGTAAAGCCCGGCGATATGGGCACGTCTAGGAGGTGGGTCCTGTTCGTGACAACCAGAGCTGGCGGTGTGCCGCCACAATAGCTACCAAGGCCTGTGATGCAGTGACTGGGTCTGGGGCCTCAGCCAGCTGGGCCAGGTAAAGGGCCAGCAGGCTTTCAGTGTTACGCAGGCAAGCTGTTTGGGCTCCAGCCTTGTAGGCCCTCTGGAGCAGGGTCTCCGTCACGTGACATTGCCTGTCAGGACAGGCCAAGTCAAGTGACTCCGCGGACAGCGGGGTTAAGGAGACCAGCGCAACGAAGGTGGAGTTCACTCGGGGGAAGTTCACACCCTGGAGTTCACACCCTGGCCGTTGCCAGACGGTCCCAGGTGGCTCTCAGGTCATCCAGGAGGTCCTCTCTCCTGGTGCTCTGCCGGTGCTCTCTCTCAAACCTGGAGCATGGGGGGGCTGGGTCAGAGGGACAGGGGATCTGCAAGCAGTCCACGGCACTCTGGATCACTGCCCAAAACTCCCAGTCCTGACTTACAGTTACAGGGGGAGTGTTGTTGCTCAATGGAGTGGGGGGGAGACGAGGCCGATTCCGCCTCCATGAGCTCCACCTCTGACTTCAAACCCACGTGCAGGCTGAGTAATAGGCGGTCCTCCTCCCAGATTATCTGTCTACTGTCCTTGTCCATAGACGGGGCAGAGGGGCTCCCCTCAGAGTCCCATGGTACATGGGCCGGCAGTGGAGACTCGAGATGTGGTGGGGGGTCAGGGTCTGGGCTACCATTTGCGCTGCCTGTGCAAACAGAAGGGGGCAGATGTGGTCCATCTGGAATCAAGGAACAAAAGGGTGAAAATAATGGGACAAATGTGGAGATTACCTTGCCCACCATCGAGGGACCCAGCGATGCCGTCTTATCTGCTCCAGCCACAGGCACAACCTCTGACCTATCATCTGTAGATGAGCCACCAGTCCAACGAACACTGAAGCGCTATCCAACTACAATGTGAGGAGCCAGTAAGGCCTGCTGCTTTTCATCCCACTGGTAGAACTAAAATGGGTTGAATATAGTAATTCAAAAGATGCCGTATTTTGTCAAATGTGCCAGCATTTTGGGGAGAATTTGGGAAATGATGATTTCACCAGTGATGGTCACACAGACTGGAAATACACACGAATGGCTTGCAACAAGCACAAAACTAGCAAGGCTCACCCCATAGCTGTCAGCAAATATAGTGGCTACAAACACACCCTTGAGTCTGATCGAGGAACTGTGCTCCACCAGTTAAATTCATAAACAATAAATTCAAAAAGAATAGAAATGAATCGGGAGCATATTAAGGTTGTATTGGATATCATGATGCTGTGTGCTAAACAGGAGATCACTCTTCGAGGACATAGAGAAAATGAAGATGCGCATAACAGGGGCAATTTCTGGGAGTTCTTTTAACTGTTGTGCAAATATGATCCAGAGATTCAAAGTAGGCTTGCTGCTATCCCTAAAAAAGCCACGATGACCAGCCATGAAATACAAAATAATGTACTTGATTCTGCAGCAACTCTCTTGCTGCGTAGAATAAAGAAGGAGCTGCACGAGAAGAAGGACACCTACTTTGCTAACCTAGCTGATGAGTGTAAGGACATTTCAAAATGGGAGCTGGTAGCGGTCTGTCTATGTTATATTTATAATGGGGAGATCAATTTATAATGGAGAGGCTATTGGCTTCCTGGAGACTGCTGACATGACAGCGGAGGGCACTGCAGAAAAAATAACAGAGATTGTTAACCGTTTTGAACTAGACCCTGAATTATGCATTGGTCTCAGCTTTGACGGGGCCTCAGTCATGTCTGGGCATAAGGTGGGAGTTCAAGCCATCCTAAGACTCAAATTCATTAATGCCATATACGTCCACTGTCACTTGCATTACTTAAACCTGGTGCTATCAGCTGTGGCACGGATGTCAGCTGACACCGCCACTTTTTTTGACACTCTCAACTTGCTACATGCAGACATGAATAGGGCTCAGCGACATGCCCAGTTCCTGGAGCTACAGAAAGAGATGCATCCTGATCACAGGCCACTTGAATCCAACACAAGGTGGAGCTCAAGGTCAACCTCAGTGAGAAAGGTGCTCAACATTTTTGACGTAATTGTGGATTTTTTGACAGAATATTCAGAGGGTGTGGCTGGACAAACACAGCTGGACGCACAGCAGATACTAACAAAAAAAAATCAGTTTGTTCCTGTGACAGGATGCTGTTGTCCAGTGCCTCGCAAACAGGCTGCGGGCTCACGGCTGCAGGCAATGAGTACCGAGGCGACTGTGACATGAGCAGCAGCTGTGCTTTATCTATTTAATCCTTCTCCTTCCCCGAGGAAAGCAGCTAACCATTGAGAAGGAGGACAGGTGGTGCCCCTACCTCTGACTGCCCGGAGCACCCTGTTTGTGTGGATGTTTTGTGTGCTTGTTTTTGTGTTTTTTTCTGTTGGACTATTGTGACACCGCCGGAACCCGAGACTCTCCCTCCACTTATTGTGTTCGGCTTTTACAGTTGCTCATTTTATTTGGATAACTATTTGAGTTATCTGATTTTGCCACAAAAGGCTTCCAGTCAGCCACTCTGTCTGTAACAGACTATATTTATTTAATTGAAGGGGTTAAGCAGTCATTTAGTGATTTGATTCAAGTGACAGCAATGTTCACCAAATTGTTGTGCAATTATCACAAGAACTAATTGAGAACAATTACATTCAAAACTGGGACGTTGCACACCTATCGCGCAAACGAAAGCTCCTCGGTTGGCTTGAGGATGGCTTTCTTGCAACTTCCCTAGGAAAATGTAGAAGGGTAAACAGCTACACTGATCTGTGCACTATGGCCAACGAAATCCTGGACTGCCAGATTAGTGAATTGAACAGTAGATTTCAATCAGACTCATATGGCCTTATGAAGGCTGTAGCAGCCTTTTTAAAACTGCATGATGCGTCTAACCTCCAGATCTCACGGACAGGCTGCATGAGGCAACCAAGTTGTTTGGCATCAATCTAACCGAGGCAGAAGTTCATGCAGCACATAATTCGCAAGTCTGGATGCAGAGAGATGTTTCCAACTCTAGTCAAAGTGTTGGACTGCTGCGGTGTCGAGATATTTCCAAACATACACAATTTGCTCAAGGGTCTTCTTACCCTTCCAATGACTACATGCACTGTTGAGCGTCAACCGTATAAAGATAGTGGGTAGGAGCTCCATGCTCACAGGGCACCTGAAATGACATCTTAAATTATGATGAGGTTATAGACATAGACAAAACCTCACTGCCTCCTCCTAGTAGCAGTTAGTAGGACTAGTACTTTTGGGTTCGGAACGGATATGTTCTCTTAATTGGTAGGCTACTACTAAAATATCCACATATTCAAGATCTGCTGAAAATGGTCAACACTTCCCATTTAAGTGAGGTTTTCAAAATTTAAGTTAATTAGTTCATTTTCTACATGGCATTATGATTCATGTTATAAGTAATCACCATTACCTAATGCCCACATATTGCATAAACCATTAAGAGAATTGAGTGAATTAAAAAAATGTTTAACCTGTGGCATAAAAAATTATTTGTTAGAAGTAAACATTAAAACTGTTGTAATTCAGTTTTCATTTTATTGTTTATCAATGGCATAGTGTTTTAAAACCATGTGTATTCAATGCTGCCTATTGCCTTCACTTATGCATTTTGAGCCCTTAATTAGTTGAGCACAAAAAAGCAGGTCAATTCAAAAATCAGTATAGCGATAAATATTTGATTGATTTTGCAGCCCTAGATGTGTTTTTTAAAAATACATAGGTTCCCGTTATTGCGTGTCAGTGGTCCAGGGATGTGAGGTTTTGTTTTGTCTTTTGTTGCCCATCAATGATTTTCTCCTGCCCGGTCAATATTCAAATCCTGGAGCCGCCACTGCTGTCCTGTACACGAATGCTGGTCTGAGTTGCGAAGGGTCGAAGCGTCTGAGTTGCACGAACACTATAACAGATTTCATTTTATTCATGAAATTTGACATTTCCAGAGACTGCAAGCAATAAACATCAGATATTTTACATATTATCTGGTTTCATTATATAGGATTTGGCATTGCAGCAAACTTTTGTTTTCTGTGATTCAGAGGGATTTGTGTATTTTAATCATATTTGAGACTTTAAATATTTGGCATGCAATTGGGTCAGGTTTTCCTTTAACCATGTTTACTCTACATATGTATAAATAATAATACTTAGGATGTTAACTGTGTGAGTCATAGTACATATTATTGCTCATTTGCCTTGAACCTTTGACCTTTGAAGACCCACAGTGGCACAGGAGATCAGTTCCTGTTTTACAGTCAAAAAGAATGAATCAGTGCATTCCAAACACAAGGAGGCATCTTTGAGAGTGATTGCTGTTGTTTTTATTGAGTCTGCAGTGTGAGGAGGAACACATGATTTGAGCAGCTCCGTCTGGTGGTGAAGGCGTGTTCCACGGCCAGGTCCATCACAATGGCTGCAGGATCCTCTCAGTCTTTCCAATTATTGTGTGTGTGTGCGCACGTGTGAGAGGAGGGGAGGGGGAGAGCTGATGTTCTGATGTTGCTCTCAATGTCTGTCTGTCTCTCTGTGTCACTGTCTCTCTCGTTTCCCCAGCGCTGGCACTAGATCCAGTCGACCACATATTCAAAGTCCTTGAAGAGCTCTTGCTCCTCCTCACTTAGGGCCCTGCGCTTGTGGGGCAGAGTGAACACAGGGGCTGTGGAGCTGCACAGGGCTTCGCACTCACTGATTGTGGGGATGAAGGGAGGCATCACTCTCTTGGCAAGCAGCGCTGGCCAATCCACACTCTGAAATGAGAGAGAGGAAAAGAAGGATAAGGTGGTGCCACCTTCAGGGGACAGAGCCCTTAAACTGTTGTGTACGCCACGTACCCTGAAGAAGGGGTGGGCCTTGACATCCTCCACTCCGCGCTCTGTGGCGCCCAGCCGGGTTTTTCTCCAACAACTGCAGATGATTCAAAACAAGAAGGAGAGGCATGTTATTCTCCAGCAATGGACTTAAAGCTGAAACGTGATGCTGGAGAGGAGTTACGTCACATTTCAATAACAGTGACATGCATTCTTTATGGTTGGGAAGCAGGATACCGAGGCACAAACTGGAGGAAAAAACTTGGTACACGAACCCGTGATGATGGAGGTGCCTTCTGTGGAGAGGTGGCTGGGGAACTGCACTGCGTCTCTGATGCTCTCGAACATGGCGTCCTCATCATTGCCAGTGAAGGGATGCTATGGGCACAAGGAGAAAGACAGGAGAGCGCTTGAAGGGTGACTCCAGACCGAGCCTTTGAATTATTCACGGTCTGAGCCCAGAATTGCAAAAGCCACACGGACACGAATAGTGTAAACTGTGCAACCAAATGGTCAGTTCACACCTGAGACATGACTTATTAAAGCAGATCAATTATAGAATAGGAAGTGAAATTCATCTGCGCAGTAACGGCAATCCTCCCGAGAAGCAATCCTGGTGAACAAAGTGGCAATGCAGGCGTGTGCTTTTCTGTGTGCACGAGAGAGCTGTATGAGATTAAACACGGACTTGTGTTTCAGGTTTTGGAGATATTAGTTTACATTTTCCTTCAGATTGGCATTTGCAAAATCAAGAGCTTTAATGAAGTTAGAAAACCCACCTTGCCAATGAGCATTTCATACAGCAGCACCCCCAGTGCCCACCAGTCCACAGCTCTGGTGTAGGTCTCCTCTGTAAGGGTTTCGGGGGCAATGAAGTCGGCTGTGCCAATGAATGTGCCGGTGAGATCACTGGCACCCATGCCTGGCAAGAACAATTAAGAGAAGTCGGGAAAAACGCATTGGAATAAAAATGTAAATTATACATAGTGCTAAATGAGGAAATCAACACTACTGTTTTTGTAATGTACCTTCTTTGCATATCCCAAAGTCAGCAATTTTAACAAAGCCTTCTCTGTCCAGCAACAGGTTGTCCAGCTTCAGGTCCCTGCAATACAAATACAGTATAATCACATGGTAACAGAATAGAGAGAGGACATGCCCAGAACACGAGAACTGTTTCACTGTCAGCCATTAAAGGAAATGCACGTCTCACACTGTGTGCATTCAGGTTCATGTCTGCACTGATATTAGGACGTGGCTTCTCTTATGAGTCACAATCAATCATTTACAAAATCTACGAGAAATTAAATTAAATGGGAGAATAGTTGAGGTGGGATTTGATCTCGGTAAAACTGTGGATGTTTTCTTCTGTGTATGTTTTAAAAAGTGCTGATGTGTGAGACCTTACCTGTGAGCTATCTTGTGGCTGTGTAGATGCTCCAGACCCAACACCACACAGGCAGCAGTAAACCTGTTCAAGAAAAGAGACCAACAACAAGAAAGCTCAGATAAAATATAATTTGCAATCAATTCTGATTATATAGGTACACACTTCAACATCATTACTGTTGGCAGAGTGATCTTCTCTACTGCAGCTCAGTGTTTCACTCACACAGCCCGGGGCTCAGGAAAAGCGTCTGCGCTTGGGTCCATCTTGAGGTCTCCCCCTACAACATACTCCATTTTGAGGCACACGTGCCTGCTGGTTTGGAAGGCGCCAAAGTAGTTCACCAGGAACAGGTGCTGCTCACTGTTTAATGTCTCAAAGACGCGCCTTTCGCACATGAGGCTGGGAGAGACAAAAGACAGACAGCAGCTGAAAATACATTTATCAACAGCTTGGGTGAAGAAGTCCGCATCTTTGCTCTGCTGAGAAACCCAGAAGCCTCACTAGAGCCAAAAGAAAGCCATACCTGTCAAAATCTTCACTGCCTAGGTAGTCTGCTTTCTTCAGCGCTTTAATGGCATACTTCTCACCAGTGTTTCTGGCCTCGGCAAGCAGCACCTGTCAAAGGAAGACAGATTCAAGATGGGCAAACTCCGCTCTCAAGCCCAGGGACGACACTCAAAACACAAGCATTTAGAAATACGTCCTCACTAATTGCACTTATAAGTCACAGACAATGTTTCTGTTAAATATGTTCTTGGAAAGCTGGTGTCGAGCAAATATCTATTCTCCACATCCTCGATTGAATTACCGATTGCTTGGATCCACCCCACATTATAACCACCATGACTCGGGTCATTGGGATATACTTTTCCAAATGTCCCCTGACCCAGGACAGCAAGGCATTGGAAGTCGCCATGGCTGGCGTTGGCTTCGATGTGGCTGGCATCGGCTTTGACGTGCCAGAGGTTGGCTTCGGCATGGCCGGCGTTGGCTTCGACGTCCCAGAGGTCGGCTTCAACATCCCAGAGGTTGGCATCGACGTGGCAGAGGTCGGCATCGATGTGGCAGAGGTCGGCTGAAACATCGCTGGCGTCAGGTTTGTTCTTCCGTGACAACCACCACCTGCCTATGACTGCCAGCAGTCCAGGTAATGCATAGGGCAGGTATGACCTAAATCCCATCTTCGCTGGAATCTCTCTCTCCAGGGGAGTGTGAGAACCCGATGGAACCCCACCGTCTGTCTCTCACTTCTCTTTATCAGAACAGATACTCAAAGAACCGATAACAATATAGAAAGGCTTTTGCTACAGTTGAGGATAGTGGATTGTCTAACAAAGTTTGCACAAAGTCAAAACACGTCTGTTCTCTCTCAGGTAAGCACAGCAATGGAATGCTTGGCATAAGGATGGTAAGGGTGGTTTAGAACTCTGGAACCACTGTGATGTCACACTGGCCAGATGATCATCATATGCAATGCTTGTATTGATGGGTGGGTGCTGGCAGTGCCCAACAACCCTGTGGTCCTAAAGCCTGCGAGTTCATCTGCTTATCGATGGATTTAAATATTCTTATAAAATATAGGGGGGCTAAAGCCGGACTAAATAGAGTCTGTCTTGTTCTCTATACATGTATATATATATATATATATATATATATATATATATATGTATGTATGTATGTATGTATGTATGTATATATGTATGCATGTAGTATTGGTAAATAAATAATTCTGACCCATTGAGGTCTGTAAATAGGTCGTGGGATTGACGTCTGTATGTAAGGCTCTAGTAAAACTCGTGAGCTGGGAAGTTATTAAAAGTGTATGTTTTGTATTTGAAAACGCACTGAAAACAACACACATATCTCCAAATCCTAGACTGGGGGCTGGATTAAATCAAAAGTTTGACCCACCCGCTAATAGCAAACTACAAACCTGTACATTATAGCGGTTATACTTATGATTAGAAGAAAGTGGCATCTACAAATTAAGTACAGTGTCTAGTTTTCTATTAGCGAGTGGGTCAAACTTTTGATTTAATCCCAGCCTGGGATTCTAAAATCCTGAATACACTTTCTTTAACATAACCTAATATAAGAAATAAAAGTGGAATGGCAGCTGATTTCCATGCAATGGCAGGTCTGCAATACTGAAAACACACTAAAAACATAATAGGATTGTTTTCACACACATTGATTTCACAAATTAAATACTTTGGACGTTGTATGGTTTGTTGAAAGGCAAGCGCCATGATACCACTCCCTGCATTGACAAAAAAAAAATGCCCTCTCACACTTTCAAAACTAAGCAAACCTTATCTACTGCAGAGAAATGCACAATAATTAATATTAAAGCAATAGGTTTTATGAAATCAAATCTTAAAATGGAATAAAACAAATTACTTATTGAATGTCAATTTCTGTGAAGTAATGGATTAACAATATAATTTTCTGAAGTATGCAAAGCAAATAAAAAGTGAATCAGTTAATTATCATATTGCTGATGTCTTTATTACTGTTAGTTATTATTATTATTTTTATTTCTTGGCAGATGCCCTTATCCAGGGCGACTTACAACATAAGTGCAAATATACAGAGAAGTACAAGGCATCAATCATTACAAATTCAACTTAGCTAAAACATAGCAATTCAAAATAATAAATTTTACAAATTCCAATTCCAATTTACACAAGTACAGTAAGAGACTTCCTACATCCTGGACAGTGAAAGCTAAGTGCTATCAAGATGTAGGGTTACAGACGAGGGCTACGGCAGGAAAACAATCAAGAACGTGAGAAGCATAATAAGCTGAAGTGCTATCTAGCAGGTGCTGTCGGAAGAGATGTGTTGCTCATTAATATTCTTTATTATTTCTATGCAGACACTTTATTAAGAGTGATTTACAATTGTTTCAAGATATCACATTATTTTACATACAGTTGCCCATTTACTCAGTTTATTTGAACTTGCAGTGTACATAAATGTAGACTGTGTGTGTATAGGCAGTCAAACTTATTTGTGCCATTTTTTAAGTGCGTTTTCAATATTCCAGGCCTGTCATTCCATAGAAAGCAGCTGTCATTCCACTTTTATGATTTATATGAGGTTATTTTAAAGAAAGCGTATTCAGGATTTTCGGATTCCTGTGAGGGATTTGGAGATACAGAGCGCCCTTCTGTTTTGCCCATTGTAGTCTATGGACATTCCATTTTGTCATTCATTTTAGTCTGTCCCTTTATTTTACAGAAACATCTCGTTACAAACCGCAAATTGCTATTAAGTACGGGTCTGTAATGTGTGATACTGTCTGATATTTCGTCAGCATTGCTGAATGATGTATTAATTGTGATCATATGAACATTTATTGTTTCAGAGATCAGTGCTAATTTGACAATGGATATATTGCGTTTTGATATAAATTAGGAATGTCAAATGTCACCTTTTGGGGGGAAAAAAGCAAGTTTTGGCATTGGGATTACAAGACATGACTTGAGAGAAGAAAGTCTAGTTCATCCAGGAAGGAGGCGAGTGGACCGGGAGGATGGTAGAGAACTAGAAGGAAGAGGTGAGAGGGAGAGGTGAGTTCCACTGCATGGAATTCAAAGGTGTTAGTCATGATAGAGGAGAGAAAGGCGGAGACAGAGAAGAGGAGCGAAGGGGAGAGCAGGAGCCCTGTTCCTCCTCCCCGCCCGGTAAGACGGGGGGAGTGGGACAGGACAAAGAGGATAGGGCAGCAGGGGTGGCTGAGTTCTCAGGGGAGATCCAAGTCTCGCTGAGAGCGGAAATGAAGTCGGCCTTGCTGGAAGTTGAGTGGCAGTTCCACAGGCCTCCAGAGAGGGGAAAGGAGGGGACGGAGGAGGATGGGAGAGGCAGGGAGATGAGGTTAGAGGGATTAGGGAAGCAATGGCGTGCAGGTGCATGCTGAGAGGAAGGAGAGAGCAGGACAGGAATCACAGAGATCGTTATGGCTTCTTGCTGTTGCTGTGCGGCGTCTCCTCGCCGTCTTCTCCTCACTGGAGTCCCACAGCTAGAGTCCCTGTCCTTTGTAAGCATTGCCCTTCAGAAGGGGGGCACTGAGGCTGCTGGACATTCATCTAGACTGACCTATTATAAAGCTATGATTGTTCTGCTGCTATTTACAACTTGAGTGCAATATGCTCCTGTTAATTTGGGTGCAATATTGCTGTGAAATAAAGGACACGAAGTCTGAGTGTCTGATATATCGTCTGGGCTGAAGGCACGCATTTCATTTCTTGACGTGGCATGATAATGTCATTGTGTTTATACGGCCTTGTGATGTATAGGCGTATGTTTGATCTACTAACACAAGGCTTTTGTGTAATAAAAGATGTATAGTTAATTGACCCTGTGAGTGTGCGCGTGTGTGCGTGTGTGTGAGTGAGTTAAACAGTGTCTGGATCATTGTATGATCACTTTTGCAGGTGTCTGAATGTGATAAATGCCAAAGAGTTGGCAAACTTCTTTTGCTTTAAATGACACTGTATTCAGGTAAATTCCCCAACTATTAGCAAATAGATGTTACTTATAATAATATATTTATCAGAATACAATTTTACAGAAAGTCTGCAGTAATGGCCCATAAATACAGTCACGTTTGCCTTTTTCTCTTTGAAGGTTTCAGCAAAGATTGATTTTACAGGACCCCTTCCACAGATGGCTACAGATACATCTTAACTCTGACAGATTACTTTTCTAAGTGGGTTGAAGCTTTCCCAATGAAAGCAAAATGTGCAAAGGAAGTTGCCAATAATGTTTGATCAGTAATTTACAGGCATAGCTGTCCTCGTCGCATTCTTTCTGACCAAGGAAGAGTTTGTTAATGAAGTGAGTCTCAAGCTTCCAAGATGTTGATATGCACAATTGCAAAGAGTGCTACTATGCTAAATATATGATATGTACAGATGAAAAAAAACTCTGAAAAAACTTGTGAACAGCCATAAAAATCATTGGGATACCTACTTGGATGAAACGTTATTTTCCTTCAGATCAAAAATCCATACAAGTATAAAACACAGTGCATTTGTATTGATGTATGGAAGAGAGGCAAGATTTCCATCGGAAGGCCCTGAAGAATTACCTGTACGTTTCTTATTTTTGGTTATTTCATCCATGTCCCTTAGTTATGCATTGTGAAAAGGATAATTATATAACTTTTGGATCAACAATATGAAAAACAATAGCTCGTAGATTGTCAGACACTCAAGGCTCAAAAGGGGAGTCCTTGAATGGGAGCCTTCCAAAAAAATTAGGTTGCATTTAGCCGTAGCGTTTGTTTAACAGCAGAATTAATTATTCCCACAGGACCAGGAATTAGTACTCAGATAAAATAACATTGTAATTATTTGGTAAATAATATTTTTGTTATGATCATTTATTTATTAACAGCTAGTCCCAGGAGCGGTAAAAGAAGCTTTCTGTTGCTCACTTAATGTGTTCTTGATAGGGAAGCTCAGTTTGTCAGAACAGGGGCATCTTTTTTTAATTACACGTCTATAACCGAAGGCGACCTGTGTGAGGTTTCACTATTGAAATACTACATTTCCCTTATATACATAATCGAATAAGGCTGGCGTGCTCTACTTACAGTCTGGATACACTAGATCAGGTAACAGTCTGGTATAGTTTGATGGGGGCCCCGACGCAGGCTGCTTCCGGGGGGGACGAAACACTGAACCGACTGAAGACAGCGCGGTAATGAACAGTGATGTACAATGAAAAAGGTAAACAACTGATATTTATTACTTTTAAGTACATTTTTATTTCTTTACTAGATTATGAAGGGGAATTCATAGATCAGTGTCACAGCTGCGAGTGACCCATGACAATACCATATGCACATGTTAACCATTTTAATGTAAACAGGATGCTACCCTCTCTGCTTTTGAAATAGTCTATGTTGGAAGCTGCGCATTAATAGTTGTTAACGGTTTCGTGTAACTAAAATACATTATTATCATTAATCAAAACTATTATATTAAATATTATATTATCATTCATTAAAACTTGATATAGTTATGCGTGTGAAGAGGATGCAACAGTAGCAGTTCCAGCAGCGCCACTGAGAGAGGGCTGTGATGCCCTTCTGTCTGTGCTCTGCAAACGCTAGATCCGGAACGAGAAAACACCGTGAAATAAGTCATAGATTCAGTCCAAAATATGTGATTTTGTTAGTGAATTACATTTCTCCGACAACCCCGTGGGTTCATGCGAGAGTGTGGAGGGTGATGAACAGCACTTTCGGTCATCATACACTTAAGTGTGCAGAACAGTTTGCTGAAGCTGTGACAGTAGGCAGCGCATTGCCATCGCGGTGCAGCCTCTCCACACTTCGGCTCAACACGAGTGTGCTCACGCATAACTATATACAGTTTTGATTATTCATTTATTTTTTAATAAAGGCTCCGTCAAACTACACCAGACTGTCATGTCAAATAACTTATGATTTTATATATATATATATATATATATATATATATATATATATATATATATATATATATATAATCATAAGTTATACAGTATGATTTCATTAAATCCTAGCACTGATTTGAGCTGTTTTATAAAGTATTGTATATAGTATTGTACTCATTATGTAGTGTATGCGTCTCAGTATAGTGTATGTACCACGGGGTAAATTATGTTCCTAAAGGCGCATCATACTGCTAACACTCAATGTTGTGTGTTAGCTGGGATTTAAATATTTCATTTATGGATTTGATTAAATTTTTTTCTTCCGTTCACTCACTTTGCATTTAATTAATAAATATAATCTATTAACATGTATTTTTGAAAGTATTCTTACTTTACAGCATTTTTTCACATCTGCCTAAAACCTTTGTACAGTACTGTAGGCTACTAATGAATTTCGCCATCTTCATAGGGAAAAAGTAGCCTCAGTGAGCCCCAAATGGGTATTAGCTGGTTAGGCTGGGCTCAGCTGGGCTTGGGCTTTAGGTGGGCTTCCGTGTGGGCCCCAGTTAAAAACCTTTTTTCAGTTTCCAATGTAGATTTTTAATTGATATACACTTTTAAAGTTATAGGTAGATTTGTTACTTGTGTTCATCCAGTCATTGTAGTAGTTAGGATTTAGCAAACATGCAGATATTATTACACTTAATTTGTGGAAGGATATGTACAGGGTTGGGGAGTAACGGAATACAAGTATCCTCATTGCGTAATCAGATTACATAATTCTGATACTTGTACTTCCGTTACATTCCTCCTGTCAGATGAGTATTATGATTACCGACTTTTTAAAGAGTAAGAGATTACGGATTTCTTATACATAATTTACATTAAAGTGTACACGTGTAAGGGAATCTGAAGGGGCCCGTGTGTAGTATTTTTGCAACATTGTTTTTATTTACGGTCTCTGGCCAAAGAGTGGTTGATTTGGCGCCATTCTGCAACAAGCAGCACAATGGGAGCTGCTATATAGTGAGCATCCCAGCCAGTAACACACTGCTCTGCAACTGTGGCCGCTGTGGCAACATTGTGTGTGAGCAGGGATTGAACTAGTGGAAGTACAGCCAATTGTTCACTTCAAAAGAAAGAAAATAGAACAAATATTAAGTGCAATCCAAGATGTGCCTACCACGGGACAATGTAGTCTGCTTCCGAGGACTAAACTTAAAATCTTAAAAACATCGAGGTAAGATTTTATTTTTTAAATGTGTGCAACTGTAATACAATTATGCGAGTAGAAAATACACATTTTAGTAACAATTATAATAAATACAATTTAATAATTACATTTGTTTATGAAAGCATAATAAGCAAAACAGCAGCACAGAAAACATAACCAAAAACATTATCGATAGTTTATTTGCAATAATAAGTTATCCTATCTCAATTTAAGATACATCCACGTACATTACATATAGTTCCTGTGCATCCTAGCTGGTTCTGTGCTCTTAACAATGAAATACTTAATTTAGTATCAAAATAACAACATACAGCGTGTTTATAGCCTAAAACAAAACAAATCGCACAAACTGAATAAACTAGTCCTAACCGTGGCGTGCCGTGCGGTGCTCTTTAACAGAGAATGTTGCGTTCAGGGGATCCTCACATGTCAAACCTGTACACTTTTACAAACCAATAGATATCACTTCAAAGAAGGTAAGACGTCAATAATGTGTTAATTGCATAAACAAGATGCGTAACATTCCTCACTTGTTGATACTTAAAAATAACGCCCTAATTGCATTGATTTCTAACCGTTTTCGGTGCTGGTGAATTGAAACCGGTGATAACAATAACATGAATAACAATACATGGCATTTAAAGCATTTAAAACAAGTTGCTTGATCCTTGTATTTTCACAGATAGAACAAAATAAACAGTAGTCTTTATAAGCATTAAACGTACTTGCAATAAGGTACCTATTTAAGCTTTCAAGAAAATAGGTTTCATAATATTAGTAATTAGCAGAAAATTGAAACCAACTCCTGCATCAAAATGACTGAACGTGATACACCTTCTTTGACATTAACACATTATTGATATTGTAACGTTTGTGGGCGTTCAAGAAACACTACCGCTATGTGGTGCAAAACAGAGGGGTTTATTCAGGGAATACTCAAGACAGCTCCACTCCAAAACAGGGCGCCTCTCTAGTAAACCCCGCCAATCACACACTATATATCCCCAGACTATGCATGACCACTGGCAGGTCCAACCCCCTATCCCCTAGTACACCTATCCCTGCTCGTTCACCCTATGTGGCAAAACCCAATTAACCAATCATAGAACATAATGAAAGCATGATAGGGACTTTAGCAAGGAACCTCCCACAATCACATGCACCTTGTCCTGGCACTCCTGTTGCATAAGGCGTATTCCTACACCATTATGCAAGAGGAACTAGTCGCCAGCAAGACTAATCACATACGGATTGCCCTATAACACCGCACGTAGTACCAGGCAATTAGCGTACCGCCTGACACGCTACAATATGTCTGATTTATGTCGGTTTGTAAAAAAAAATAAGGGTATCAAGATCAGGCCCGGCGCCACGGGGGGGCAAAAGTGGGCAATAAGTTGAAATGTATTATTTTTATTTCTTGGCAGACACCCTTATCCAAGGCGAAATATTAATCTAATTTAAATTTATCTAACCAATCAAATACAACTACATGGGAATACTGATACATTTGAAATAGTACTATAAAACAATTATTTTATAAATTATATGATATAAAAATAAAATATAAGGCATTATAAAATCATTTTAATGTGAATTAGACTAAACATTATACTCTGCATCCTCTATACCATATATACAGTAGCTCTCAAAGGTATTCACCCCCCTTGGACTTTTCCACATTTCATTGTGTTACAACATGACATCAGAATGGATTTAAATCAGGAGTTTTTGCCACTGATTATGTGAAGTGAAACATATCATCTGCAAATTGTTCTAAATTAATTACAAATACAACACTAATTTAATGCAAAATTAATCACCACCTTCAGTCATTTTTTGGTAGAGGCAATATTTGGTTTGGCAGCAGTTCTAGTCTCTACCAACTTTGCAAATCTGGACTCAGCAAGTTTTTTATTTTAGTTAATTGTTTTTATGACTTGGGACTGCCTTTAAATGGAAAAGATCTGCTGTAGGACTATTAGTAGTTTATTACTTTTGTTTAACCATTCATTGTTCTGTGTAAACTGTATACCATATGAGATAGTTAGGTCCATAAATATTTGGACAGTGACACAATTTTCATCATTTTGGCTCTGTAAACCACCACAATGGATAAAGGAAACACTCAAGATGTGCTTTAAGTGTAGACTTTCATCTTAATTTGAGGGTAGTTACATCCAATTTGGGTGAACGGTGTAGGAATTACACCCATTTGTGTATGTGGTCACCCAAACTAAAATCATGAATTAAATTGCGAGTTTCAGTACTTGCAAATCCTTTGTAGTCAATGACTGCCTGAAGTCTGGAACCCATAGACATCACCAGATGCTGGGTTTCTTCCCTGGTGATGCTCTGCCAGGCCTGTCCTGCAGCTGTCTTTAGTTCCTGCTTGTTCTTGGGGTGTTTTGAAGCACATAGAATAAGATATTTATTTAAAGAGCTGTGAAGAATCACATTCGAGGGGCAACCCTGCAGTGAAAATTAATTCTTAGCAGAAATGAGTACAGTTTTAAAGGAAAAATTATGTAGGGTACTGTGACTGTTTATCCAATCAAAAGCTTCAAAAGGTGCAAGTTCTGCAAAGTTTGTAGGCTGATCTTCTGGAGTGAGGGGGGTCATCATGGAAGCAGATGTTTTCTGTACCCACCCCTTTCAGGCGCACTGTTCTGAATCTGTCCCATAGCCACCTGCTTGGGAGACACCCGGGAAGAGAAAAAACCCTGGAGAGGCTGTTACAACGATTCTTTTGGCCAGGGGTGTATGCCGAGGTTATACGTTACTGTCAAAGCTGTCCAGGCTGCCAGCGTACTGCCCCCATGCCATCGTTCCACAACCCTCTCATACCGCTACCTGTAATAGGCACGCCTTTTGAGAGAATAGGCATGGATTTAATTGGACCACTACCCAAGTCGGCCAAAGGTTTCCAGCACATCCTGGTGGTAGTGGACTATGCCACAAGGTACCCTGATTCCATGCCTTGCGTACTGCCACCACAAAAAATGTAGCCCGAGAGTTAATCCAAATGTTTTCCAGGGTCGGACTGCCCAAAGAAATTCTGACAGACCAAGGTACACTATTCATGTCCAAGGTAATGAAAGATGTGTGCCGTCTTCTCCGAATTAAAAGACTTCACACTTCTGTTTACCATCCACAGACGGACGGGTTAGTGGAGCGGTTCAACAAAACGTTAAAAAGCATGCTGAGGAGAACTATGGAAAGGGATGGGCGTAATTGGGATCAACTGCTCCCTTTTCTCATGTTCGTCATCCGAGAAGTACCCCCATCTTCCACAGGTTTTTCACCTTTTGAGCTTCTTTTTCCCCCCCCCCCACAGACCACGAGGCCTCCTCGACACCACAAAAGAGAACTGGGAACAGCAACCCTGCCCCCATAACACGGTCATTGAACACGTGGAAGAGATGAGGGAACGGATTAATGTGGTGATACCCATCATGAAGGAGCATCTCCAGAAACCCCAAGAAGCCCAGCGTCATGCCTACAATCGTCTTCTTCCCCCTCGTGAGTTCATTCCAGGAGATAGAGTATTGGTCCTGGTGCCCACGACAGAATTTAAGTTCCTTGCCAACTGGAGAGGCCCTTACGAAGTCCTGGCCAAGGTAAGCCCAGTAAATTATTTAATCCATCAACCAGGAAGAAGGAAACTAGAACTAGAAACTAGAAGTGTACCACGTAAATTTGTTGAAGTGGATTGCACATGAAGCACTGTGGGCTGCACAGACAAATGATCCGGTTCCTCTGGGAACACCCAAGGAAAAAGTAACGATAGGGGATGTGTCCCCGCAACAAGCACAAGATTTGAGGGAGCTGGTTGACCAAAACAAAGATGTCAGGTGGTGGAACACGACATTGTAACCATACCAGGAAAACTTGTCCATTTGAAACCTTATTGGGTGCCAGAGACCTTACCGTGCTCCACTCACCGGACTTCTCAGCACCGTTCCTGGTTCAGACCGATGCATCGGACACAGGACTGGGGGTTGTGTTGTCCCAGGTCGTTGCGGGTGAGGAACACCCCATATTGTTCCTTAGTCGGAAATTGGTGCACCGTGAGGCCTCATACTCCACACTGGAAAAGGAGTGTTTGGCCATCAAGTGGGCATTGGAGTCCATGAGGTATTATTTGCTGGGACGCCAGTTTGTGTTAATGACTGATCATGCTCCTTTGACTTGGATGAAACGGAACAAAGATGTTAACCCCCGAATTACGAGATGGTTCTTGAGTCTCCAGGCATTCCACTTCCAGGTGGTGCACCGCTCCGGTTCCCAGCATGGGAACGCCGATGCCCTCTTTTTATTCTTCCGCTTTGCCCGCGGGGCCAGCGCTGGGGGGGAGGTATGTAACGAGTTGAGGGGCCGGGTCTTCGATCACCGCTATGTGCCTGCCCTAATGCTCTCTTTTGCCATAGACAGGACCATGGACAGCAGAGCCAGACCCTCCATGGATTAGGACCATGGACAGCCTGGTGGAAAAACACTGACAAGGCAGCAGAACAGCCACACCTGCCTGTGATTACAAATCACCCAGACTGCAAGCAGGTGTGGCTGATCAGTGCAGGATATTTAAACTCACCCTGTGGTTTCTTCTTTGTCTTAGAAGTTGGGGGGTGTACAGAAGACAAGGAGGGCGGCCAGAGGAGCAAAGAACGGACAAAGTAACTGGATTGGAAACTGGATGACAACTTGGACTGGCTGAGGACCTCTAGCGGCGTTTGGATTGTTTTGGAAGACTACGACCCTGGTGAAGACCCCCGAAACCCTTTTTGACCACGAGACTGCCTAACCCCTCAAGACTGTTTTGTTTGTTTGTCTTAGCTGTCCAAGGCTAGTTAGAGATTTTGTTATTGTGTAGCAGACCATTCCTGCTACAGAAAGTGCTCCGTACAAGAGCTAGGTTTGTTTTCAAGTTTTTCAATATCCAGGATGGAACTAAAATAAACCAACAGCCTGGGGCTGTATTATCCTCTTCCTTGGTTTGTCTTCCTGTGTTTTGACATTGTTCCCCGCCTAAAATCCATTGGCTGCAGTAGCCCAACCCCACACCTTGTTACACCGCATACAAACTGCTGGTCTCACAGTTTTTTAACGATGGAAAATGAGACAGTGGCAGAACTAGAGTTTTATACATGGGGTGGCCAAGGCTACTTCAGGGGGTCCATAGACCATGAGAGAAAATTTGTGTATAACCCTAACCTGGCATCTGAGGAGCATGAATTAATCTTATGATTGCTGATTAGAGGTAGAAGTGATAATTCACTTAACCTGGAGTTCTTCAATGTAGCAGATAATGTGGTCCGAAAGGGTTACTTCACTATAACTCTAACATACTATGAATAATCAGGGTCTCGACCTCGGAACTGCAGCTCAATTTATCACAATTCATGTTTTACGTTGCCCACCCAAAGTTCTATTAATCCAGAGTTTAGACTAAATCACAAAAAATACATATATAACAATTCCCAAACATACAATACACATCTGCCTATTGTTTAAAAAAAAAAAAAAACTTTTTGTCATCATAAAGAGTAAATAAACGTTTTCTGGGCCCAGATTCTCCATACTCGAGTAGGTTTACAAATAAAAACAATAGGTTAATGTAACAAAAGAAACCAAAAGACAGCAATAACGCCTTTTAAAGTGCATGTAGCCATAAAGAGTGCAAATCGTTCAGCTCAAGTCAATGCAAACACTCTTTCTCAGCGTCTTTTTATCTACTTCCTACATACCCCGGAAGCAAACAAAATCTTAAAGTGACAGGCCCCATAGCGGACCGTCACAAACTGAGTTAATGGATTTCAAATTGCTAAATGTTAACTTACTGAACACTGACAGCTGTAGTCTACTAGTTACCCCACATTAGCTAAACATTTGTATACTGTAACTTACGACACTGCACTGTATATGTGCGTATTACTAGTACAGATGTAAACATAATGTTAGGCTAAATTGGGAACCGATCTCTCCTATCTGATTAACTGTCTGTTAATGGAGCCAAAGGTCTAACGTTAACTTGCATAGTGACTCAACTTATGTAAAAGAGCTCATGGAGCTGTGGAAATATTCTCTCTTCTTCTTCTGTATGTTCTTCTTATTCTTGTTCTTCTGTATCTCGCAACCAAAGTTAATATTCTCTCTTCCTCATCCGCAATTTGAAAAATGTGCTGCCAAACGTCAAAATAAATGCTTCTTTCAACAACAGGTGAAATGAGATGTCAATCAGCATCAAACTGCCAGTAGCGAATTAAATAATGGGGTGGCACCCAGGGTGGCCAATCAGATGTCAATGCCACCCCAGACACCCCTCTGGCTCCACCAGTGCAATGAGGTAACATCTTCAGAAACCTGTGGGCTGTACATCCATGGGTTGTTCTCTTATCATTGGAAAACAGAAGTGAAAGCTGATAGAGGAACTTCTAGAGTATGTTCCCTTAACAACCGCCTTGTTGGCTTTTCACTAGCTTGATGAATCCAATTTGCTAGGTCTGTATACATGCTATTATTTCTAATGCCAATATGAATATAAAACATTTATACAGTTAATATAAAACATTATACCGGTTCTTCAGAAATCAAAACAAACCAATCAGAGAGATTAGGTATGGCCAAACAACTACTTGGTACATTCTTAAAAAGAAAGAACTTACTGGTGAGCTCAGGAACACCAAAAGGCCCAGAAGACCACGGAAACAACTGTGGTGGATGACAGAAGAATTATTTCCCTGGTGAAGAAAACCCCCTTCACAATAGTTAACCAGATCAAGAACACACTCCAGGAGGCAGGTGTATCTGTGTCAAAGTCAACAATCAAGAGAAGACTTCACCAGAGTAAATGCAAACAGTTTATCACAAGATGTAAACAGGAAACAGGAAGACCAGATTAGAGTTTGCCAAAAAACATATAAAGAACCCTGTACAGTTCTGGAACAACATCCTATGGACAGATGAGACAAAGATCAACTTTTGATGAGATCAAAATATCAACCAGAATGATGGGAAGACAAAAGTATGGAGAATGGAAGGAACTGCTAATGATCCAAAGCATACCACCTCATCTGTGAAGCATGTTAAGGCATGGGCATGCATGGCTGCCAAGGGAACTGGTTCCCTTGTATTTATTGATTCTGAAGTGTTTAGGGATATATTATCTGCTCAGATTCAGCCAAATGCTTCAAAATGCATAGTGCAGATGGACAATGACCCGAAGCATAGTGCAAAAGCAACCCAATACTTTTTTTAAGGCGAAGAAGTGGAATGTTCTGCAATGGCCAAGTCAATCACCTGACCTAAATCCAATCCAACAAGCAGGAACTAAAGACAGCTGCAGGACAGGCCTGGCAGAGCATATCCAGGGAAGAAACCCAGCATCTGGTGATGTCTATGGGTTCCTGACTTCAGGCAGTCATTGACTGCAAAGGATTTGCAACCAAGTATTGAAACTCACAATTTAATTCATGATTATGTTAGTTTGTCCAAATACTTTTGAGCCCCTAAAACTGGGGGGACCACATATAAAAATGTGTGTATTTCCTACACCGTTCACCCAGTTTGGATGTAACAACTGTCAAATTAAAGATAAAAGTCTACACTTAAAGCACATATTGATTGTTTCCTTTCAAATCCATTGTGGTGGCGTACAGAGCCAAAATGATGACAATTGTGTCCTTGTCCAAATATTTGTAGACCTAGCTGTATATTCTACTTTATTAAGGTTAATTCTTGCATGGCACCCCATCATCATTGTACAAATACTGTTACAAGTTAAGGCAATCCCTAATGTGTTTTTGTATATTCTTAGAATATTCATAATTTTGATAATTTTTAAAACAAATCTTCATATATTAATAATATTATTGCAGACATACTTATCCAATGCAATAATAACAATAACTCTATGTGCACAAATGCAAATTTTATACATTTCAATTGCAATTGTTACATCAGCTCTCCACACTTCCCCCAGTTCGCCTACAGAGGTCATCATCACTAGAATTCTAACCCAGTCTCTCTCTTTCCCCAGCACAACTATCAAACACCCAATTAACATTCCTCAGCACCATGTGTACATTCACTATCAACACTCAACTCCCATTGGTTCAGCACCACACATCCCTGTTCCTTGCCTTCCCCTGTTCTGTATTTAAACCCTCAGTTAGTTTCATTCTATACTAAGTCTTGTCAGTTCTGCTGCATTGCTAAGCGTTACACCAGTTTACCCAGCAGTACCTGCAGCAGTTTGTCCTATTCGTCTTTCCACCCCGGATATATTTGATGGCTCACCTGACCTGTGTGAGGGATTCCTGCTACAATGTTCTTTGTATTTGACTCACCAGCCTTGCTTCATTTCCCATTGAGGAGACCAAGATAGCCTTCGTCATCACCCTCCTCACGGGCAGGGTGCTGCAATGGGCCGCTGCTATGTGGCACTAGCAGGGAGAAATCACCAGGTCCTTGAAGGCTTTTTTAACACACTTCAGGGAAGTTTTCAACCACCCTGCTGAAAGCAAGGACTCTGGGGAGCAACTGCTTACGCTTCACCAGGGCACGTCATCAGCGGCAGATTATGCCCGCAAATTTCGCATCCTCACAGGCAGCTGCTGATGGGGTGAGCGGGCTCTTCTTACTGTGTTCTGCCAAGGTCTCCATTCTGATTTACAGTTTGAACTCTCCTGCAGGGACAAGGCTCTGGGACTGGAACGACTCATTCAGCTGGCAGTAAGATTGGATAACCTGATGAGGTCCAGACGGAGATGTCCCACTGCTGATCCTCCTCGCCAGTCAGACCGCCTCTCTTTTTATAACAAGTCTGCTGTCCGAAATGGAGCCCACGCAATTACACGCCTGTCACCAGACTAGAGACAAAGAAGGTTAAAGATGTGGCTCTGTCTTCCAGGCGTTCGACAACAAAGTACTGAGAAGTTTTCTACATCGTTTTTTCATTGTGTACTTGACGATATTTTGATTTATTCCCAGACCCTCTCTGAACATATCTCCCAGGTTGCCAGGTTCTCCAGTGCTTGTTGCAGTGTGACCTCTATGTCAAGGCAGAGAAATGTGAGTTTCACTGCCAGAGTATCAGTTTCCTAGGATACATCTTTAATGCTGATGGAGTCCACATGAACCAGGGTAAAGTGAGTGCTGTTACAGAGTGACCCCAGCCACGGACCGTCAAGGATTTGCAACGTTTCTTGGGGTTTGCTAATTTTTACAGGCGTTTTATCCGGGACTTCAGGGAGGTAAAGGGGGAAGCCACAGAACTGCTCAAAGACTCGCCTGACCTGGACAGCTGCAGCCATGGATGCCTTTGCCCGGCTAAAACCCCTCTTCACCACCACACCACTCTTAAAGCACCCTGATCCCTCCATTCCCTTTCTCTTGGAATTTGATGCTTCAGAAAGTGGAGTAGGGGCAGTTCTGTCACATTGTCATGGTTCTCCGCCTAAACTCCATCCCTGTGCCTTTTTCTCCAGGCAACTCTCTCTGGTGGATCGTAATTATGACATAGGAAACCGAGAGCTCCTTGCCATGAAACTCGCCTTTGAGGAATGGAGACACTGGTTGGAGGGTTCTCAACATCCCTTTTTGGTCCTCACTGACCACCACAATTTGGAATACATACTCTCCGCGAAGAGGTTGAATCCTCATCAGGCACACTGGGCCTTGTTCTTCATTCACCCGTTTCAACTTCATGCTCACTTACCGTCCAGGTTACAAAAACATCAAGGCGGACGCTGTCGCCAATTTGACATACACATACCATTTCAGTCTCCACGGATCCTATTCTACCACCTTCTTGCATTGTGGCTCCTATTCGATGGGATTTTACGGAACACATACAACAAGCCATCGCCACTGAACCCTCACCCACCAACTGCCCTGCCTCTCATCAATATGTTCCCTCTTCTGTACGCCCTCGAGTTCTGCAATGGCTCCATTCCTTCACTGCTTCTGGTCATCCTGGTGTCAGGTGCACTCTCCCCCTCATTCAACAAAAGTTCTGGTGGCTCTCTCTCTTACAAGACGTCGCATGTTTTGTTGCAGCCTGTCCATCACGTGCTCAAACCAAGACTCCTCGCCAACTCCCAGCCAGTCTCTTGGAACCTCTCTCCATTCCGCATAGACCATGGTACCACATCACCATAGACTTCCTGAGTGATCTCCCCAACTCCAATGGCTACACCACCGTCCTGGTCGCAGTACACAGGTTTTCCAAAGCCTGTTGGCTCACCCTCGTGTGGTTACCTACTGCTCTTGCCACAGCTGAATGTCTTTTTTCCCAGGTCTTCCGCTTTTATGGACTACCTAAAGACATAGTCTCTGACTGTGGCCCCCAGTTCATCTCTCAAGTATGGTCTGCACAGTATGCCCAGAACTCTATCATCTGCTCTTCCACAGGTCTCGCACCATTCCAATGTGTGCTCGGTTATCAATCAATCAATCAATTTTTATTTGTATAGCGCCCTTCGCAGGGTAGGCACAGAGCGCTTTACAGACTGGTAAACATACAACAAACGTACAGCAAAATAAAATTTATAAATACAAAAAAAATATATATATATATAGACCTGTAAACATTTTACATGATCTAGAATAAAGTGAGTGAACATTTAAGTAAATAAACCATTTAGGCACAGAGGAGAGAAAAACTAAAAACTCCTATGGATGGCATGTAGGAGAAAATGAATCTCTGGGGGTCCATGTCTTAGGGCCTAGGCCTAATGGTTGCCTCCCCTACAGGCAGTATAGTTATTACAGCAGCAAGGAGATCAGAAAGTTCTTTATCGGTGCTGCTGGCTGTGCTCTTCCCTCTGGAGGAGGCCTCTCGCTGGCCATCGGGGGTGGGGGGGTTGGACCATCAACAGTCTTTGGGTTGCGATGGCTCGTCAGACCTTGGGTGTGGATGCCCCGTTGACCCTCCGTGGTGAGGGTGGGAGGGGGCTGTTGCAGGAAGACAAGAAGGCAGTCATACTCAGATACTGGTCAAGCAGTGCAGGACCTTTCCAAATACAGTTGTGCAATTGCATGTCCATGGCACACCAGCGGCACAATGGGCTAGAAAAACAGAGACTGAACAGATGAGTCTTCAGCTGTGATTTAAAGGCTAAGACAGAGGGGGGGGCATCTCTTATATTGGCTGGAAGATCAGGGCCCTATAACGGAATGCTCTACCACCTGCGGTTTTCTTGTGTATTTTAGGGAGCGCTAAGTAACTGGCTTCCTGTGATCTCAATGGCCGACCTGGAGTGTATTCGATAAGGAGATCTTTTAGGTAGGGAGGTGCCAGTCCCTTTAGTGCTTTAAATGTTAATAAGAGCACTTTAAAGTCTATCCTGTAGTGCACGGGCAGCCAGTGAAGAGAAGCCAATACTGGAGTGATGTGTTCATGTTTTTTTGTTTTTGTTAGGATTCTTGCAGCAGCATTTTGGACTAACTGAAGTGCAGAAATAGCTCTGTTTGTGCTGCCTGACAGAATGGCATTACAGTAATCCAATCTAGATGTAACAAATGCGTGTATCAATTTCTCAGTGTCCTGTAATGAGAGGAATTGTCTTAGTCTAGCAATGTTTGTAAGCTGGAGGAAGGAAGATCTCAACACATTCTGAATGTGTGATTCAAAAGATAAATTATGAACACAGGTGACACCCAGGTTTCGTGCCATCTCCTTAGGAGAGAAATTAAAGTTAACATTACTCAGTTTTGTTAGTGCATGATGAACAGTTTGATTTTAGTCTCCTTAAATTAGGACTTCTGTTTTGTCAGAATTAAGCATAAGATTTTTTTTTGTCATCCATGTTTTAATCTCACACAGACAGCAGATTACTTTTTCTAGGTTTATGGTATTGTTAGGATTTACTGACAGATATAATTGTGTGTCGTCTGCGTAACTGTGAAAGTTAATATTATGTTGTCGAATGATATCACTTAAAGGGAGCATGTACAATGAAAAAGTATAGGTCCGAGGACTGAGCCCTGTGGGACTCCGTACTTAACCTCAGTTCAATTTGAGTGGTTCTCGTTAATCTGTACATATTGGAGTCCGTTTGACAGATATGATTTAAACCATGACAGCACATTGCGAGATAGGCCAATACGGTTTTCTAAGCGGTGTATCAAGATTTTGTGGTCCCACTGTTTCCTGGCATAGATGACCCTATGGATGTCCCCGCGGTTGATAACTGGTACCGTCGCAGTGCAGAGGTCTGGGACGCTGCCCACGTTCATGGCAGATCGTCACCGCCGACCTACCCCTCAGTTCCAACCCAGGCAGAAGGTGTGGCTCTCTACGCGGGACATTCAGCTCTGGCTTCCCTCGAAGAAACTCAGCCCCCGCTTTATTGGACCTTTTGAAATAGACTGGCAAGAAAATCCAGTGTTGTACCGACTCATCCTCCCAGCTCATATGCATATCTCTCTCACGTTCCACGTTTCTCTTCTCAAGCCTGCTGTTGCTGACCCGTGCTCTCTGGATATCGATCCTGTGGCTACTCCTCCTCCTCCTCCTCCTCCTCCCATTGAACTTGATGATGGACCTGCCTATGCAGTTCGGACTCTCCTCTGGTCCCGGCGTCTGCAGGGTCGCCTTCAGTACCTTGTGGACTTGGAAGGCTATGGCCTGGAGGAGAGATCGTGGGTCCCACCGTCTGACATCCTCGACCCTTCCCGTCTGTCAGACTTTCACAGGGACCACCCGGATGCTCCTGCTCCTCGTCCTCATGGCCATTCACGCCACCGCCCCCCTGTGGCGTCAGGAGCCGCTAGTAGAGGGGGGGGTTCGGTTACATCAGCTCTCCACACTTCCCCAGTTCGCATACAGAGGTCATCATCACCAGGATTCTAACCCAGTCTCTCTCTTTCCCCAGCACATCTATCAAACACCCAATTAACATACCTCAACGCCATGTGTACATTCACTATCAACACTCAACTCCCATTGGTTCAGCATCACACATCCCTATTCCCTGCCTTCCCCTGTTCTGTATTTAAACCCTCAGTTAGTTTCATTCTATGCTAAGTCTAGTCAGTTCTCCTGCATTTGTAAGCGTCCCTCCAGTTTACTGATCTCACGTTTACCTGACCTTTTTGTTTTGTTGACTGCTGAGAGATAGAGGGGTGGAGGAGCAGGACAGCAAGCAGGACCTACCGGTGGTGGATGACCAGAGATGTGAGACGCTGCAGTGGTCGTGAGGTTTTCCACCCGGGGGAAGCTAAGTGAACTTGTATTGGGGAATTTATAACCTTATTTAGGTGTACAGGTGTTGATTTAGTTGGGAGCTGTCGTTGCCGTGGACCTGCCCTCTCCCTTTCCTGAATTCTCCTCCACTCTCCCACTCCTGTAGAAAGGGAAAAGAAAGATTACTTGGTCTGAGAGGAACTTGCTTATGAACAGTGACACCTATGATCCAGACCTTTTAGGGCCAGTGGAGTTGGGATCCCTTGGAAGACTGATGACTGTCGGCCTGCTGATAACGAACCTGTGTGATTAAACGTGATTAAAGATGGAAAGGGAAATAGAAATAAATTGGTGCGCAGAAGTGATTTAAACCACTTCCCTGTGTTTTCTGTGCTTCTGATCTTCTGCTTTCGCTCTCTCCCCATCTCCTCCTGGAAGCAGCTGTTGGAGCGGCGAAGACACAGTGGAGAGTTGCCACTGGTTTCGGGGGGGAGACAGCCCTGGTTTGAGTTTATCTCGCCAGTGGGCATTCGAGGAAGCTGACCGTGATCGGACCAGGAGGAAGGCAACACAGAGTACAGAGTGGTACATGACTGTCTTCTGGCCAGGGCAAGACTGGGGAGAATCTGGGTTAGACAGTTGATCTCCGGTACAGGGTATTAGAGTCTGGACTAGGGTTTGTTTTCTTTAATTTGTTGTATTTAGTTGGGCTGGTTTTATAGATATTTTTTATTAGAATATTCAATTGCCCATTTTGGTTTCATTATTTTTGTTCATGGCCCCTAGATTAAAGGCATTTAAAAATAGTTTGTACTATTTGTAGGATAGTCCCTTCTGGACTTTTGGCCCTCTGAAATACTTGTGCAACATTGTTATAATTTCTTTTTTTTTAAACTACTTGCTGCTCCTGGTGTGTGTGTCCGAGATTCGAGCCGAGCCTGTGCGGGGAGATAGATTATGAGGCCCCCCTCCTCACCATAATTAAATCGGGGTGGCGTACGTGACATTATAATTTGAGTAATTTTATAAATTTATTTTGAGTACTTTGACAGAACATCAGATTTAGCCAATGCGTAAGTATGTATAAAAAAAACATTAGTGATGTTTATTTAACATTTTTACTATTCATTCATTCATATGAATATTGTTTTATAGTAAATATTTAACATTTAATGGTAAGCTAATAAAATATATAGCACAATGTAGAATTAAAAAAACAAAACAAAAAACACATTTAGTCCAGTTTGAACCTGGGTTTGCATTGAGGAAACCTACACAGAGCCCATAAACAGCCCACATGAGGCCCATGCAGGACCCACAGTTAGCCCACTTGGGCCCCAGTTGTTATCCCACAAAAGATCAATGTGGGGCCCACTTGGGAGTGCTGGCGCTCTTGCAGTCATGTGACCATGGCTCAAAATACCACCATTTTGGCAGGCAACTCTGATTATGTCTGCTGCACGGTATTTGACAAACACCAGCAATATTTAGCAAATTTTCAGCAATGCGATTACACAGTTCACCTTGATCAGACAGATATAATTAGATATGTCTAAGACACAGAGACTCTGTATTACTGATCCATATAATCAGTTATATAATTTCTAAAAGGTGCATGTGAGTTAGTATATGCGTTTCATTCTCTGGCATACCCAACATAATTCTACCAGTTTGGGTAATTTATCATTTCTTTTTGATGTTTTGCTGCTGTAGAATTGCACAAAAAGGTGTCACAGTGAAACGGTGAACTGTTAAAAGTGAATTTGTTTACTATGTATGATGCTTGAGATCTGTATTGTTACACTGATACCATCACAACAAACATAAAATAAACACACAAACAAAAACCATTTAATTGTAATTTGATTTTAATCAATTTGCAAACCTGCAACATTTCAAGATCAAATGATTAGACCTACATGAAAATTGTGAAGATTTCACTATTGATACTATGATATGTATATCTTCATTTTGTATGCATACTAACAATGTATGTTAAGATGTGTATTTTTTTTTAAACGATGTGCTAAGTTGATCACCCTCAGTGGTGCACTTTCAGTAACAATGACTTATAAATCACAGAGCTAAAAAAGTTATCCGAATTAAATGAAATGCTCACAGTTGCAAATGTATCCCGGTCATTTGGCTAATACTGCTCATTTTATGGCTGAAATCCATCTATAATGCCTGATTTTATCAGTAGGTATTCTCCCTTTCACCTCTCCTTTGCCTTGCCCCCACCTGTGGTGACAACACAACAACTGTCTACTACTGTAGATTTACTTTTTCACACTGCTTTTGAAGTAACCAGATAAGTTTGCCTCTCAGCTTGCCTGCGAAAATGGCGATGTTTTGATCACATTCCCAGCAGCCTTAGTGACTCGATGGCATCTACAGGATCTCTAGATAGATTTTACTTTATTAATCCTGAAGGGAAATTCATGTGTCAAAAGCAGCATCCTTATACACACATACACACACAAAAATCTGAACAAGGACAACATGAACCAACACACTCAAAAAAAGAACAAATACACAAAAAAGAAAAAGTCTAATATCAATGCAATTTTGTACTGAATATAGCTAATACTGAATTATAATGAAAACAGTTCAAACTACCCTATGGTAAATGAAAATAAAGTGCATAGCTGGTAAACTCTCTCTGATGTTTATCTTCTACTAAGTATGACAGAAATAATTGATATAAAATATGAACTTTACTGCAGACAGCACTATGCAATTATCAAGTGTAAAATATATGTGAGTATAGACTGATTACTCATTGAACAATTGAGCAATGAGGATTTACACATGTGCAGTAGAGATTCACACTTGGCTGTGAACAAATGTTTGTTTGACAAAACTTACCCATTTGATTTGTGTGTCTTGTGTAGAGTTGTGTTTACTGTTTTGCACAAATGTGCTTGTCATTTGCATTTTGTATTAAAGCAACCATAAATGACTTACTGTTTTGCAGAAATGTGTCCTGTTCTGCTCATCTAAGTTATGGTGTTGGTCATGTGGACCACAGTTTCATTCACATTGACTTAGCAAAGGAGAAAAACTGTAATCGACCCACACACTTAATTGTTTACAACGACTCACCCGAGGCTGCATAGTGGGCTGCAGATTTTTGGTTGCAGCTTGGATAGCAAGTTGGGTTTGGGTTCCTCCGACTTCCTCCGACTTCCTCCGGTGCACTGGCACTCACAGGTGATGAGGCTATCATTGTATCCCTAGGAAGTGTATTAAAAGTATTCCTTTTCTAATCTGTTTCTTTTAAATAATTAGATGGGATGAGATTTGGTGTAATTGAATGACATGAAGTTTATATATGTATAAATAAGTTTTGAGAGTAGAGGGAATGTTTTGAGTTGGGATTGGGATTGTGATGAAAGGATCCATAAAATTTAGGGTTTAGTTTTTGGGTCTGCAGGTTTTAGGGCCTGGATTCGGGAAAATAATTTGAGAAAAAAAAATGGATTATGTTTAGGGTTATGTTTAGGATTGGGTTAAAGGTTGGGGGTTCATTTAGATTTATGTTGGGGTTGAGTTTGTGTTTCAGAATAAATGTAAGGTTATATATATGTTAGTTAAATTTTAGGGTTATATTTTTAGGGGATTATATGCAATGTTGGGGTTTAAGATTAGATTTATGTTTAGGATTAGAAGTTGAATTTACAGTTGTGTTACAGGATTATGTTAGGGGTTAAGGTTAGAGGCATAGTTGAGTTTTGGGGTTGAGTCTAGGGTTAGGGTTAAGTTTTGGGGTTAAGTTTTTAAATTTTAGAGTTAAGGTTTTGGGACTGAGTTTAGGGTTAGGGTTAAGTTTTGGGGTTAAGTTTTTAAATTTTAGAGTTAAGGTTTTGGGACTGAGTTTAGGGGTAGGGGTTAGGTTTTAATTTTGTATTTGGGGTTAGGGATTAAGTTTAGAATTCAGTTTATTTTATTTTTAGAGTTGTAGAATTGGGAATTGTGATTTAGGTGAATAAATTACTTAAGGTTAGGGTTAAGCTTTTGGGTGTAAATAATTTATTGTGAGTAGGTCTGAGGGTAAATGCTGGGGGTTTATTTTAAAATCTTTCATTAAGTCCTTGTGGGTAAATTTATTTAGTTTATGAATCCAGTGTCTTTATCTTATTTGTCATTGTGTTGTATTCCAATTGTGAACAGTTTCTAAACCTGTAACTGTCATTTGTTGTATGTAGTGTTGTATGAAGTGTTGAACTATATATGTATGTGTATCCTTTTGTTTGTTAATATTATAAATGTGTTGACCAATTCTGGTAATTATCTGGTTTTTAGTTTCTCCAATGTATTTTAAATGCAAGTTTTGCATTGTATGAGCTATATTGCATTTTTTGTTGTGTGTGTGTGATGCCTGGCTGTATATTGAATGTATTTTTATTGATTGTATTAGTAATGTAGGCCAGCTGACGGAAGTAGGTTGGTTTAGACTTGGGTTTTCGATTGGTATTTTGACATTTACTATGAATTAATATGTAAGCTTTTATTTTTACGATATGTAGATATTATTTTGTGGTTTGGAAGTATCTGGTTAATTGATTGTTGTTTTTGAAAGTTTAATTTGATAGTTATTGATTTGAACTGTGTATTGTGAATAGGTAGTGATTAGAGGTATAATTAGTTTTATTGTCTTTCGTTTTGTTGTAATTATTATTATTATTTTTTTAATGTTCCTAAGGAAGGTTCTACTGTAACCTCTCCTATTTAGTGCTTTGAATAGTGTATTGGTGGCTTTATTAAATTGTGTGTTCTGTGCAGATATGGTGAAATCTTAACAATTGTTATTTAATAAGACCTCTAAAAGTGTGCTTGGGGTGAAAACTGTGTTAAGTAGTAGTGTATGTGTGTCTGTTTCTTTGAAAAAAAACTTTTGTGTCAAAATGTGTTGGTGCTCAAAAATTGTGGACCTTTATACTAGCAGGTGTCTAGAAAATTAATTTCGCTCTTGTGAATAGTGTTCGTTACTTTAATGTGATGGTGATTAAGTTTCTGTATCAATGTGTTGAACTCTATTAATGAATGGGGCCAGATTCCCCAAATGTCATCTAGAAATCTGTAATAATGGGTAGGTAATTGGGTACATTGTTCCAGTATCGTCTGCTCCCAGTCAGCCATGTAGAAATTAGCATATGCCGGTGCAAACCTTTTTCCCATCGCTGTGCCCTTTGTTTGTAAAAAATATTTATTTTTGAATTCAAAATAATTTCTTTCTAAGCTAATCTGTAGTAATTGTAAGATTTGATTGTCTGGTCTGTTGATATTTGGGTATAGTTTAAACCATTCTGAAACTGTTTTTAAACCTGTTATTGTATCTATATTGGTGTAAAGATTTGTGACGTCGATGGGGGGGGGGGGGGGGGGACGGAAGCCAGGCATCATGTGATAATATTATGCATTTTATTTTGTTGATGAAGTTGTAGGTATCCTTTATATAACTGGGGTGTTTTGGGGAAATGGGGTTAAGAAAATGATGAATATATTCAGCAATTTGGTAGATTTCACTGTTACAATCTGAAACTATAGGTCTGCCTGTAGGAATTTGATAGGGGACGGTCCATGTGGAAGGGTGTTTGAATTTTCGGTAGTAGATAAAATTGTCTGGGTGCATTGGTACCTAGTAGATATTGTTCCTGTTTGTTGTTAATATACTGTGTGTGTCCAAGTGTCTGTAAAATGTCCCGGATGTATATTTGATTTTGTAAGTAGATGGGTTCTGATAGTTGTTGGTAATGTTCTGTGTTGTGTAGTTGTCTGTATGCTTCTGTTAGATATTGTGTTTTGTCCATTATTACTATTTTACCCCCTTTGTCTGCTGGTTTAATAATTATGTTATTTTTTTGTAGTTGTCGTAGGGCTTTTCTTTCGGTGTCTGGTAAGTTGTTTGTTGTTTTGGGTGGCTTGTATGTTATGAAGATTGTTTGTCTTGTTATTAACTGCATAATATGTGGGTCCACTTGGTTATTCTTGGGTTACCATGTGGATTTGGGAATGAAGGGTGTGGGTGAATGTTGTGTATCCTCAAAAAAGTTAGCCAGTTTGAGTCTACGATGATATGTATGAAAGTCCGCTTTGAATTGTGTAGTGTATGTGATGTGTGGCATCAGGACAAAGGAAAGCCTTTTACTTAGGAGATTCCTTTGGTCCCTTGTCAGTCTAAATGTTTTAGATACATTTAGGCTATTTGATGTATCATATTGTGTTCTGTTTTTCCTGTTCACTGTGGGTGTTGTGATTACAGGAATTATAAGTTTAAATGTCTTTGCCATGGTGCATGATTTGTTTGTGCGCTTTGAGTGGTCCAATGTATATTGTCTGAAATTGTTCTGAATGTTTCTGGGTCTATTGGAGTGATATTATTGTAGTTTTTCATAATATAGGTATTTATTTCACTGATGTTGGTTTGTGTTTGTTCTGATAAACTATTTGATAAGTTTAACATGGGGATATGCATTTGGGCCAGGGGGAATTTTGTTTCTGCTGCTCTAACCATTTTTTTGAGTTGTTTAATTGCAGTTTCTTTTAATTTTTGGTCCCTATTGTTGATCCCGAATGACAAGATAAGATGTTGGACATCACTATTGGGTGCAGTATTCTCTAAGATGCTAGCTGCATGTGTAAATTTAGCTCCTGGGTAACTATCTATTTGTATGAGTGGGTTATTAGAGGAGCATCTCAATGAAAAACATATTCTTGGAGATAGTCAACATGGGTTTAGATGAGGCAGATCATGTCTTCCTAATTTATTAGAATTTTTTGAACATGCAACTGCAGCTGTAGATCATATGAAAGCATATGATATGATATACTTAGATTTTCAAAAAGCTTTTGATAAGGTTCCACACCAAAGACTGATCCTCAAATTGGAAGCTGTAGGCATTCAGGGTAATGTAAGTAGATGATTATGAACTGGTTGATGTATAGGAAACAGAGGGTGTCGATTAGAGGAGTCGCTTCTAACTGAGTGAGGTTGTTAGTGGAGTTCCACAGGGATCAGTACTAGGGCCTTTGCTTTTTCTAATCTATATTAATGATCTGGACTCTGGGATAATTAGCAAACTTGTCAAATTTGCCGATGATACTAAAATAGGTGGCTCAGCAGATATAATCTTGGCAGCACAGGCTATTCAAAGGGACTCAGATAATATTCAGTTGTGGGCGACACCTGGCAGATGAAATTCAATGTGGACAAGTTCAAGGTAATACATGCAGGTAACAAAAATGTCCACTATAATTACACTATGGGAGGAATAGAACTAGATGAAGTATCTCATGAGAAAGACCTAGGAGTCTATGTGGACTCCATACTTTCTTCATCCAAACAGCGTGGGGAAGCAATAAAAAAGGCAAACCGAATGCTAGGGTATATTGTCTAAAGTGTAGAATTTAAAACAAGGGAAGTAATGTTAAGACTGTACAATGCACTAGTTAGACCTCATCTGGATACTGTGTGCAGTTCTGGGCTCCACACTTCAAGAAGGATATTGCTGCTCTAGAGGCAGTTCAGAGGAGAGCAACCAGACTTATTCCAGGTCTGAAGGGAATGTCCTACTGAGAGACTGAGAGACCTGAACCTTTTCACCCTGGAACAGAGGAGACTACGTGAGGACTTGATCCAAGTCTTCAAAATCATGAAGGGCATCGACCACATCAAACCAGAGGAGCTTTTCCAGATCAGAAGGGATACACGCACCCAGGGACACAAATAGAAATTGGGCTACAAAGGCATTCAAAACGGAAAACGGGAGACGCTTCTTTACACAGAGAGTAGTCACAATCTGGAACAAACTCCCCAGCGATGTGGCTGAAGCTGAAAACGTGGGAACATTTAAAAACAGACTGGATAGGATCCTTGGATCACTTAGTTATTAATGGACACCAAACGAGCACCATGGGTCGAATGGCCTCCTCTCGTTTGTAAACTTTCTTATGTTTCTTATTTTGTTTGGCAATGGTATCTAAGTTGGAGTCTCCTATAATTATTATTGGTTTTGTTGTATTTAGAGTCCAATCAGTTAATTTCCTTTCTGTGTTTAGGTGTACTCAGGTGAATTGTGTACTTTCATGTGCTGGTGTTGTGTTGAGATCAAATTGTTCAAATTGAGAGTCTGTTCTATTTGGGAGTTAGTCCTCCGAGTCCAGATTACTAGAGTCTGATATGGGATGTTGGTTAGAGTTGTTCTGTTTGTTGTGGGTTGGTATCTGGGCTGGAACTGTAGTTTGTTTTGGTTCACACTTATTAGGCCGGCCCTGGGCGCCTCAAATTTAGTCCGGCTTTTTTCAGACACCCCGTTCACACTTGCGGTTTAGGAGCCTCTGTGCGTCACACATGCGGGCGAAAAGCGGCCTAAACGAAATGCATGCCGGGAATAAACAAATCTGCTCAAACAAACCAGTGACGCACTTACAGGTGTATGCGATGTGATTATAATCACAACTTATTAACATCGATTGGCTATTGTTCGGTTCTAATTTTATTTGAAAGTAATCCGAAGCTTTCTAAAATAATTAAAAATGTGCTGGTTCAATGGGGAATCTAATTCAAATATTTCCCTTTTCAAATGTCTATCTTCGGTTCTGCAAGTCTAAAAGTGCTGTTTTACAATTCACCCAAAAGCGAAGCACCTTTATTAGGACATCCGCATTAAATCACATTTAAATCACCGCATTAGTGTGCAGTCGTGTGCACGGAAAGCAGCGTCTGCGCTCAGCTGCGCTCCTGCGGTTTCTGTTTTAACTGCATCTTCATCCACATTGTAAACAGAGCTTTCATTTCTGCATCGTCCCAGTTTTTACCTCTAACGCCGGCATTTGTGATTGTACTGCTCGGCTCAATATAACTGCATTTCGGATTGCATGGTAAATGGCTGGTCTCGTATTAAAATGCACTGATTTGAATGGAAACCTGCTTCGGTTAAATTTATATCGTTTTAATGAATAATTCGGATAATTAATAAAGTTGGTCCCGTTCACAATGCAATTTCCACGTGTAAAATGCATACTGTTAAATTTCAGACTTCAATCATACTTAGTACAAGAACAAATAACAGCAAGTTTACCAGCTACACACACTTTTATTTTAATCGACCGAGTAGTTTGAACTGTTTACATTATAACTCATTACTTAGCCTAGACTTTTATAATATGTAAAAAGAAGTGAGCTGGCGAAAAGTGACAGTACATTTAAGGCCATTGATCGGTATGACATTCAAACAATACAGAGACAGTACGGTGCCCGTGTTTACTGTGTGTTTATTCTGCGTCTCTCAGACACGCTGTCTCTGGGGGCGGGGCTTGAGTTGCGTCACACGCTGACGCTTTTCACCCGGCCCAGGCCCGGCGCGTTCACAGTTGTGTTTAGGCCGGGTCGAAAAGAGGGACTAGTTTTGACCCGGCCCAGGGCCCATATGACGCCGGCCTAAATCTCAAGTGTGAACGGGGTCTAATTCTGGGAGGTAGGGGACTAAAATGTGATAATCTTGTGGGGATAGGATTGTCTTCTCTTGGAGATGAATGGATTCGTTGTGAGCTTGAGACTACTACATTGCTGTACACTGTGGTTGTTTGGGCTGACTGTATATGTTGGTTAGGTTCAGGGGTAGCTTGGAGGGCATATTGGTTGGCATGTACTATATTTGTTTTTTGTGTGTCGGTTTGTCTGTCTGTTAGTGTAGTTTGTATCTGGTTAGCTAATTGTGTTTAAAGTTGGTGTTTAATGTTTTGTATAGTTTCTTGTTATTTTCATAATTTCGTTTTGACCAAACAATGGCCTGGTCCAATTTATCCCTCCAGTTTGTTCCTTTGTATTGTAAGATGTCCTGTGTTAATGTGTTTAGTGTGCTTTCATAATGTGTTTGTAATATCTGTAAGTTTGCATGCATCCACTTTATTGCATTTGCTATTAACAGTTCCAGTGTGTTTAGTGTAGGAATGGCTGGTTTGATGTATTGTCCCAATGCTTGTGTCTGTCTTTGAAAACCTATCATTACTTTGTTTTGGTAGATGGCATCATTAGTTATTGCTAGGTGTTGAGTGATTTGTATGATTTTGTAGATTTTTTTTTTTTTACACTTTGTGTTCTATCCATTAGTATTTAGGTGTTGTGAGGCAGATTTGAGATACAAAATATTTTCTTTTACTTGGATTTTTTTAGAAAATCCTGAAAACATTAGTTAAAATTAATGCTTTAAGATCAATACAGACTTAATATACTATTTCAATAATTAAAAAGGGCACAATTTACCACAAGAAAAAAAATTGGTTAAAATCAAATAAAATGCAAGGCAATACAATCATATAAAATACATGAAAGCAATACACATGGGTAAAAACCGTCTTTGCTCTGTAATTTTAGGGGGAAGGAAGCATGTCAAAGTCCTACACTTGTAGTTCTGCGTAGTTTCGAAGTCCTGGTCTCTGGTAGGGTATCCTCCTGTCTGTCATAGATGTTGTAGAAAATGATGTTCATGTTGAGGTGGTGGCTGTAGTGCTCTAGCCACTAGTCTCCAGCCCGGGGTGGTTGAAGTTGATCTATTTTTCGATCTTTGGTAGAGAGAATTGCACAACGTTTTGCTTATTTATAGGCTTTCTCAAGAGCTGATTTTGTAATTCCCTGTTTTGAAATGATGAAAGTTTTGTTGATACATCAATTGTAATCCTTATGAATTGTCTTTGCAGTGCATTAAGGGATTGGCTCAATTAGTTAATTGGCATACCCATAGTGTTTTTTTTTTTTAGTACAGTGGACCTTCCGGTCTGACAATAAATCTGCAAAGTAAACAATGTACAATTATATTTTTGCATTTACATATTCATATCTGACATTGTGGGTTTATCGTATAGTGTGACCTGGTGGCACTGGCTGGTTAGGTTTAAGTAAAAGATTCTGGGGTTGTTGGATCAGTCAAGTTTGATCCCTCCAACTTCCTCAAGTGCACTGGCACTTGCAAGTCATGGGGCTATGTTTGTGTCCCTTCGAGGATCCATCCTTGAGTAAAAAACTTTTTTTGGGGGAAAAAAAGGGGGGGTAGTTTCGATAAAATGAGAGAGGATAAAATAAATACTTGATTGTTATCTATTGCTTGAAGTTTGGGGGTTAAGGTTGTCCATGAATGCTGTAGTAAATAGAGAGCTGAGTATCCAATAGGATTAGTTAGTGCATTATACTTGTGATCCTGTGATAAAATTTTATTTCTGCCCCCTGCTGTTCTACTCGGGGGACAGCCAGCTGTGTTTCTGCCTCTCCCCGCTGCTCTGAGCTGCTGGACGTACTGAGACCCCAGAGCCCACAGCTCATACTGGGAGAGACGCACTGGGCCTCTCACCTCCCCTCACTGTAAAACGAGGAAAAAGTTAAACGGAAACTGAGCTCAGAATACACAGGACTCGATGGGCACACAGACCCTGACTCAATAACACTTTCATGATCACTGACACTGGACAAGGGGCTAATGACCTCAGTGTCAGTGTGATCCTGCTTTGATCCTGTAGATCCCCAGTCCAAGTCAGTTTGACAGCTCACCCTCAATCACCAGTTTAGTCTGAGCACACTTTAATTATTGATTAACTAAGCAAATCCATTAATCAGTGAAGGGAAATCTGGTCTTTAGGGCTGGTTTCTGTTGATGTGGGCTGTTCCCACTGGTGTCTAATTGACTGCCTTTATTTATATATTAAATATGAATTCATTCCCCCGCCAGTGTCCTCCGCTGCTGTGCCAGTGTCTGTCTCAGTGGGGGACTCTGTATCTCTGCTCTGTGATGGAGCTACAGCTGCTGGGATGCCTGAGGACAGACTGTACATCAAGTGGAAGACAACCAGTCAGAATGTGTGGGAGTTCAGCAGTGGACAAGTGTTTCAGGGCCGAGGCTTCGAGGGCAGAGCTGAGGTCCCCACAGAGAAGATCAGACAGCTGGACTTCTTTCTGTCCATTCACAAAATCTCCTTCTCTGATGAAGATGTCTATGAGTGTTTTTATGAGGAAATGAATGGTGCAATGAGGTTCCTGGGATACAGTCATCTCATTGTTACAGGTAAGGACAGCAGGAAAGCGAAAGCAAAGTAAACCGAGTTCAGACACAGCAGTGTGAATTGGAGCCAGGTCTGACCACACTGGCCACATTTACTGACTCCTGGTGTCTCTGTCCACATCAGCTCACCGAGACTCCCTCACCCTGCCGTCTGGAGCCTCACTCTCCCTGCCTCTCCACTCTTGTGCTCCAGTGGAGGTGCTGTTTGCTGCTGCAGGAGAGGGAGCCTTTGTCTCAGTGTGCACTGTGGAGAGGGGCGCAGTGAGCCACCCTGGCCCCGGGTATGAGTTCAGAGTGTCAGTGCAGAACGTCTCTCTGACACTGCGCTCACTCACCGCAGCTGACCAGGGCCAGTACACAGTGAGGGAGTCTGAGACCCAAAGGACCATCAGCACTGTCTCTGTGTCTGTTGAAGGTGAGATGGAAGCCTACTAATGAATAGTTACTGTTGTATTAACTCTCTATAGTGTTTCCTCATGCTGTCCTGTCTCTGTTCCTCTCCGCTCACACTGGAAACCTCGTCCTGTGGTCTGGAGCCTCCCTCTCCCTCCCCCTGTTCACTGCAGAGCCAGTGGAGGTGCTGTTTGCTGCTGCAGGAGGGGGAGCCTCTGTCTTAGTGTGCACTGTGGAGAGGGGCGCAGTGAGCCGCCCTGGCCCCAGGTACGAGCATAGAGTGTCAGTGCAGAACGGCTCTCTAACACTGCTCACTCACAGCAGCTGACCAGGGCCAGTACACAGTGAGGGAGTCTGAGACCCAAAGGACCATCAGCACCTTCTCTGTGTCTGTCTTGGTGAGAGGTGAGGCTGTTCTGGGTCTTGGTTCTCCCTTCATCTTTTGTGTGATTTTTCACTCCATATCCGTAGTAAAATATGATTCAGCTGAAATTATGTCTTGGACAGGAGTGTCAGCCCTAATTAAGTAATGAATGAGATAATCATAATCTATTAGAATTGTTGAAAAGACACGCTGGCATTTAAACTTATTCATCTCATCCATAAAGCAGATCTACAGCTTCACTAATGTTTACTGACCTTTCTAACTAGGAGACCATTTACTTCATCACCAACTGTAATGTATGCAGATCTCTGGTGTTTCAGTGCAGTTGCTCAAGGTGTCAACAGCAGGTTTCTGAAGAGACCAGGAGGAAACCAGGTTCCTAAAGTGTAGCAGTGTGATCAGTTTCACACCCCAGTGCATTTGTAAGCCTCTGCAGCTGTTAGTCTGCTCACTTCAACATGGACTTCCTGGAGGGGTGGGTGGTCGTCACAGTAACGGCCCAGGGCCCTGCTGCTTGCTCATGGAGATCGTGACCACGCTCCAGTCTTCCAGGCCTTGTTGTGGCGAGGTGCTGCTTCCACACGTTTTGACATTGTCTTCTCCACTTTCTCAGACTCGAGCAACACAGCCATGGCTGCCATAGTGAGCTGTGGAGTGATCCTCCTGTTGTCTGCAGTGAGTGTAGGTCTGTATTTTGATCGCAAAGCATGGCTCAAGAGAAAAGAAAAGCAAGAAATCCCAGTTCGATACGAGCCCAACTCTGACAATGAAGACCACCAGGTGCAGGAGGAAGCCCACTGACCTCAGCAGCTCCCTCCTTTTTCTGTGTCCAATGCAATGGCACCCATTCACCCTGAGATACCCATGCAGCCCCTTCCCATCCCCCAGAATCCATGGCAACAGCTTCCCCTCCTCTCCTGGTCACCATGGCAACAGTAGCCCCTTGCCCTTTTTCCCCCGGCAGCAGTCCAACCTGTTCTCCCCAGGCCCCCAGGGGAGATCCTCCTGTTCCACAACCAGGCCGGCCTGCTGCTGCTGTAGCTGGAGGAGGAGAGCCAGCAGGGGAGTCAAAGCCCCCAGGGAGAGGGGCTGAGCCTGGGAGCCCACACTCTTCCAGGAGAAATCACCTCTATAACATAGCACAGCTGGGGGTCCTGCAGGGCCACTACACAGCCAGCCCTGGATCACTGCATTCAGCCCGTTCCCCTTTTCCATGCGTTTCCATCTCTCGGCTAGTGCCGTTTAAACTTATTAATCAAATTTACTTTTGATTTTTTTGTATAGACTTGTACAGAGTAATGATCACCCTGCACAACTGTTAAGCAGCAGGACTGTTCTCCAAACAGAGTGATTACTGGCCTATTTTATAAATGGTTAAACTTTGTCAGCAAGGGTGACAAACCGCAAACTCAGGGACATCACTTGTCAATTCTTAACAGTTACAGTTTATCGTGGGGATTCAGTATGACCGAAACTGAAATGGGATAGATAGGAAAGAAACCATGAAATAAGTAAAGGATAGAAGATAAGAAAAACAACAACCACAATGTAGAAAACAATTGGATGGATTAGAATGGAGATAAATGGGATTGAAATGGATGCAGTCCAGGAAATGTGATTGGGAACAGGCTGAAGAAAAGTAACAAAATAAAGGTGAAATGAACTGTGCAGCAAAGTAACAAAGTAAATTAGCAATGACCAAGTGTTGAAAAAAATGATCCTAGAAAAACAAACCAATGTCAACAGAATGGAGTGAGCTCACCCAGCAGAAGTCCAGTGAAAACAGCAATTAAGGTTGAGGAGATGGATTGGAAAAATTTGAGTGTTGCAATGGTCTTGGGGAATAATCCAGGAATAATGAGAGGAAGATGCATGCAGCAGTTGTGAGGGAAGTCCAAAACCAACCAACACACAAACTGTAAAACAACATTCAACAGAATTTCACTAGACACAACAATAAACACCTACATAAACAACAGTGCTACTAGAAAACAAAAACAAAGAAGTATATAGATTTCATAATGCACTGTTGCTAGGTTTGATCACAGTAAACGATAGAAATAGAAAGGATTGCAAAATACCACAACAATAGTAATGGAGTCACCCCAGCTATGACTGCCCTATGTATACTAAACAGGTGCTGCCTAGGCTGTGATTGGGCAATGGAGGGTTTGAATGAGCCAATGGGAGGAGAGAGAGAACCAGAGGACTGTGGGAAGTGAAGTTTTTACCTGGCCAGGCTACTGTCTCTAGTTAAAGGGAGAGGTGGGTGTTTAATCACCTACTTGTGTAACACTGAGTGTTACAAGAGAATACTTAATGTACAAATGTGCTCCACCCAGCTTTTGAGTATTTAAAAGATCTATTAGCTAGCTTTTGAGAGTCAGCCATTTGAGACCATTTGCAACCAGCAACTGAGCTATGCTAACGAAATGATAGATTCAAATTCCTTCAAACTGGACACACACAATTAACAGTTTTGATTGATTCGTACGATTCTGGGTGAGTAAGAAATAAGGTTAAAATGCCAAAATATTGAAGTATTTTTAACGGGTTGCTATGTGTCAATTGCAATGAGCTGAAAGCAGCTTACTGACTGGGGATGATCCCGTGGTTCTTTTTTTTAATTTTATTTTTATGTTCCACCCCTTTGACTCCCGTGATTGCAGCTCCTCACTTTGGACCCCTCGACTTCCGTACCAGCCCACTTCACTGACTTCACTTCCTGTATGGTAACATAACATCTAACTTAATCCTTAGTACCATACTAAAGCTGGAGATCAGTTTGTGTCCAACTCTGTTCCACCTCTTTTTTGTTGCAATGGTAACTAACTTAGTACATAGTGGGGATGATCCTGGGATCACCATACTAGCTAGTACACAACGTTGGATTGCTGATGGAGTGACACCAGAAGTTGGGGGGGAACTGTTTCTTCATTTCAGATAACCAAGGTTGCATCCGCAACTCAAACGGTTTCGAAACCGTTCCCTCAAATGGTGATGGAGACTCTGTACCCCCTTTGTCGCGATCGAGGATACCACTGTACAAACCTCAGATGGGGCACCTTGAAAAAGCTTATGCTTTTTATTTTAATTAGCTATTTCATTGTATCCTTATACACACTGACTGACTCTAACGGTTTAACATTTCTGATAATTAATCAAAAATAACCATTTAACCATGATGACTAATATGATCAATGTGACATCCTGTAACTTGAATGGATTAGGTTCATATGTTAAAAGGTGAAAAATGCTTACCATAATTCCTTTGGCAAAGAAAAGGGGTGTTTCTATTTTATTTTACAAACATTTATGCATGTACAGTTGGAAAAAGAGTTTAAGGACAGAGAGGGAAGAATCTTGATTTTACTTGTAAAGATCTCAACATAAAATAACTATACTGGGAAATATTTATGCTCCGGATGAGGAGGACCCAGTCTTTTTCCTTCAACTAATCCTAGACTGATTTTCCTCTGGTGTTGGCGGAGGTTTACAGGTTCTTGATATATTTTTGGATAAATAAATAAAAAATGGGTCCAATCAGAAGTTCCAAAATTCAGGAATCAATTAAAGCATTATGTAAAGGTGCTGGCCTATATAAGAACATAAGAAAACTTACAAATGAGAGGAGGCTATTTGCCCCATCGTGCTCATTTGATGTCCATTAATAACTAAGTGATCCAAGGATCCTATCCAGTCTGTTTTTGAATGTTCCCAAATTATCACTTCAATCACATCGCTGGGGAGTTTGTTCAGATTGTGACGCCTCTCTGTGTGAAGAAGTGTATCCTGCTTTCCGTTTTGAATGCCTTGAAACCCAATTTCCATTTGTGTCTCTGTGTGTGTGTGTCCCTGCTGATCTGAAAAACCTCCTCTGGTTTGATGTGGTCGATGCCTTTCATGATTTTGAAGACTTGGATCAAGTCCCCACGTAGTCTCCTCTGTTCCAGGGTGAAAAGTTTCAGGTCTCTCAGTAGGACATTCCCTTCAGACCTGGAATAAGTCTGGTTGCTCTCCTCTGAACTGCCTCTAGAGCAGCGATATCTTTCTTTAAGTGTGGAGCCCAGCAAACAAATATCAGCAATGTCAGTCTCTAAATGACAAACAAGCTCAGATCACAGTAAAACATCTAAAAAAAAAAAAAAGTGAAAAACACATCTCTCAGACTATATTGGATAAAACGGAATCTATATATGATATTTATAAAACCATTTCAAATCCTACTTCGTGTTTTGGCTATGATCGTATTGCAATACATTTAACATATGTATTAAATAAATTACACTTCCGAGGGCATTTTTAAATACATTTTTTAAAAACCAATGCAGTTGTGCTATGCTGTGTGTGCTATAACCTGCCCCTGTGTGATCGGCACTATTGAGCACTGAGCAGGATTTCATACCTGAGAGAACCTGATGTGTGTAAAATGCAAATATAAGCTGACCAGCACTTCAAACTACATTATTTGCTCTAATGTAAAGAACTTGAACATTTTTCTATTTGTGTGTGAAATTGGTCATATAGCTTAGTCTTTGTTCTAATGTATAGAACATGCATATTTTTATATTTTTCCTTTATTCTCCCTTATTCTAACTTACTACATTTATTTTTACAATGTTTGATTTGTGGTTGTTATTTATGATGAAAATAAATGTTAAGTAGTTATTATGTAAAATGTAAAAATCCTGCCTTCAGTGCATATTTGACAAAATGTATCTCTGACAGGGAGAGATTTGAGGGATCCATGCTAGAAAATGTCTGTTTTGCATGTTAACCAAAAATATGTATATCGGCAGATATATTATCGGGAAATTTAGCTTCCCAATTATCGGTATCAGACCCAAGAAACCTGTATCAGTCGGGCTCTAATTGTGATATCGTGATGTATTGAATCATAATAAATATCAGATACTTGCCAATACCCACTGCACTCTCGGCCTTCTGTGGAAGATGTACTGTTTCTGCTGAGATTATGTGCAATTGAGCCATTTTTGAAAAAGCTGTTGATTTTTAAAATGATTTTTAAAGTATTCTCACATTTGTAGTACAAGATTAAAAGTTGAGCTTGCAGATCAAGTTTGTTTTTATAGTATGCCCTTTTTATCAGTGCTGTAAATATAATTTAAATCTGTAGATTATATATTGAAATGGATTTTTTTTTTAACTATACAAATTTGGGGCGCAGTTAAATCAAAACTTTGCCCCACCCACTAATACAAAACTACAAATCCGTACATAGTAGCGGTTACATTTATGATTTAGAAGTGTCATCTTGAAGCCGTAACTGAGTACAGGTTTGTAGTTTTCTATTAGTGGGTAGGTCAAAGTTTTGTTAAAATAAAAATACATTTATAATACATTCTTTTTTAAATAATTAAATTGAGTTTTATGCAAGTCTTAAACCTGCTGACTGTTAAAGGCTGACAGTGATGTGATCTCTATTGATTAGGTGTCAGCAGAGAGACATAATTAACATTCTTGTCCTCCTCGTGCAGGTGGGGGGCAACATTCCAGGAGAGTAGTTCAGAGCCTCAGATGTGCCTTCATCTCAGTCTATAGCCAAAACTGACTTTGTATTGCACAGATTGTGTATTTATTTAATGTATTGCTTATCAATCAAGGAAAGAAAGCCTGTGTGCTCTCAGTGTGCTGCTCTGCTGGTTTGATCAGTAGATCAGTACAGGGTTCCCTCAGCTCAGCCCGGCCCACCAGGGTTAGAACAAGCTGGCATTGCCTGATTGGAACAGCTACTCCCCAGCCGTCTAACCCAGCGGGCACAGGGCACAGGCAGGGCTCACCCTGGACCAGCACAGACAAACATGATTGTTTAATTTTGTAGGCTTCACAATAGTAATGTCATTATGAAGGTTTCAGTTGCTTATAAACCAATGCACTTTTATTAAAGGTTTTTGTAAATGTTTTTGCTACTTGTATTTTGTTGTCGTAAAGCACTGTGAGGTGATTGTCTTAAAACGTATTAATGTTGGATGCTGGATGCTTCACAACTAAGCTTTATTGTTGATCTCAACTGACGTGACAGAGTTGTACCACAGAACAGTCCAGTATCAGCTCATGTCAAAAGAGTAGCACTGCTTCTCTCAATCCTGTATGGAACACAGAGGTGTAAAAAGTATTCGGAAGTCATACTTGAGTAAGAGTAAAAAAAAAAAAAAAATCAAAAACTTACACCGGTAAAAGTAAAAAGTCTCCCATTCAAACAGTACTTGAGTAAAAGTAAAAAAGTAGCTACTTTCAAGAGTACTCAAGTACCAAAAGTAAAAGTAAATTGTGATTTTAGTAATAGTCAATGTGTTTGTGTGTGAGCCTTATGAAGGGGGCACACAAGCAATTCATTTGATGTTTTAATCCAATATTTTATTTTCCATAAATTAGCAAGGTATTTTTACGGTTCCTCAATTTAATCTTGAAGAAAACCATGTTCGACAAAAATAAATGTTATTTACGCACATCTGGATATTACGTTCATGTGTATTCAGTATTAACAAAGGGTAACATTGGGGGATTTATATAAATAATTTTGAGATTTCTTAGCAAACTCACTGTTCAAACATACACACACATACATATATCCCAGAGAGTTAAACACAAAATAAACAATACAAAATATGTACCCCTTTAGTGATCACATTTGTTATAATGTAATCTATGTTGCAGAAGACTATAGAAGATTATATATATAATTTTGAGTTTTGAGATTCAGAGATTCACATGCACAGGCTAGCGGGGGGCAGTAGCTGAAACAAACGAAGGGGTACTTCGGCGGGGGTTGCTGAAGTGCGGGAAGTGCGGTCCAACTTCCCTGTTGAGGATCGTGGCATGGATCGGGGGTGGGGTGATCGGGACAAATGGGGCACTTAGGAAAATAACGAGAATGAAAAAGGGCAGTGGCTCGATATGTCCCTGTATCTGAATATAACATAAAAGCATCCGTGCACTGCAGCGTCTTCACTCCCATGAGGTGCTGGCCCAAATAAGGCAAAAATATACACTCACCTAAAGGATTATTAGGAACACCATACTAATACTGTGTTTGACCCCCTTTCGCCTTCAGAACTGCCTTAATTCTACATGGCATTGATTCAACAAGGTGCTGAAAGCATTCTTTAGAAATGTTGGCCCATATTGATAGGATAGCATCTTGCAGTTGATGGAGATTAGTGGGATGCACATCCAGGGCACGAAGCTCCCGTTCCACCACACCCCAAAGATGCTCTATTGGGTTGAGATCTGGTGACTGTGGGGGCCAGTTTAGTACAGTGAACTCATTGTCATGTTCAAGAAACCAATTTGAAATTATTCGACCTTTGTGACATGGTGCATTATCCTGCTGGAAGTAGCCATCAGAGGATGGGTACATGGTGGTCATAAAGGGATGGACATGGTCAGAAACAATGCTCAGGTAGGCCGTGGCATTTAAACGATGCCCAATTGGCACTAAGGGGCCTAAAGTGTGCCAAGAAAACATCCCCCACACCACTACACCACCACCACCAGCCTGCACAGTGGTAACAAGGCATGATGGATCCATGTTCTCATTCTGTTTACGCCAAATTCTGACTCTACCATCTGAATGTCTCAACAGAAATCGAGACTCATCAGACCAAGCAACATTTTTCCAGTCTTCAACTGTCCAATTTTGGTGAGCTTGTGCAAATTGTAGCCTCTTTTTCCTATTTGTAGTGGAGATGAGTGGTACCCGGTGGGGTCTTCTGCTGTTGTAGCCCATCCGCCTCAAGGTTGTACGTGTTGTGGCTTCACAAATGCTTTGCTGCATACCTCGGTTGTAACGAGTGGTTATTTCAGTCAAAGTTGCTCTTCTATCAGCTTGAATCAGTCGGCCCATTCTCCTCTGACCTCTAACATCAACAAGGCATTTTCGCCCCCACAGGACTGCCGCATACTGGATGTTTTTCGCTTTTCACACCATTCTTTGTAAACCCTAGAAATGGTTGTGCGTGAAAATCCCAGTAACTGAGCAGATTGTGAAATACTCAGACCGGCCCGTCTGGCACCAACAACCATGCCACGCTCAAAATTGCTAAAATCACCTTTCTTTCCCATTCAGACATTCAGTTTGGAGTTCAGGAGATTGTCTTGACCAGGACCACACCCCTAAATGCATTGAAGCAACTGCCATGTGATTGGTTGGTTAGATAATTGCATTAATGAGAAATTGAACAGGTGTTCCTAATAATCCTTTAGGTGAGTGTATAATATAATGAAAAACTGATTGTGTAGCCGCACTCTCACATATTAGGTATTTAGGCAGTACTCTTGTATTACAAAAGTTTCATTGTATTGAATAACAATGTCTTTCGACACTACTGTGTCTTCATCAGGGCTATAAATACCTAATATGTGAGAGTGCGGCTACAAAACCATTTTTTCATTATATATAATAAATATAAAATTTGATGTGGTTACACATGCCATCTTAAAAACTTTTGTTTTATATAAACTGTAAATATCACCATGGACATGATTTCAGTACCTTTTTTAATATACAACTATTATTTAAATCAAAGTGAATAATAAAGTTAATATGTAAAATAAAAATCAAATTATTATTTATTAATACTGTATATGTTAAGCACAGCTGTCATTAAAGTAAAGCTGCTGTGATGTTCACCCACGCATGGTCTTTTTAATGGATGTGTTTGTCTTTACTGTACAATTATACAGTAATGGATATTGCTGGAGCTCATTAATTAACTTCATGTCCACGTGGTTAAGGTGCGCGCGCGTATACTGTGCGTGTTTCCACGTGGGTTGACGTCACTTCTGATTGGTCAGATTCTTTCCAGTCGAGGCGAAAAACTCGAGAAAGCGGACGGTAAGTGTTAGCGATACTCATTTTCCTTAAATTAGTTCTACGATTTTCACTCGCGTCCAGCGCGAAGCACCAACAAACTTTATATTAATGTCTGACGCAGAACAAGCACTTTAGAAGGATGCGATTCTTACTAATTTCATGAAACTGTTAAGGTCGGAGACATGAACCAAATTAGGGAGAGTGTAGTTAATCTCTTTCAAACCCCCCAAACCGCCTCTGAATGCTCAGTAACAGCCTTTGTTGGTGAATGCATGCATCAGAACAATCAATAACTCGCTCTGCTGGGTCCTTCAGAAAACGGAGACCTGCCTCTGAAAGGTTATACCGTGTGTCTCAGTGCGGACGGTCGGGTCCAGCCGCTGGTTCGAGTCCATCTTTGATCAGGAAAGGAAAGAGCGATGAAGCGCTAATGGACGAGAGAGGGGCGGGTCTGTGCCGCGGTTCCGGCTCACTGATTGGCTCACTACAGCGCTGCTCATTATGCTACAGTGTGATTGGTCACAAGTATCTAGCAAACCTGAAACATGTTAATTCCACGTAGATGTATGTAATTCCTCTCTCCAATTATAATAACAGTAACGAGTCGTCTGTGGGAAATGTAGTGGAGTAAAAAGTATATTATTTTATTCATAAGTGTAGTGGAGTAAAAGTAAAAGTAGCCACAAATAAAAAATACTTAAAGTAAAGTACAAATACTCGAAAAACGTACTTAAGTACAGGAACGAAGTATTTGTACTTCGTTACTTTACACCCCTGATGGAACAGAAATACAGTAAAATTGAACAGTGCCATCTAATCTGAGTGTCATTGCTTTTGTTTGTTATACATTTGCCTAAATATTTGTGTTTTTTAAGGGTATTCTTAAAGTTGAATTATTAAAGGGACGACTGTTTTTTTCTTTTTTGGATTAGATTTTTTCTGCAACAACAGTGATCGTGTCCTTGCCTGTAGTACATACTGAGCTCAAGAACATTAAAAGTGCAAACACAGTACTCAATAGTTAAAGCAATGCATACATAGATACACTGACAGGTTAACCCAGCAGGACTCCACCGTCAGTGCACAACTCACTTCAGATACAGCTACAAGATACCCCTCCATGTTCATTACAGTTCAAGTATTTGTTACTGCCACTCGATGTCACTATGTCCTGTGGTCTCTATGGATTTGTCTTATCTTTCAGTCCCCTAATTGTGCCTCTCATTGTTTCAGCTTGAGTCATAATTCAGAAGGAAGCCTTCAGACATTTTTGGTGTCAAACCTCATGAAGCACAGTGTACAGAATTCCTCTCATTAAAAGCCTTAACAACTTAACCAATGTGTTACTTTACACACAAGACATATTTAATGTGGTTTAAATGCATTTTACACTCTTACAGACTTCAAAATTTGCATTCCCACCTATAAAATAATGTAGCAGTCTGGGCAGAGAGAAGGTGATCTAGGTAAACAGTTAATCTGAGCAGTTCAGCGGCCAGGAGACCAGCTGACTGGAACCACAGACACAGTGGCCCATTGGGTAGAGAGTGAGAGACCCAGGGACAGCAGAATCACACTTTTGCATAACATCACCTGCAGGCCGTAGCAGTTAATGGGAGCCTAGTGTTTCTAATATTGTTCTAAACTTGTTCAGGCAGCATAAATCTATCAGTGTATAGTACATTTACATTAAAAATAAATTCCAACTCTCACACTCCATCCTGGGGGGCAGTGGTATCTTTCGGCTTTGTTCCACCCAACCTGCCTGAGATGACCTAATAAGCAGCGTGTCCATTTCTCTCAGCTCATCAGGACTCCTTCACCCTGCAGTCTGGAGCCGCCCTCTCCCTGCCTCTCCATTCTGTCACTCCAGTGGAGGTGCTGAGTCTCCCATAGTCTTACTGAGCAGCTCAGGGCTCCCTGGCCCTCGGTACGAGCACAGAGTGTCAGTGCAGAACGGCTCTCTGACACTGCACTCGCTCACAGCAGCTGACCAGGGCCAGTACATAGTGAGGGAGTCTGAGACCCAAACAACCATCAGCACTGTCTCTGTCACGCTGAAACATGACATCAATTCTTCATTCCCCAGTGTTAAACACCACGTCTACACTCACACCTGTGCTTGTAGTGATATTTGTTGTGATCTTCATCGTTGCTGCAGCAGTCCCTTCTCTATTTTGCCATAGACTCCAGTCCTGCCTGACTGACACTGACAACGGGAATGATCTCCGGATAACATCCATGCAGGGGTTGATCGTCCACAATGGGCACTGGCGCACCGCCCCACCATAGCAGAACACGAGAAACAATTAACAAGCATAAAAATGACTGTGAACATTTAAGTGCTTAATTCAGACATTTATTCATGTTCTTAGTTATTATGCACTGCAAATGTGCATTTTATGGAAGAATAAAAGCATTTATGCTAAATTGCTGGTTATACTTATTTTATGTCTCTTCTCCTGCTTCCAGGAGGCAGTGACCCTACTATGACCATTTATGAACATGTGCAGTTACGATTTAGGTGGGAATTGCAGTCTAGGTTTGTGTTGCTACTATTACTCCCATTTGGCACATCAGATTTCACACCCCATGGCAGTTACCACACACTAGATGGCAGAGAACAAAATATTGCTGTATACACTAATGATCAAAAGTTTTAGAACACCACAATTTTTCCAGTTTTTATTGAAATGTAAGCAGTTCAAATCCAGTGAATAACCTGAAATGGTACAATGGTAAGCAGTAAACTGCCAGAGGTAAAAAAAAAAAAAAAGTTTTGGTTACCAAAAACTGACAAATTATGTACATTTCAGAGTTATATACTGTGTTAACTACACCCTCTTAAGCATTATTTGGCAGTGTGCATAGAAGTTACTCTGTATTCCTACAATGCGCACATAATTTGAAAGCTTATTCTCATGGCTACCAACGCGTTTCATTCTCAAACACATCCGATTTACAGTTTCTATGTCGCCCTCCACCATTCAGAGCCCAGCGGGTAAACGCGAATCTGCTTGGGGGGTCTCATTCAGATGGTCACAGATCACTCGGATTTCAATCGGATTTATTTGCAAATAGGCTTGTTTTGTTCAGAACAACCTAACAATTAATCCAGTATATTGGATGTTCTTTCAAACACGAAGAAGTTCAGATCCAATTATGTAACATCGTTGTGTATTAGTTCACTGTAAACAGAGTTTTCCATCTTGACATTTTGAGCTGTCTACGGGTGTGTGTTGCTTCTACCAAAACGTGGATAGTCTTGTTTTGATCAGTAGACTGATCAGAATATGTCATAATTGTAAATATTGTCTGAGATTTTGTATTCTGGATTAAAACCCGCTAATAGCAAACTACAAACCTGTACATCACAGTGGTTACATTTATGATTAGAAGAAAGTGTCATCTTACTGAAAATGAAGCCGCACCTGAGTACAGTTCTGTAGTTTTCTATTAGCGAGTGGGTCAAAGTTTTGATTTAAGTAGAAAAATACACTGGCTTACAAACCCTGCTTTGGCATTGACCCCTGACCAAATTTAACCCTGATTGTGTGAGAACCCGACTCAGTAAAAATTAGCAGTTGATGTTTAGAGAGGGATCTGTTGACACTGTGTAGGCAGCCTCAACTGAGAGTTCATGTTTGTTTTGTTTGTTTAACTAATATGACTCCCGTTGGATGGCAGCCTGCCCTGAGAGGTGCCCTTCCCTGTGTGACAGTAAACAATGACCGAACAAGAAATGCCATTGAATGCCATGCTGTCACTACAGCAAAGTCCATTTGAACTGAGTTGGAACACCGGATCAGCCAAATATGACTATACATCAGCACAGCAGCAACTGGGAAATTGTACAGCCAGACATTGTGTAGAACATGGCATGAGAAAAAGCCAAGGCTGTGCGACTGCGCAACATGCACTGCGCTGTTTTGCTTTGCACGTCTGCAGTTTTGTACAGCTGTCAAAAATCATTGACTGTGTCAAATGTAGCCTTTTGAGCGAGCTTTCCGGTGGTCATTATGAGAGTGAATGTCACAAGCTAAGGTTGGCAATAGGAAGTAAACACAATCAACTACACCACCCCAGTTTAATGAGGACAGGGGCTCAAGCCACCCAACCTTTCCCCGCACAGGCACGGCTCAGGACCACAGTACACCATGACAGACACAGGTAAGTAAATTACAATTGTTTTATCATCAGAATCAATCACAAGCACCAATGCATCATACAGGGCAAGAAGTCTGTATTCTGGCACTATTCTCAGAGGGAGGACAATCGATAACACCTAATTAAAATGCCTTTAGCCCAGGCAATTATTTACTATAAAAATCCCTACCCAAACGAAAAAGGAAATTTACAAGAAAGGATATCAATAAGAACTGCCATGTATAATAAGGATCCTGACTAAAACTAAAGGATTTAAGACTCTCCCCTGTTCATTTGCAGTCGTGTAAATTGCATAGCTCCCTATTAGCATCATAATGAAATAATTATAGTGATAGTGGTAATATTAGGAAAAAACTAAATAAACATAATGATTATAGCTAAGTCACAACACCATCTGTGACATGAATGCTCACACAACCCTGGAGTGTTTCTAGATTTAGTGGATTTAATGTCATCATTGGACAGTGCTTTTGTCACAGTTCACAACATATACCCAGTTCTCCACTAGATGTCACCATCACCTTTCTTTTCCAGTCACCTCTCCCAGCTCCCTTCATTCCATAATTCAATCAACATTCCTGAAACCCATGTGCACTTCTGCAATCACCCTCTTCTTCCATTCGCCATGCACCTCCCAAACTGGTTTTCTGTTCCACTTATAAACCCCTCACTAACTCCCAGCCTTTGTGAAGTTTTGTCAGTGTTTACTACAATCCTGAGCAGTCTTCCAGTTGCTAGTTAGAGCCTTGAATCCTTGATCTCTTGTTTGATTTCCCGACCATGGCTTTGATCTTCGGCTGATTGCCCGACCCTTGCCTGTGACCACGACCATGTCTTTGCCTTGCTCTTGTTTGCCCTGTCCTGCTGGTATGTGACCCACGCTTGTCTAACCACCTCTACCACGCACTGCAACTGGGTTTCCCTGTTCCTGTGCCCCGAGGTATGTTCTAGCTTTAAAGCAACACCTTGAGACTGCAGCTGTGTTTGAGGGCACTTCCAAAACTGTGCAAAACAAACATTAATTTTTCATATTTTACACCTGGCAGTGTGTATCTGTTTGTGTGGGCTTTGCTGCACATTTTGCTAACGTTGCTCGGCCACTTTATAGATTGATGGACAAAGGTGCTCAATTTAAATGGACAGAAGAATGCCAGAGAGCCTTCAATGTGCTAAAGATGGTTAACTTGTGGTCTTGTTTTATCTTTTAATATTGTGTAGGTCCCAACAGCCCCGACCCGTCGAGGCATGGACTCCACTAGACCTCTGAAGGTGTGCTGTGCTATCTGGCATCAAGACGTTGGCAGCAGATCCTTTAAGTCCTGTAAGTTGCGAGGTGGGGCCTCCATGGATCGGACGTGTTTGTCCAGCACATCCCACAGATGCTCAATTGGATTGAGATCTGGGGAATTTGGAGGCCAAGTCAACACCTTGAACTCGTGATTCATCAGACCAGGCCACCTTCTTCCATTGCTCCGTGGTCCAGTTCTGATATTCACGTGCCCATTGTAGGTGCTTTCGGCAGTGGACAGGGGTCAGCATGGGCACCCTGACTGCTCTGCAGCTACGCAGCCCCATATGCAACAAACTGTGAAGCACTGTGTGTTCTGACACCTTTCTATCAGAACCAGCATTAACTTTTTCAGCAATTTGAGCTACAGTAGCTTGTCTGTTGGATCGGACCACACGGGCCAGCCTTCGGTCCCCACGTGCATCAGTGAGCCTTGGCCGCCCATGACCCTGTCGCCGGTTCACCGCTTTTCCTTCCTTGGACCACTTTTGATGGGTACTGACCACTGCAGACTGGGAACACCCCACAAGAGCTGCAGTTTTGGAGATGCTCTGACCCAGTCGTCTAGCCATCACAATTTGGCCCTTGTCAAAGTCGCTCAGATCCTTACACTTGCCCCTTTTTTCCTACTTCTAACGCATCAACTTTGAGGACAAAATGTTCACTTGCTGCCTAATATATCCCACCCACTGACGGGTGCCATGATAAGGAGATTATCAGTGTTATTCACTTCACCTGTCAGTGGTCATAATGTTATGGCTGATCGGTGTATTATTACACTTTGTATTGTACTTATATTTTGTATATAAGTTGCCCTGGACAAGGGTGTCTGCTAATAAATAATAATATTACATGTATGTTTTCACCATAATTTTTATTTCTATATTTATTGTGTGTTAGCCCAGGAGCCCCTCCCTAATTGAATAGTAAAATACTATTGGTTGTGGTGTGCGTCTTAACCACTTCTGCAGAGTAACTTAACCAGACCTTCCTGGTATAAAAAAACTAGCAAAAATACAATAGCCTACCATAAAAGTTATATGTATATTTAAAATATATTCATTTAAAGAATGTTAGTATAGTGTTGATGTGTTGCCATATAACAAAAACCAAGTTTGAATGTAGAGGAAAATACATTTTATGTATCAAATTGTTCTGAATGTATGGGGCCAGGATGGCAACTCTGGCATGTCTTGGATTTTTACCAAATTTACTTAAATAATTGTTTACATAAAACAAAAAACATACATGTAATCGTTTTTTACATTAAAGCGCCTTGTGAGTAGTAACTGCAAATTAAGAAAATCGTGGGCCACGGAACAAGTGAAATCAGGCTAAATACAACTGCCTCCTGCAGCCTCATCCTTTCAGTAGGATGTGTCTGGTTCAGCTTCCTTTCAGCGACCCAACGCGCAGCGGAACGGATCTGTTGTGGGTCCGCCGGTCACACCGGTGTGTTTTTCCCGCTGGACACACTTCTACGTCACTTCCGTGTCTGGGAGGCGAAAAACAGAAGCAGTAACGGGTAACGTTTTGTTTTACCAATAAAGCACACTATTTTAAGTTAATATACATTAATATACAATATATAAAGTGTCAGTATTTTCTTTCATTTTCCACTGTTTAAATTTGAAATATTTTTCTTTCATTGTACGCCATTCTCTGAACATCAGTAGGATATAGCTAGGGAGTACTTCTGTTTAATCTGATATCGATTAATAATTACGATCCCTGTGAATGTGCAAAATGTACAAAACAGAATGAAAGTATATTTTATTGAATAATGTATACAACAACGATTTATCAGTTTATTATTATGATGATGATGATGGTGATGGCGTGGCGTCAACTGAAAACGAGTAGTTATTACATACATAGCCTACATTAATTATCGAGAGATGCGTGAACAAATATACTAATAGTAATACTAAATACAAATTGTCTGAATAAACACGCAGCTCCTGTAAAGATGTGGCGAGGGAGGGGGGGGATATGATGTCATCGTAATGAAAGCACCAATTTGGCTTCATCCACTGTTGGTACCAACAAAACGCAGTGCAGTGAATATTTTCCGAAAAGCATGTAGAGTTGTCATGAGGACAACTGGCTTATTTTAATTTAAAATGTGCAGAGCTATGCATTACATTAAAGACTTTCATATTCTCAAACGAGGAGACATTTAAACTATTTTCATTATTATTTGTTTAATTAAGCTGAAGCAATAAAACAGTAGCCTTCTTTGCCACCATTTGTTTTACTGTGTAAACGTATTCTGTATGGAAAACAAAGAAAAAAACGTAAAAACCTGTACATTTATAATATAATGTAATGACGCAAAATGCCCAGGTCGGGAGGAGGGGCGGGGACAGGAAATGATTGCTGCAGTGTAGTGAATCACATGTAATGTAACTCTAATACTAACTATATAACTGTTGAAAGGTACATTTGAACTTATGGGTAATAATAATTTAAAGTATAATGCTTTGGCACTATTTGACAAATGACCCAGATTGATGATACCTAGTGTGGTGTTAATGCACAGATTAGTTTTGTCGAGTGTTTGAATAAATCAACAATTCATGTTGAAACTCGAGTGTAGCAACAACACAGTATTTATTCTTGAGTTTGATCCTCATAACAAACCTTCAACTGCCAAAGCTTTTTCTATTCTTGAATGCACAATTTAGGGGAAAAAAAGCAGTGCCTTGAAAAATAAATGACCTTATTTTTTAGGCTGTTTAAATGAAAGCTCTTTTTATGCCAACAGGACCCACAGTGCATTACTAAGACCTTCTTCCATCCACGATGGAGTTTGCCGAGCTGATAAAGACCCCGCGGGTGGACAATGTGGTCCTGCACCGTCCTTTCATGCCTACAGTGGAGGGCACGCTCTGTCTCACTGGGCACCATCTCATCCTCTCCTCCCGCCAGGACAGCACCGAGGAGCTCTGGCTGCTGCACTCCAACATTGACTCCATTGAGAAGAGGTCAGTCTGGTTCAGGGCTGTGCGTGGCCAAGGCACTTCTCAATCCAGTTTATCATCTCATTGGTCTTCAAGCAAATCCACATCAATACATCTATAACGGGAGTGTGAGAATCGATTACTCCTGAGCCACAGTGTTTGCTGGCTTTCGTTCTGCCTCCAGCTCTCAGTAAGACAGTTGCTTGAATAATTGGACTAAAATCACAAATGTTTCAGGAGTTCACCTGAAGACATTGGATTAATTCTGTAATCCAACAGCTATGTTGGACTGAAAATCAGACACAGGCCTCTGAGACTGGAGTCTGATGATGCTCTAATGTCCTGCATTTAAAGAGCTGTAAGCGCTCAGGGTTTCTTTTTGCTTTCCCCTTTCCCTTTGAACTGAGGACCAAGATTCAGCACAGAGTGGCACTCTTTTTTTTCAAAGGAACAGTTTAAATGGTGCCCTTCAGATTGAGGAAGCATCACATTCTTAGAGCCAGACAGCATTTTTGAGTAAACGGTTGATTGATGTTGGGGATGTTCCCTTCAAAACCATTTGATGTTGAGATGATGTCAACATCATTCTGAACTTGTTCTAACCAGTTTTAAGAAAAGGCTTTAGTGCTCCCAGCAACACTAAGGACTGAGTTTGCTTTCAATCGCAGACAGACCTGTTGGTTTATTTGTCATAGAATGACACCCATAGATATGTGTCCTACCTGCCAGTGCTTCATCTGTAATCTAATACAGCCCACCACTGGATGTAGTTGATGATGCAGGCAGAACACACAGATTATGTCTACTGGCACATGGTATTCAGTGCTGTGCCAGCCACTGGAATGAGCTGGAGGGTCTATTTATTCACCAGTTCATGAGGACAGCTTGAGATTTGTGATGTTTTCAAATAAATTTGGATTGGATTTATACAGAAGCAAAGTACCTTCCATGACTAAATAACGTTGCGTAATGTCTTACTCACTCATGTGTCTAAGAATATGCTTCAGAAACTCCAGTTTGTATAAATCTCTGCAGCTAGGCCGCTGACAGGGTCTTGCTCTGGTGATCATATAACCCCTATACTAAAATCCTTACACTGGTTACCAGTCAGATACTGAATACTGAAATCTTGATTACTGAGTGCTGTTGTTGACATTCAAAGCCAGTAGGAGGGCCTTTTCTTCTTCTGCTACCAGGCTGTATAACATGCTTCCCACCACAATCCCTGACTCTTGTGTTTTAAATCTCGCTTGAAAACTCACCTATTCCAACTGGCATTCGTTAACATTGTTGTGTTCACACTCTGTCTAGTCTTGATTTATAGTTTGCCTGTGTAGGGGGTTGATCCAGCCTTGTCAGGGCTCTGAGGAGTGTTTAATGGACACAAAGGCAGGGATGTGGGGTAATAAGTACAGGTTTTATTGTACAGCGCACAAAACCAAAAGACATACACAACTCCAAACAAAAACCAAACTCCTTCTAACTAACTAAACACATTGTAACATCCCTCTCTAAAACTAACAATAATAACAAACGGCAAACAATCCAATGTCCAAAATCCATTTGCAATAGATTTACTTTTTGTATACCACTGGGGAAAAAAGGAGAAGTGAAGATTTCTAAATGAATTTCTTCACCACTGATCAAATTCTCATCTGTAAAACCAACACAGTTCAGGTTAGGTGCTTTTGAGGAAGGGTGGGGCCTACAGGAGATTTTACCCCGAGCTGAACTTGTGTCCATTCCAAATATGCAACTGCTGATATCATCATGTATCAGCACAATTTTGTAGTAGGCGTTACTTTGACACTGTGGGTGTGTCCGGTCTGAATGAGCAAGCTTGCACAGTTACATAACTCTGAGGTGTAGGCTAAAACTTTTTATAATACCGTACATAAATGCAGAAATATATACAACATTCAAAGAAATGGAATACATAAATATCAACATAATCTCAGAAAATACTACTACTACTACTCCTCAAGATATATAAAAACATCTTATTCAAAGTAAAGGTAAATGTAAAGATTAAGCAGATACAATTATCAAGTTTTAAAATGTGTGTGTATTCACACCATACTGTTAAGTAAATGTAATCAAGAATTTTTAAATATAAACATGAATACATTTTAAACACTCTTGATATTCAACATGTTTGTCCTCAAAATCTCTCCAGAATTAGATACAATTGAGATACTAATTTTGACTACCCCCAACCCCCACCTATCAGCAAAAATGCATAAGTTTCACCCGCTCTGTATCTTCTGTTACACAAATGTAATCAATATCTTGAGGTGCTAAGCTCTGGCTGATTCGAGACAGACTCGTATAGATCATTATTTTGTGTATTTATCTGCACTAAAAGAGAATGTGATTTATTTGCTGAGACCATCAGCAAATTGTTGAACTTAGTTTGGGTTTCTTTCCTACAGTCTGTTTCTGTTTATATTTGCTGTTTTTATACAATTTGTACAATTTGTAGAAGAACATCCTATTCCTTGAAATTCATCCATCATACATGTCAGTGTTATCTTGCCTGTTGGTTATTTTGAGTAAATGCTTTGTTTTTAAATGAAAATGTTCAGTTTTGTATGAAATACGTCTTGTTTCGAATGAACCAAGCTGTATTTGAATACTGTTGCTGAAATGTGAATTATTTATCATTTTTAGGTTTTAAATCAGTTTAAATGTTGCAGGTTTATGGGTTCATTGGGCACAATCATTGTAAAGTGTAAAGACTTGAGGATAATACAGCTCGATATCCCTGGGATGGAGGAGTGCCTAAACATCGCCAGTTCTATTGAAGTAAGTAATTTATTTTTGTTTTTGATCAAAAATCATACTGCAGTGTTTTTTTTTTTTTTTTTTCCCAAACAAATGTATTATAGTAATGGTCTCTTCTAATATGTTGTCTAGAAATCCATTTTATTTTAGAAGAATCAATTATCCAGGAACGTCATATTTATGTTTCTAGGCATTCATTTAATGAATTAGGCTACTTTTTACTTGTTGCAATATTTGTCCAATGCATCTGTAGCAGAAGAGATTGCAACAAACCGTCTTTCACCTTTCTTAGCGTCCAGGCATAACAAATGCATCTATTAATAAAATATTTTGTGGCATATGATGTAAGTTTGGTCATATGTTGATGAAGCTGTGCATTGGATATACAAAGTAAAAGGAGTGGTATCTGTGTGTTGTAAGCTGTTCTGATGTGTTTTGGCATTTCTCAGGCACTGTCTACCTTGGATTCGGTCTCCCTGATGTACCCTTTTTTCTACCGCCCTATGTTTGAAGTGATCGAGGATGGCTGGAATACTTTCCTTCCTGAACATGCTTTTAAGCAAATTGAAACCTTGGTAGGCTTATGTTCATTTACTATTCCTTGTTCCGTTCCATTGAAAGCAATATTGATTCTTATTGTTGGCATGTCTTCATGGTAATGTGTGTGGGTCTGTGCAGTGCTCTTATAAACATCAATTTAGTTGAGTTTTGAGATCAGAGATTACAATCTAAAGGTGTGCCATACTGCACTAGCGTAGAAAATATCAAATATTGGTTCATCAAGAAATTTTTAACTACATGAAAATTATACTTTTTCCCCTTTTATAAAAAAAACAAAAAAAACTAAAATATCTATGATTGTGCCTCTTTTTAATGTCCTTGTTTTGTCCTATTATATTCATACTGGCCACCCTATTCATATTTCAGTTTCAAAAAGCAATAGTTTGCACAGCAGACTGCTTTCATCTGAATTTCACAATTGTTCTAATTATAATATTCTATTTCAGAATTGATGTATTGTTTGATTTAACATGAACTCATTTTGACATGTTCAGTAAAATCTGGTATAATTGGGTTCTACTGCAGTAGACAAGTTATATAATGAAAAATAAATGTTTTTATTTTTATTTTTTATTTTTATATTGTATCCCAGTAAGTTAATTTAAATATAGGTATCCATGTTAAATATAGGAATCAGTTTCATTAGTGTGCAGAAAAGCTAGAAAGGCAAAGTAACAGTGCAGGAACAGAGAAGCTTGTATGTGAATGTAACTACCATAGTGTGTAGAATAACTTTTGTTTCCTTGTAATATTGAGTACATGTAGAACATTGTGTGTTAGTGTTTGTTAAAGCATGCAAGTTGCCTTGCGTAAAGGAATCTAATAGCTTACTAATAATTGTATTACTTAATTCCAAGTATTTGGGAATTGCCTGGTATCTGCCCTTGGTTAATTGGACGGGAATCAAAATAAACTGAATGCTCAGGTTTGGCTTCTCTTCTCAGACAGATGAGTGGCGACTGAGCAGTGTGAACAAGGACTTCACTGTGTGCCCTTCCTACCCCCCCCTGGTGGCCGTGCCCAAGTTCATTGATGATGACACGCTACGCAAAGTAGCCACTTTCAGACACGCAGGCCGCTTCCCCGTGCTCAGCTACTACCACAAGAAGAATGGCATGGTGAGCACGTCTCCTTTAGTGCTGTCACAGCACTGGCTACGTGGTCTTTCTGGCACTTTGCATACAACAGGCATCCCTCTCTGGCAGAACTTCCCCGAACAAGATGGTTCTTCTCATTTAGATTAAGCTCAGAAATACATCTGAACAGTTAATGCAAAGAGTTAAATTGATTAAACAAGTTTTATATAACATTCTGGCTCTTAGAATGTATGACTATTATAATAACACAACATGGAAATGGAAAAATATAGGGCAGCAAGGAGTCACAAATGCAAGACTCAAACACAAACTGCAAGACCAAGAAATGAAATGCATTACATCGATTTTAAATATATTATAAATGATGCATCTTATTTTCCAGAAGAGCAGTTCTTACTGTTCGCTGTACAGTATTTGTGCCTGAACAGACAAAATAGGTTTTGACTGAATTTATTCCAAATGTTCTCTTAATAAAGTAAATGACTATGGGTTTGACAAGCCATTAGTATTTTTTTCCAACGTAATTGTTTTTAATGGTTCCTGTAGCATCACTGCAGATGTTCATGTTGCAGCAGCTGTTGTTCGAGGCATGTGGAAGGTGAGCTGACTCGGTGTCCCTGTCCCCCCAGGTGATGATGCGTGCCGGACAGCCCCTGACTGGCACCAACGGGCGGCGCTGCAAGGAGGATGAGAAGCTGATCAACGCTACGCTGCGGGCAGGCAAGCGCGGCTACATCATCGACACCCGGACCATCAATGTGGCACAGCAGGCCAAGGCCAGGGGCGGCGGGTTTGAGCAGGAGGCCCACTACCCCCAGTGGAGGAGGATCCACAAGGCCATCGAGAGGTAACTATAGCCGCCTTCCAGAACTCGAGTCCTGCACTTGTGCTGCACCCCAACAACCCCGTACAGAAGATGAAAAGAAGCTCACCAGCTAATTTCTTGTAGTTTTCCCCCAAATGTTTAGATTTTTTTCGATATTTTTTAAATTTCCCAGCAGAAACTGGTCGGTTTGCATTTTTGGGTGTAACAGTTTAACTCCAAAGACACTTTACTTGTAGTATAACAAGTTATTCAGCAAGTACCATCTAATAACATCTCGAAGTTTAAATTGTTTTTGAATTTATAACATTTTCAGTTTTTCTTTCTCGTGTGTGTGTGTGTGTGTGTGTGTGTTTGTGTATATGTATATGTATATCTTACACACACACACACACACACACACACGGGGAATGAACAACTGAAAAATTTATAAATTCAAAAATTACATTGCAAGGTACTGTATGTATGTATGTATGTATCTGTGTGTGTGTATATATATATATATATATATATGTATGTATGTATGTATGTGTGTGTGTATATATATATATATATATATATATATATATATATATATGTGTGTCTGTGTGTGTATATATATATAACATCATAATGCTTACACGTTTAGACTTATCTTCCTCAGAGCATCGTCATATGTGCAGTGCCTTGCAGAAGTATCCGGACTCTTCTTATGGTGTCCCATTTTGTGAAATTACAAAATTATGTATACACAATTTGTTTTGTAGACTGAAGACTATTAAGGGTAAGATAAGTTACAGTAAATGTCAATAAAAACTTTGGCAATGATTACAGCTCTACAAACTTTACCAACCGGCCCTTTCTTTTTGGCAGATTTGTCAAGCTTTCTCAGGTTGCTTGGGGATCATTTAAGAACAGCAGTTTTCAAGGCTTTCCACAGATTCTCAATAGGATCCAAATTCAAAAGCTGTAGTGCCCTTTTTTTCCAGGTAGAAAAAATGAAATTCTTGTTCAGCTTCATTGGCTTACAACACAGCAACACACACAACACAAAATACAACAATAATTAAACAATACCTAAAAAAATATACAATGTAAAGTGCAGAATTAACCTCAGTCACCCTTCCTACTGTTTAACAAGTTTAAAAAGACTATTGCACTACAAATAAGATTTTGTATAGCAGCTTTTCCTTGGTTGTACAGTATTAGAAGCAGATGAGAAATCCATTCATATAAAATCTGCACAAAAATCCCTGTAGCTTTGAGGTTCTGGGACACAGTGTGTAAGAGTGTCAGGCTTGCATCAGGCACTGAAGGATATTCACTTTCTTGTTCTTTAGCCAGTCCTGTGTAGCTCTGGCCTTGTGCTTTGGATCATTGTCCTGCTGAAAGGTGAATTTAAAACTTATACCAGTAATTTGTAATTTCCCCATAGCATGATGCTGCTCCACCAGGCTGGACTATAAGGATGTGATCTGGGGTATTTTAAATCTGACTCGGGAATCTAGAAGTCGGCGCATGGCTAAGCTATTTATTCAACGTGCACAAGGGGAGCCCCCACCGTACAACCTCAGTGATATGGCAGTGACTTAAATCATCATGGTTTCGACATACAATTTACACTTGTACAGCAACACTCAGAATATGTGTAGTAACCCCCCCCCACCTCCATGTGATGATTCCTAAGAAAGTCATAAGATGTTTAATCAAAGAAAAATCGAATCTGTTGATGGTATGCTCTATCGCTGTCCTGGATATTGTTGACTGATGCACATCTTCTCCCATCTCAGCCACCGAACTCTGTAGCTCTTTCAAAGTTGTTGTTGGTCTCACAGAGGGATCTCTTACCATTGTCCTCCTTGCCCGGCTGCTCAGTTTGGAGGGATGGCTGATCTAGGCAGTGTCTGGGTGCTACAACGTACCATCTATTTCTTAATTATTGAGTACACTGTGCTCACCATACATTTTCAGAGACTTTGATATTTTGTTGTACTCGTCTTCTGACCTGTGCTTTTCAATGATTTTATCCCTGACTTGCTTTGAAAGCTCCTTGGTCTTCATGTTTGAGACTTTGCTTGAAATTCACTATTCACTAGGAACCTCACAGAGACTGGTGTTTTTATTCTGAAATCATGAGAACCACTATTATTGTACACAGACAGAGGCCAGTCAATTAATTGTGTAGTTTGTTAAGGTCATTTTGCGCACCTGAATTAATTGAGATTTGCCACATCAGAGGGTTTGAATACTTTCACATTTTTATTTGTCTTCATAATTAAACACATAATTGTCCTTGTAAGCCGGGGGGTAGTCTGACCTCCAATGTTTGATGCCCTCCAGGTTTGGTATCCTCCAGGAGAGCCTGATCAAGCTGGTGGAAGCCTGCAACGACCAGTCTCACAACATGGACCGCTGGCTGAGCAAGCTGGAGGCGTCCAACTGGCTGACTCATGTCAAAGAGATCCTCACCACAGCGTGCCTGGCTGCACAGTGCATCGACAGGTAAAAGGCTCTGACCTCTGACCTCTCCGGTTAGCATCACATTCTCGAGCTGTCACGACGGGCTACTGTGAACATCAGAAGGTGTCATGGTGCTGTAGGGGTGCTTTTCTGATCCCCAGGAGCAAAGGCAAGGATGGGACCAACAGACAGGAATGTATTATTCTATGTGCAGTCAGTGTAGGAGTGGACAATAGCAGTCAACCTCAGAATAGAGACCAAGAACTCTTCCAAGAAGTTTTCTGACCTGTTTTTATTTATTCATTGTTTAGAAAATGTTATTGTCATTTTTTTTTTATATAATTTTTTTTTTTCTTAGTATTGGCATGCAGATGCATCTACATCCCAGATGTGATGAGGAAAATAAAAACCTAGTAAAAGTTGAGGCCCTGAATATATGTCTGCGATCGGCACATTGAAGGAACACACAGGAGCCAGAGATGTGTTTGTTTCCTGCAGAGAGGGGGCGTCGGTGCTGGTCCACGGCACAGAGGGCACCGACTCCACGCTGCAGGTGACTGCCCTGGCTCAGATCATCCTGGACCCTGGCTGCAGGACCATCAGGGGCTTCCAGTCTCTGGTAGAGAGGGAGTGGCTGCAGGCCGGCCACCAGTTCCAGCAGCGCTGCGCCCAGTCAGCGTTCTCGAACAGCAAGCCGCGCTGGGAGGCCCCGGTGTTCCTGCTCTTCCTGGACTGTGTGTGGCAGATCCTGCGCCAGTTCCCCTGCTCCTTCCAGTTCAACGAGCACTTCCTGGTCCTGCTGTTCGAGCACGCCTACGCCTCCCAGTTTGGCACCTTCCTGGGCAACAACGCAAACGAGCGGTCAGTACCGCCGCACGCTTCTGCCAGGATGACACACGATGCCAGAGCTTTTTTGGGGGGATGATATCTTACAACATCCTCTTTTACAGGCTGGCTGCACGGCAAGTTGTGATTTTCACAGACCTACATATTCCACCTTTAGTACAAATTAAAGCACAAGAAAGTTACCAATTATAATGTTTTAATAATCCATTTATCTTCTGATTACCACTATGTTCTTTGAAGATAAAGTAGATGTCAAAATATCGACACATACCTACATTCAGAAATTGACTGATTTATAGTTAGAATTTGAAGTATGTTTGCTTTTCACACTATTGATTGTATTTTTAGGGGGGAAATGCATTCTGAGCAATTAAACATGAATGTGGTGTACATTTAGTTATTTATTTACAAAGGAACCACTAACTCAAAGTACTGTTTCCAGGTATATGTTTGATGCAGTGTGGAAGTCTGTGGGAGTTACATGAGTTGAGAGGTCGGCAAAGCCACATTTGAAACGCTTTGAGTGGTTACTTTGTCATAGAAACATTGTATGTGTCTTGTATCAAGACTGAGCTCTGGGATGTGCCGAGCAATCAAATGGCATTGGGTCTTAATACTAATAAGGGAATTGAGAGAGAAGTTCCTATTTTATTGTTTTTCTATACTGTTCAGTGGTCCTTTAGCATTTCTTGTCTATAATTAGACAGGAAACCGGGTAATGAGAGAGGATAGGGTGTAAACTCACTAACATGAAACATGCCTTCAGTCACTGCGAGCAGAAAGGGTCACTGATCATTAGTTGTCCATAGAGCTTGATTTCTTTCTGCTCCGGTTGAGTGGCTTGAGTCATCTGCTGTCAGGGAGTTCAAACAGGGCCACAGAGTTCACCCTCTCTCTTCGTGGACAGCCATTTCTCAGAGTTATTGATGTTGTCACAGTGTGATCCTCTACTTCTCAAGACATCTGTGAGTTTAAATCAAACTGGCAGTGGAATTGGTTAGAAATACTGTCAGAAGAGAGACATGTTTCTTCCATCAATCTTTTCCACAGCTAAAATCTGTACTTAAACAACAGTTGCCATCATAAAATATGTGGATTTTCCTGCTTAATTGGGTTCTTCATTTAATTATGTATTTTTGGGGAAGTGACAGAGGCAAGGGGCCCTGACTACCATGCCAAAGAAAAAGGCAAGAGCTTTGAGAATTATAAGTGAATGGTTATATTAAGTGTCATTTCCAGAATCCCTCTTTGAATAGTTTACTGTAGTACCATACTCTGTGTTACTCTGCGCTGTTTCCCGGCCTGGCTCCCCAGTAATGTGGTGTGGTGTGATGTCGCTGTGTTGTGTGCAGGGTGAAGCTGAAGCTGCCCCAGAAGACAGTGTCCCTGTGGTCCTGGGTGAACCGGCCCCAGGTGGAGGAGCGCTTCCTTAACCCTCTCTTCGAAGCCAACAGCCTCGTCATATGGCCCTCAGTGGCCCCGCAGAGCCTGCTGCTCTGGGAAGGTAAAAAAAAGCTCCACCTCTCTCTGCTTGTCTTACACTGTCCATGTCTTTTCTGTTTGTGTTGCTTGTGTGTGTCCTGAAGGCACATGTCGCATTGCTTGGAGTTTTAAGGTGTGGCAATATCCAGAGGCACCATAAAAGTGTCTATAACAGAAAACAGGATGGAAACCACACACAATCCCAGTAGCGACAAGTGGAAATGACTGAATTCTAAACGAGGTGAAGGACAAGAGACAGCCCTGCCACGTTTAATTTAGTGTCTGCGGGCAGAGATGAGGGTGATGCTACAGCATGAAGCCTGAGAACCGGATCGAGACTGCTGAGATCCAGAAACTGGCTCAGGGGAAACTGGACAGATTCGCTTTGCTTGGGGGTGGAGCATTCTAATGCTGCAGGGCTCTATGTATAGCAGTGTAACTCAGTAGTGTTTTTTTGGGTTTAGTGCTGACTGGAGTGTAATGTTTTAGTTTGTGAAAGACACCTCTTAAGTGTATGTTTGTTTAATCCAGTAGAGGGCAGCATATTATTAATACATTTCTTAGCAGACCCCCTTATCCACGGCGACTTATAATTTATACAGCTGGGTTTATACTGGAGCATTCTGGGTACAGTGCCTTGCTCAAGGGTACAGCAGCAGAGCCCCCCGACCTGTGACTGAACCCAGGATCCTCTGCTTCAGAGTCCAGAGCCCAGAATGTATTATGAATAATTGAACATTAGCCATTTATTTGACCATGTTAAATACATACCCCATTGTAGGCTACTGACATGTATCCTAGTTCATGTGTCCTTTATATCCTAAGCATGTTCATTAGGTTGTGGATTCCTTTGGTTCTGTTAAGTGTTTTTTTTTAAAGAAGGGGGAAAATGTTCATTGCTTTGGTTTATTTTTATTGTCTTCAGCATGGTGCTCTATTTCATGCCCTCAGCTGATCTGATCCAGTTAGCTTGACCTCTGTAGTCAAATGCCGAAGCTAATTGCCCTTAGCTGAGAACCGAAACGCAAAACGTGACTGATTGTAGCCAATGACAACCAGACAACACCCCCTCCACCTCACTTTCTATTGATCTCAGAGAGGAGGCTGTTGGTCCTGTTTTGATTTTCCGGATGTTAGAAGCTGATTGATTCAAGCACTGCATTAAGACTCATCCAGAATGAATGAACAAAATCACCACACTGTGACTAGGCTGCTTGGACCAGGTTCGCAATATAGGGGTGACTGTGGGAATTCTGGAGAGGGAAACCAATTTTTCCACTTCTGTTACCCTTCACCTTACCCCTAAGAAGACTGGGGCTGATCTTTCGTTCATTTGGTGGTTTATTTTGGGGCGCAGCTTTGTTTGAGAAATTATGGAATTATGGAACTTCCACTGCTAGTTAAAATTGTCAGCCCATTGTTATCAATCTATGAGTGATGTATTGTCCCCTTTAATACATTGCACCATCTGCTAGTGTTGGGTAGTGCGTCATCAAGTGCTTTTGAAGGTCACAAACAGGAACTACATTTACTCAAGAAAAAAAACATTGCTTATGCACAATCATTTATTTTACCTTGGGAAGTTAATACCATATCATCATATTCCTCTACAGCCTTTTGGTTTAAAATAAGTGGTAATTCAATACTTGGATGAATTTCATTAACCAAGTTAAAATTAAAACACAAGCTTTTTTATCAGCTGACAGCACCCTAGATGGCACTTTTTCATAAACATTATTTTCTTATTATTTTCAGAGCATGTTAAAATATGTCCTGAACCCACTACTAGATGTATGGGAGTTTTATGACCAATAATTGAAATGCTATTGTCAACATACAGTCTGACCTCATATTTGAGGGCATTTTCATTTTGTAAGTTAAGAATATATTGTATATGTTTATATGTTCACATTTTGTAGCATGAAACATTCATGCAAATTATTTGACTTATGTTACAAGTATGATCTCAAACATCCATTTGGTGTCTGATTGGTGCACAGTGCCGACTTTTGGTGATTGAATTGCATTATCAATAGGTCCTTCATTGCCCACCAGTTGAATTGGATCTCCAAAAAATCCTGATGTGGTTTTTACAATTTGTCCGCAGATCCATGAAAAAAACAAACATATTATGCTGTAAATGAAGCAATTGGAAAGTGCAAAGCTGTCTCCAATTACGAATCTCCGTAAAATGCCACTCTTATCAACCAGAGGATATCGTTTAGATGAACAGGGCATTCTGGCACCAAAAAGGTGTTATGCCCATACCAAATCAAAACTTAGGGAAATTCATGAATGGCAAATTTCACACAAAAACAAAATTATATATATATTTTTTTAAGTTTTATTTCACTGTCAGTGGAATCAATGTACTATGAAACCACAACAAGGTACAAGTTTGTAATGTGTGATTTGCAGGTAGGGTTAGTTGTTTGACTTGGTGTCACCTCTAATTAATAGGGTGGCTAAGTGTTTGTATCGTATAAAGCACCTTTTAATAACCAAAGCAGATCTAATTTTTTGCAACTTTAAATCAGAGTAGTGTGCTACACTATAAAGGCCAGTAGTTTACATAGTGCAGTTCAAGATGTACTGAACGCAAGAAACAATGGAGTGGTACATCGCACAGGCTGACAGGTTTGTTTAGGCAAGTTGCTGAAAGGTGGTGATCTTCATTCTCAAATTCAGATGCTTTGTAAATGGGTTAATAGCTTGTATTATGTTTAGAAAATGTGTCCTTTCCTAAACATTTTCTGACACTTGTAAATTTCATCAGCAAACTGTGATCTTGTGGTCTTGCCTTTTACTCACTAAACTATTGCATTACTCTGGGGAAAGCGGGAGAAGTGACCCACAAAGCAGATTCCAATGTCTGAGACTGCCCTGGGTGGTGAATCAGTGCCAGGTTGGCGCACCTTCATACCTACATACCAAAAATACCTGCCTGCCACAAACCACTCTGAATCTAAACTACCTGCTTGTTTGCCAAACGATGTTATGCCTGCATACATAAAGGGTTGAGAAGAATTTGAAAACGGGTGCTGTTGACAGAGGTGTGGTTTCCAGGTCCTATCTCGATTAATAGGAGTCAACTCTGTGAATATAGCCTTTGCAAACTATTTGATTTGTATTTTAAATGTATTTTAAGTAGTGCCATTAAACACAAATACTTTTTATGTTGTGTTATGCAAATGCACTAGAGTCCAATGTTTGCTTTTAAATGCAAATTAACTGTTGAGCCCAAGAGTATTTGTCGTATACTTTGAGTTTAACCTCATAAATGTGTAAAGGTGTTAGCTGTACAGCCTTGCCTTTCTTTCCATATAAGATCTCTAGATTCATAATAGAGGTGGAGATTAGAAAAAAGGAAATGAGAATTATAAAGGCTTATGACAGACAGGCTGATGTAGTTATGTTGTCATGGATGACCTGGGGCTGACCTCAGTCTGCTCCTCTGCAGGGGTGTTCCTGCGCTGGAACCGCTCCTCCAAATGTCTGGACGAGGCCTACGAGGAGATGGTGCACATCATCGAGTACAACAAGGAGCTGCAGAGCAAAGTCAACGCTCTGCGCAGACAGCTGGCTCAGCTGGAAACTGAAGACGGGCTGCTGCAGACGCCATGAAGGACCGGACCTCTACAGCACACTCCATACACCCCCCCACCTGCATTTACACTGGATAACTCGCAAACACGCCGACACACGCAGCCACATGTCTGCACACTCCGCACACACACGCACACACAGTCCACTCTAATCCAGACCCACAGCTCACAGACACAACTTGCTTACCCTTCTGCAGCTGACCACACCCCGTCTCCTCTGTCATCACACTAAGTAGTCCAGGTTTCACGCACTGAAACACTACACCAGTGAGAGGCGGAGGGCGGCAATTTGAGCCCGTGACGAAGGGTTAACCATCCTGGGGGGACACTAACCTTGAGTTGTTGTAGGCCTACACATCTGGAGACCTTTGAAGTCAGTGCTCTTGAGCTTTTCATGGCCAAGAAATGCAGCAGCCACTTACCCATTGCTGGTAAATTAAAGTGTTTATTGTTCTCTCTTTATTTTTATCATTATGAATCAAATTAGTATTGGATACTTCCAGAATCCTGAGAAACTTCTAACTTTGCTTTAAAATATCTTCCTCTGTTTTGCAAGCATTATTAAGTCTCAAACTCATGTATATCACTGATACAGGCTTGTGTGTATAACCTAGACATTACATCCAAGCAGGTACTGTAGCAATTGAACCCGGCTCTTAGATTTCACATTGGACTTTTGGTACTGTTTTTGAGTAGAAATATTGTTTTGTTTTATTGGGGAGGTGGATTTGTAGTAGTAGTAAATACCTGGAAATACTGAATATGGAGTAGTGACAGTTATGGTATTAATTCAACACAAGTTCACAGAAATTACACCGGAACAGTCTTTATCAAAGCTGCACTACATTTATTTGTATATATATATATATGTAAACAAAAACTGTCACAAGAACTTCAATAGACAGCCTCCTATATTTCCACTCAATACATTAATTACAAAAATGACTGAATTACATTTGATTGTTTTCAGCAAGTCATGAACTCTCCATCTGCATAGATTGTACTAATAGGAATAGTTGTCCATGGAAGTGTGATCACTGCAAACTCTTTTAGCGGTCAATCGTACTTATGTATGTCCCTTCAGAGATTAATAAATAACTGCTTCTTAAATCTTGTTTACAGACCGGTGGGAATTTCGGATATTCTTATTTTACACATTTTAAATCCCAAACACAACAAAAAGATGAGTAAAACTGATATGTGAGGTTACATTTAAATGTATTTCAGATGTGTTTTTATTAATTTGCCCTTGTGTTCTTAAGATAAATGTTTTGTTTAAATTGTTCTTCATTTACTCAACGTTGCCAATGAAAAATATATATACTGTAATTTAGTCTGGAAAGCTTTGCCAATAGGCTTTTGAAAACTCCCAATTACTTTATTTGGGCTTTTAACTGATCATAAAACCTACACTGTTTAGCTTAATGAAGAAAAAAATAAACTCATATCCATTCCAGCAGGCTACCTTTTGCCAAACTAGTGGGTAAAAAAGTAACTGTTTCTTATCATTCTAGACAATAGTTAGGAATTCAGATGTCTTTGAACATTGATTAAACAGTCTCTGGACAGCTTGAGAAGACACATCTTCAGAATATAACACAGAAAAGCAACAGTCTGGCATTGTGAGGTGTACTCAGTGTCTATGAATTTGGCTCCAGAGGTATTCATTTGTCTGGCCCAAATGGTTTATATGCACTTTACATATATTTAGTATGGTCCTGTAAGATTTTGAAACTTGCTTTTCATCGAAAGCCAAACCAAGATTATAAAGGCCCATCAGAACACTAAAACAAGGTTAAAATCTCATTTCAAAACCCTGCTTGAAAATTATATCCTAGGTAAGACCATACAAAAGATAGACAGGCTTGTGAATCGCATATCAGAATCAAATATATACAGAATATATTGAGAATAGATTAATTAAATCACAGGCCCAATTTCCTCAGTGGGCTGATTGAAATTGTAATTCATTAAGTATGAGGCAGACAGTTTGCCTAAATAAGGACCAGGAAGTTGGCTGCAGCGCTGCAGGTCACTGGTCCTCATTTGAGTTTCACATTTTCTGACTCTGACTGAAATGTATAAACTATTAAGCCTTACTGAAAATGTCATTAGAAATTAAGATATTTTGATCTGTATATTTGAACGTCAATATTATGATTAATTGTTTATTGTGTCTGTTTTGTGTCATGTTTAAAAATGCACTTGACATATACTGTGCAATAAAGAACTGTAAAATCACAACCGTGTTTTAATATATATATATATTGACACCGGTTGCAATCCTTCTAAAGTGGGTTTAATTTATAATGTATGATGTTAAGTAAGAATTGCAAACAGATACAATTCTGACATACTTTAATCATACATTGGTGGTTATCTTTCTTCATGAAATTAGTAAGTAGATGCATACGTGAATAATAAAAGGTATTCCCAATGAGTAAGATGGATCCATATTTCTGAATATAACCTGTTTCTATGAGGGGGGAAGAGCACAAGTTTTGTCTAGGCAGAATCTGTATCATTCTATATCATACTATATCATTGTAGTGTAATCAACAATATTTATTAAAGGGATATCCAATAGAGCCCCATAGAACCAATCTTCAGAAATTCAGCGTGCTTTGTATGCATGTATGCATGGCGTATTCCACAAAATGGAGCTGCATGTTGAATTTTTTATATTTAATATCTTTAATAAGATCTGATTATGTTGTGTTAGACTTCCATCTATAACAAGTGTTTAACAAAACATGTTTATGTATGCAATCATCTGTGAATTAAATGGAAATATAAGTTTCCATAAAACATCTTCATATTTCCATTTCATTTGGCACTTATTTCACAACATACCATTATGGGAACACTTAAAAAAACAAAAAACAGAAGTGCACTAAGATATGCTCTGATTCGAAAAGTTTCACCTACAAGCCAGCAAAAGAAAAGGTTATTGTATATCCCTCTGTAAGTGTTCATCCCAATTAGTGGTTTATTCAGATTGTCCCTTTCTGAGTTGCATTTGCATGAAAGGCAGGTGAATTTGCAGAAGCTAGTACTGAACAAGAGGTGAAAAGAAGCTGAGGTTTAGGTTCGGTTCATTACATCTAAATCCCAAACCTCAAAAGATGAACAAAGCAAATAGCACTGGTCGTATGCATCGATCAATTACGGTTCTCTACAGACAAGTGGCAGATTTCCTCTCAGCAATGTGCTGTTTCTTCCAAATACACTCCATCCCATTGTTATTCTTCTTTTGATATCTTCTGTAATATCTCCCTCTGCGCTGATTGTTGTTATTATTGTTATAATGTATTTCTTGGCAGACTTTATCCAGGTTGTGCAAGGAGACATAACATTTAACTTCAAGTATATGTTGATCTACTTAAATTGTCTTAGATTTAACAGAGCTGTTAATCATTACTTTGGTTTTACTTGTCATGTTGGATTGTTGATATAGCATCATTGTATATATTAATTAATATAATTAATTAATAAGGTTTCCTCAATGTTTTGATTTCTGAGTTCTGATTTCCGAGTTTGCATGTATTGAACCAAATGCTTTCTTGTAGATCTATATATAGCAGGTTGTCTTTTAACATAGTGTCATATTACATTTTTGAAACAGAATGTGTTTTGTACAGAAGTGTGCCATTTCACTTCGCTGGCTCACAGACTGTGCTGTTTAGAGAGAAGTCTGTTTTCAGTGTGGGATGGGCTGGATCGACCAATCACCATGCAGGGCTGTGGGGGCTTGTCTTTGTTACAACACAAGCAGGCTGTTCAAACAGCAGTACTATCGGCTACCAGAACTCACTACCATTAAATTATCTCAACACATGATTAACAGATTAACAGAACAAATAAAGTGTTTAATATTGTTGGTCATATTTGAAACAATCATTAACTTATTTCTACTATTTAGTCATATTTTAAAGTAATATTTCAACTTGTCTTCTTACAAATTATGCTATTTTGCTGCTTTTGTAGTTTTTATCTAACTACATGATTCAAATTTGACTTTAATTAAAATCTGTACACAATGTCCACACAGAGAACATCAAAGAGTGTTGCAATCACTAGAATAGTAAAGAAAGTTATTTAGGTTAAAAAAAGGATGTAAAGTATATTTGACTTCTCTGTTGAAGCAGGTTGATAATAACAGAACCCCTGTTATTAGGAGCATCAAGGTGAATGTTCTTCCCTAGTCATCTGATGAGACACATTCATAGTCTCGGTTCTAGTTCCCATCCAGTTTCCACTTGTCTCTGAGTATTATATTTTGTCAGCAGTACGTTTAAAAATAAATCTGCTTCATTTAACCGAGCAGTTGTGACATGTGATGGACAGTCTCATCTCCAGACAATCAGCAGGTGGGACAGAGGTTCCCCTTCATGTTCCTCTCTTATTGGGCCAGGACATGTTTGTTTTTGAAGTTTCACAGCAGTCAATATCTGATCGATATCGATAGACAAGTGAAAGAAGGAAGAAGTGTGAATCTGAGCATCTCCACACTGTGGCACTGCAATGATGTATTCATGCAGTGTGGGAGTACCTGACCTACAGTGAGGGAAAAAAAGTAAATACTTATTTCCCTGATTAACATGCAAATCAATTTATAACTTTTTTGAAATGCGTTTTTCTGGATTTTTTTGCTGTTATTCTGTCTCTCACTGTTAAAATACACCTACCAATAAAATTATAGAATGATAATTTCTTTGTCAGTGGGCAAACGTACAAAATCAGCAGGGGATCAAATACTTTTTTCCCTCACTGTATACATAGAGCACTCAAATATCCACTGCTGCAGGGTGTCTCCACAGCCACAACCAATTGTCCTAGTCCTTCCTATTATATATTGCAAATCAAATGTCACCAAATAAACAAACACACAAACAACAATATCCTGGGTAAAAATAATAAGGAGGCCGATGTAATGACGGCGTACGAAAGGAACTATCCTGGGTGACTTGGCATTTAAAGCCAAGCCAGCGAACTGATCCCCCACGTGTGCGCCTCTGACGTCACAGAGGAGCCGACAGGGGGCGGACACACCCCCGACAGCCCGGCCAATGAGGCTCAAAGCCGGCTGCTGCAGGAAGCAGCTGCCCGGGATATATAACCGAGATCCAGCAGGCTGATGCAAGAGCGGCCAGGCTTTGACCCATGTGCGCCCTGTACAGCAGTGTAACCCAGAGTATCGCATCACTGTAACGGGAGGAAAGCGGCCGATCACCCAGTGATTAATTTCCCTATTAATACGTTTCTCCACTGCTGTATTTTTGTATTGGTGAGTAACTCTGCCATGCCTTTCTTTTCTCTGCGAGTGAGTGCGGATGGAGAATAGACTGGTTTGCATTGTAGGTGAAGATATATCTGATCTGGGGCAATACCAGCCCCTGGATATTGCTGTAAAGTTGACTTTTGCTGCATATTTTTTAGTGAAGGCTGTAATTAGGGGAGGGTCACACGTTGAACGCTTTTTTTTTTTTTTAGTTTTATAATCTTTTAAAATAAACGATCGAAGCGTTTATTTGATCTCAACTGAATATTGAATTGCAATGCGATGCTTGATCAGTCGGCTGTGTGCTGAAAATGACCAGTTGTTCTGCCAAACGCGAATATTATTATTATTATTATTATCTTTATTTCTTGGCAGACGTACAACATAAATGCAAACAAAGTGCAAAAGTACAGTGAAGTACAGGCATCAAGAACATGCGGGTTGTACCTGATGCCCCAGTGGGCAGCCGCGCTGAGCGGAAATGCGGACGGGTGTCGAGACGGCACGTAGCGCCGCGAATCTGCGGTCGGGCCGAGTCACTGCGCGCCTGTGCGGAGGAGGAGGAGGAGGAGGAGGAGGAGGAGGACGGTCCTGCTGGCAGTTAAATAAGCATAATCGTGTCTTCTACAGATCAGAAGCTCGTTAACTTAAAGTTGGTATTTGGCGATATAGTGTCATACTTTCTCAGTTTTAACCTTTCCTTGAACAAACCTGATTTAAACCAATGCCTGAAATGGGAGGGCTTGCAGGGTGAGTGTGGCATCTTAAGGCTGCAGGCTTCTTGAACAGCGCGTCCTCAGTGGGGGTCTTGTCTCGTCCAGCGGGTCATTAATCGCCCCTCCGTGATGGGCAGCCGTTACTGATCCGCACAGGACCGTTACGCAACGCGTGACGTCACTTTCCCCACTGACACATTTTGAAACCGATGATCGGAAGTCTGGGAATGTCATATTTTGTAATGACGATCAGTCAGTCGGTCAGTGGTCGCTTTTTGAAGGATGGCACAAGTGCAATGTGGACACAAAGATCACAACATGTTGAATCCGTTATAACTTCCGTATTTAGCATGTGACTTTATATTGTAAATTGTTTTTCCACGTCTTAATGTATATTTTATTGTAACCCGTGTCTCGCATATAACAACTCTAGAATTGGCTACGTATCCAATTGAGTTTGATGCATCAAACTGAACACGTTTTCATCCCAACTTACGACTCTTTCTCCTGATCGGTAACTGCAATGAACCTGTATGCGTCGTTAAGTGGCATAAACCCTGACTGTACAGTGGGTAGATCTCCGTGGACATCTATGGAAATGAATGCGTTATTGGTGTTGCGTCTCGCAGGATGACACCGCGGCATTTGACTACATGGCATAAGATGCGGAGTCCTTGGTAATTTGACTTTTTTTTTGTTATTCATGAAAAAGATGCAAATTTGACTAGCACGTGTCTCTGGGTTACCTGGAGACGCGAGTGCGCTCGCGAGCCCCCGTGGTGTGACGTGTAGCCCCTCCTCGCTCTGATTGGTCAGTCCCGAAGGCAGGGCCGGGTATAAATACCGCTCCGCACGGCCCGCATTCCTCCTGAAGGCTCCGCTGGTCTGACGGGAGGTGAGCGTCGGTGATGAGGGCGACCTCTCTGGTTTGAACACTCTCATTGGCTTCAGTGGCACTCTGGTATTCATCTAATGCATGCAATTCTGATGACTAAATGCGGATGATTATAAGATTTAAACTTAGCTGAGTCATGTTTCAAGATATTGAAAGGAACTTCTGACTACAATGGATTACATTTTTCTTGTTTCAATTCTATTAACCGCTAACAAAACCTTAAAGCTTTTTTTTTTTTTTTTTTTAACTTCAAATATATTCACCGTGACACGTTTTTAATTGTTGCCAGCTTATTACACGTTTTGCATTCTTGCATTATGAACGTGCCTTATGTGGGATCTTGTAAATGGAAGTGAGTGGCTATGTTCACCCAAGGGTTTAGATTGCCAATCTCTTAAATTTGAGAAGTTTCTCAGTTTTACTCCCCTTTCCAGTTTATCAGGTTTCAATAAATTGAATAATATTATACTGAGAACCATATGGATTGTATTTACTTAATTTGACCTATTTACAAATAGCTTGGAAATAATGTAACATGCTTGCCATTAATTAGGCTTGTTTTTGGTAGTTGTAAAAATTTGTAAACCATTGAACTGGTGGACAGTTCTCTAGTATTGTGATAAGTAAACTGGATTCTACATGAAGTGTTTTACATTCATTGTTTTGGCCTTATCCGTTACACATCACTCTTAATAATCACTAGGCTAGACTGTGATTTGGTGAAAAGTGAGTTTTATTTAAATCAAAAATAGTGAAACCAGTCTCTAATTTGCAGGAGCATAATTGTGGTGTGGAGGAGGTGGTGATTTATTTTTTAAAATATCCTGTGTTCTGTTTTGCAGTGTTTGAGCACCTGTGTTCCTCAGACTCAGAACTTTCTATACATCTCAGATTCTGTGCTGAGATGCAAAAACTGCAACAAAACAAAATGTGGAAAACCTCACATGAAAGGCATTTGACTCTGTAAAGTGATTTATACAAGTTTTGATAGTGTTCACATGTCCTTGCTTGTCTGCTTGTTGCAGGTGACTGAAGATGCCAGTTTTAAGAGCTCTGAGCAAGGCTGCCAGGCAGGCGCTGCTGGCCCCAGGCTGTGGGTGTCCTCCGCTGGCAGTTGCGGTCCGTAGCATCAGCTTCTCTCCGCGCCAGGTCACCAACGACGCCAGTTTCCACTCGGTCTCCTTCTCTGAGACTGACCATCCCAAGGTCCTCATCACGGGTACGGTTTCACTGTGTGGTTAATGCCACTGCTTGGATCCTTGAACTTTGTTTTTTTTTTGTAACCCTCCACACTTTTGAGACTTCAGCTTTTTCGGGGCTTCCTTTTGTAAAACTTGGTGCATGTAGATAATCATTGGCACTGCATATGTTTGTTTGAGATGCTTACACTTGTTTAGTATACTTGGCGCTAATTGTGGTGCATTCAAAGACCATCTGCAGACCTCTGCATCTTGACTAAATGCTCTACACTGGTGACTAATGTGCAGTAACTGAATAGTGTGTTTGTACAGATGTTCCACATGACTGTTTTCAGAGTGTACTGTGATCTTTGAGTTTTTTGTTCGACACTGCCATACTAATTTCGTCACTGATTCTGACGACTGAAGTGTCCTAATCCTTCAAACTGCCTCTGTAATTGAAGTGCCGCTATTTTCTATAGAGCAATCCAGATCAGACCGGTTGCCGGTTATGTAAGCACTGCTGCAGGGTTCTTCTTGCAGCATTACCATGGCAACAATTGATCTGTGGAGCTGATGTGTTTGAGTAACATCGTGTCTTCCGTCTCCGCTCTGTGTTCCAGGTGGCCTGGGACAGCTTGGGGTGGGACTCGCTAAACTGCTGAGGTAACTATTATATACAGATAATTCAAAATATTTTAAATCTGAGCAGGAGTGTAAACCAGAGACCCCTTCCACCCCACAGGTGGAATTGCCCAGCTCTGATATAGAAACACTATTGTTGCAACATCCATGTTTCTTGTCCGTTGGCAATTTCATATTTGTTTGCAGATGCACTTAGCAACTTAGTTTTCATAAATCTTTAAATACATTATAAAGTGCAGTAATACAATCGGTACAGAATACAATAAGTACATCCCAGTACAATGAGCTAAGTGGTGCAGACATAATACAGTAAGCCCTAGATCTGAGCTAAAGGGAGGAATAGGCATTGGTGAACTTGATGTATAAGGAAAGTGCTTACCAAATGAAAGTAGGTAGATCTATGAATTTTCTTTTTTACATGTTTTAAAGTTGGTTTCAACCTTCCAATGATTGTATTTCATACCATTATACTTCACTAAAAGCTCTTGATATCTTATGGTCCTGGCAGGAAACGATTTGGAAACAACAATGTGATCCTGTCAGATATCCGGAAGCCCCCGAGCCATGTGTTCCACAGCGGTGAGTGAGTGCTGTGTTTCAATGCTTATCCATACATTTAAACCTGTTCATGTGTATTAAGTGTGGAATAGAAACTTGGTGACCCAGAAACTGACTATTCTGTTCTCCCTCATCTGGTCACTTCTGCTGCTTCAATCACTCCGGGTTGACCTGCGCTTCAGTCCAGGTGTAGGGTGCAGGATATGTTTTTTTTTTTTTTTTTTATATCCATCCGGTGTTTAATCTAGTTTTAGCTTCGTAAATATTCTGGGGAGGCATGTGAGGTCTCCGGAATGAACAACACTGTGGATTGCTTTGCCGTTGGGTGGGAATATACCTTGCCAAAATATCTGAAGAAATGTCTTGAATTCCAGGACCTTTTATCTATTCTGACATCTTGGACTACAAGAACCTGCGTGAGATCGTGGTGAACAACCGCATCACCTGGCTGGTTCACTACAGCGCCCTTCTCAGTGCTGTCGGGGAGGCCAACGTGTCACTGGCCCGCGCTGTCAACATCACTGGTGAGGAAATAGTCTTTCTTTGAGTCCCTGAGGACTAAAGTGGAGACTGGTTGTGCAGGCAACTGCACAGTACCCACATTCTCACTGTATGTGAGCCTTTCTATAGAAAGTGAATTTTTATTTTTCAGGACTACACAATATCCTGGACATTGCCGCAGAACATGGCCTGCGATTGTTTGTCCCCAGCACCATTGGGGCTTTTGGGCCCACGTCCCCACGCAACCCCACCCCTGACCTGTGTGTCCAGCGCCCCCGCACCATCTATGGGGTCTCCAAAGTGCATGCTGAGCTCATGGGAGAGGTACGGACCGGGTGCTGTGGTGCTGATGCTTGCTTTTAAACTTTAAATTTAATCTGGAGGAAAAAATATGCTTTCTGGATTGGTTTCAGGACCTCTGTTTTTGTCTTGGCAGTATTACCATCACCGGTATGGCCTGGATTTCCGCTGTCTGAGGTACCCTGGCATCATCTCAGCAGATTCTCAGCCAGGTGGAGGAACGACGGGTAAACCTCAATTATGGGGTGGGCTGCTGAACAGGCTGTTAGAAGGGGCCCCAAGAAATTTCAGGATCTATTTAAAAATAGTTGGATTTACTTTAAGATTTCCTTGGAGCAATCTGGAAGAGTTTGCCTTGTGATACTATTTCACAAATCAAATGTGCTGCATACACTGCTGATGCACTAAAGCACTTCCTTGATGCCTCCACCCCTTGATTTGAAAGCTTGACTCAAAATGCCTAACTGTAGATCAAACATGGAGGCACTTCATTTGGAAGCTGCCTGTTTAAAAATAAAAAATAAACTGAGCTAGAATTTATTTTTAGTAGCAAGTAGCTTGGTTACATTTGCTCAGTTTAGAGTTCTTGCTCTCAATGTAACTTATGATGTGTTATTTATAGCTATACTTAGAAATGCATGCATTTTATAACGCGTTATGCCCTTCAGACTATGCAATCTATAAATGTTTTGAGGCCTTCTCCCCCATTCAACTCCACCGGTGTTGCCCCTTTTGGTACCGAAAGGCAGGTTGGCTCTCCTTTGCAAAAGCCCTTTAACTGTGAGGGGTTGGGGGGCGGGGTGGGGGAGGTGTGTTGAGACTTTCACATCTGCTGAGCATATGAAATCTGAAACGGGGAGAAACCTCAGGGCAAACAAGACTGTAAATCTGATTTCATCACCGCTTGAAAAATATCGTGTGGCTAGGACACCTCGGGAACCCTCTGCAGGGCTTGCTCAGTCTTTTTTTTTTTTTTTTTTTTTTTAAAAGTGCCCACTCTTCTCTGCTAGAAGTTGCTACAGAATGCTTGAGGAATCTCTTCAGATATCCTCTGATTTAATTGATTTACTAATTAAACTGCCCATGAGAAATGCTTTCAGTGCCTCTTGGCAAAGTTGCCATTGCATTTAAGGATCCGTTTTCGAATGACTTGATCAAATGATAAAAATCTCTCACTACAGACTACGCAGTGGCGATCTTTCACGATGCCATCAAGACAGGCAAGTTTGAATGCAACCTGAAGCCGGACACACGGCTGCCCATGATGTACATCGACGATTGCTTGCGCGCCACCCTGGATGTGATGGAGGCTCCGGCCGAGCAGCTGACCATGCGGACCTATAACATCAACGCCATGAGCTTTAGCCCCGAGGAGCTGGTCGCCGAGGTTCAGAAACCGCTTCCTGACCTCCAGGTCACCTACAACATCGACCCTGTCCGCCAGGCCATCGGTAAGCAGTGCTGATCAGAGTTTTATTGCACCTCTTGCCTGAAACTATTCTTGGTGCAGTACAGGACCCCAAGTTGGCATTTTTCTCTTCAATGGTGAGAATATAATGCTGTAGAAAAGCTCTTAATCAGATCTTGCTCCATGCCTGTGTCTGAAGCTCAGGAAGTTCCTTATTCTGTGTAGAATTGTTCTGATGTGTAGCACCTAAAGCACTGGGAGATGTTGTAAAAGCGGCCCACTGAGGTCAATCAATAACTAGTTGAAACTGGCTGTACAGATTGGAAAACTTGGTTTGGGTTTTCATTCCTGCTAACCTACACAGTTGTGAACCCTAGTCTTAAATAGTTATCTGCTAAAGTTAGAGATTTGAAATGCTTCTCCTAATTAACTGCTAGTTCATGACTTGAAATCCATTTAATAAGCTCAACCAGTCCATGTGCATAAGTCTCCTGGAACTATTAATTAACAAACTGTATTTTAAAGCTAGGCATCTGAGGTAGTGAGGATTAACTGAGCCAAAATCGAGCCCTGGATATTTTATCAAGATTATATGATGGGCTATACTTGTACTGTTACTGTTAGGCTAATGCTATTGTTTTGGCTGAAACGGAATGATTTCTAAACATCCTCTGTTCTTGGCTCTGCAGCTGACAGCTGGCCCATGAATTTTGATGACAACAACGCACGGAAAGACTGGGGCTGGAAACATGACTACGACCTTCCCGAGTTGGTGACGACCATGCTGAACTTCCTTGGCGCAGACTCCCGGATCGCTCGTGCCAACTGAAGTGGGAGCGGGGCATCGGTCTGATCGGAGACGCTGTGTATATACTGTAAAGACTGGGCTTTAGGTCACGGAGACACTGGTCTGTCAATAGTCTTTCCACTGTGTATTTGAAGGTCATAGTTAGCCTAGTAAAAGCAACGTAGCTGGACTGGTGGTGGCGGGAATCGGACGCAGCCCACTTCTCCTCCCTGTCCTAGGTTTGGCTTTGCAAGCTGAGGATCCAAGTGTTATTGTCTTTCTTTGCTACCTGAAACCACTTTGGTCCTGTACAAATGGTGATATGAAGAGATGTTTAAAGTTGTGAGAAGATCTTTCTGAAATGCAGTGATTCTGTGAAATCTCAATTGGTATTTGACTGTAATGCCAAAGATCAGCCTTGCTTCGGACTTCATGGATTTAAAAATAAGTACTAGTACGAGATCCTATTTCCAGAGGTCATCTTGAAACCTCTTTATTTGCAACCTCATTTCAGTATTCTGCTGGTTTATTTATAAATCTTGACAGAAATTTGAATTCCTTCCACCTAGTGCCTACTTATGTGTATATACTGGGATGTTATTTATTTTCTCAATGTGTTTGGAATGGGGAACTCCTAATTTGAGAAGTTTCATCAATGGCATAGTGAACTTTTTTTATGTATATACTGTAATTTTGAAGACATGTTAAATGCTGTTTTTTCTGCTCCTTCTTTCAGGTCTAGTGATCCATGCAGTACTATTTATAAAACATGAACTGTGGTTTATTTAGTTTTTGATACAGCTGTCCACAAGACTTTATTACAGGTTTTGTTTCTAATTGTATATTGTGGTGATGCTAATATGAAACCTATTGTCACTACTACACTTTAATATGGCTATTTCAGATGGTCTTCATCTTGCAATTCTAGGTGTGGTCCATAAAATACAGGGTCTGATCTCTGAGTGGCAGCAAATGCCAGGTCACTTGTCTGTGTGCCATGATGAGGTGTTTAAAATTGGACATTTATGGTTGCACTAGAAATGCTTGATCAAGAATAAGTGTACAAAATGTGTCTACTCAAATAGCCATGTGAGGGGAATTAGACTTGTACTGATCTACTGCTATATTCACCTGCCACCAAAACCCTTCAGCCTGCATTGAGTACCCAGAGACATAGTGGAAGAAAACCACTTGTCTTCTGACCCTAAACCTGGGTGTCCTGTCTGTAAAAGCTTGCATATCTGGTCCCTTCCTTCTAAACATGGAAGTTGGGGAAAGGCTCGGCACTTCAGAGGCAGAAGTGCAATTTTTGTTGTCATCCTTTCAACTCTCTGAACCTCTTTGGATAGAGTTGCTGCAATTTTTTTAAGGTGTTGATTTGCAAAATGTCTGCTTTTGTCAATAAAGCCTTTTTCAACTAACACTGGTAATTTATTTCTGTATATACTTGTCTACATGCTTGGATAACATCAGAAGATGAATCCTTTATCTTGCAAAGCTCGGGTGCTTTAGAGAGCCCTTGCACAAGAAGATGTGGCATTTTGATATTTTACTAGTAAAAGTTCTTGGAGAGAAGTGTGAGGTTGTTTTGGCAGTTGGTCCTCCAGACAGAATTTAGAGAGCCTCTTGATTTGCTGGGACTTTCTCTGCCTTTCATAGCTGCACCCATTCCATTGAATTCACCTCCTTTATAATGGACACACAATATGCGTATGATAATGCATCTGTTCACAAACTTTAGAATTCATATGAGAAGATTATGCTCAGATTTGACCGAATTGATCACAATGCCACCTATTCTAAAATAGAGGTTCAGGTGACACTTGTACATCTTCTCCACAAAGAAGTTTGTCTTTAATCTTCATTGTTTTACCCTTTGCAAATGTGTGTGTCTGTATATATATTTAATAAATCATAGGTGTAAGACTGGGGCATTTCTGGCCAGTCTGGCACCCTAGGCGAGCTATCTAGCTTAGCTATTTAGCGCGCTACATTTCAAATAGCTAAAACCATACCACTATACTTGCGTCTTTTTCTTCCTCATTGTTAAGGTACAATGCTTCAGTTGAAAGCAACCCTTCGGATTCCAGTGAATCATTCACCCCAGTCAATGCTTCCAGCAACAGCAACGAGACGAGCGCTTGGGAAGAAAAAAGTCACAGCTCTACAAGCAGTATTTCAAAGGAGTTTCGGGGCCATCCCGAAACTGCATGATATCTTCTTGGCATATGTCAGGGGCAGTTCCGAGACACAGTAATTAATAAAGTATTCTTTAGAATTAGTTCAAGCATGGACGCGTTGATATCAAGGACACAATACAAATCATGGTAAACAAAATTTCATAAGGTTTTCTTTGTAATTAGTTATGACATGGAAGTGCTGGTACCAAGGACACACTACTCTAATAAGATAATTTCGGTTTGTTACACAAAGAATTTCCACAGCAGCAGAAATTGTTTCTATCTGGCACACAGATAAGTCTGAGCAGAGAAATCATAAGAGCAGAGAAATCCTAATAAAAACAAGTTTTAACTAGTAACTTACTGGAAAGTTTCTTATATTTTCTAACAGTTATACAGTGGTTGTATACAATACATAGGGGGCAATTTTACCCCAACACTCATCTTTCCTCTCTTTCTATATTGTGCCCCTGATGGCTTCGATTTTTTCATGAGAACAACAGTCAGAACTGAAAAATGTCAATGGATAAACTGTCAACTGTCAACTTGACTCCACACCTGGCCTCGCCCTCCCTCACCACCATTTCTCCAGTCAGCAATATCATTTCACTGATAACAAATAATTAAGTCTTATTTGTCTTATTTGATTTATTTTTCAGTATTTCTCCTATGTTATATTCAGAGCGGCTCCTAAACTGTCTCCCAGTGCTCATGGACCAGACGTCCATGAATTTAAAGCGCGACTTCTAAATGTCTGTTGGCTAACCAGACGCTAATTGCTAGCTGCAATGCTAAAAACACAGCTGGATAGCTACAGCGCAGCAGCTCTGACAATGATTTTTTTATATCTTTTTTTTTTTTTTCGATTTTTTTTTTATAATAATTAAAAATACATATATATTGATTTTTTTTTTTTTTTTAAACGCCTAGGTTGCCTATAACTAAAAACACCCCTGGTGTAAGAATTTGGAATTAACCTAAACTTTATAATGGATTTATACACCAGATTATGTGGAGTGTGAAATTAAGAATGAAATCAAGATTAGAAACTTTGCTTCAAATTAAAATCCATGATCCCAGAAAACTTTGTTATTTCTAGAATGGAAAATAAATGTAGAACAATCCTTCAAAGTTAAAGATGAGAATCAACATGATACTATTACATTAAACCTGTATCCAATTGGCAAACCCAAGCATGAATAGAAGGAAAATTACGTTTTCAAGGATATGTCGAGGTCACATCTGAAATATATAATGGACAGAAACAAGTATCAAAAGAAAAAAATACATTCACCAGAAGGCACTGCGTTTTGGCATTTTACCATTAAAATACTTGGAAAGATTTTTTATCGCTCTCTATTTTCTTGGTTTTGGGCGAACCTGACGCACCACTGTGATTTGAAACCAAATTCTTTAAGTAGTTTAAGAGCCTTTATAGAGATAAAGTCCGTTATGGTTGGGAAGTATATTAAGTAACTATCAAATACTTCCTTCAATTAATATTTACTTATGTTCTGTGTAGAACTGTATATAGAACTTAGCAATCTGCTAAAAATGTATTACTGATACAAATAAAAATAAATCTAGCATGAGATTATTTTATAACTGTTTGATCCAGAACAGAAGGTGATCCAGAAGGTCAGTACATAATGCAGATAAACCCTGGATAGGATGCCAGTCTATCACAGCTGAACTGGCCACAAGTAATGAAAACACACTGCAGTGTTACAGACCAGGATACGATACAGTGACAGCAAAAGAGCATTGTTCACTAAAACTAATCAGGTTCTCACATGAAGGACAGCCAGCTGTGTGGACAGCGATGCTCAGCACAGTGCTATCTCTTCACAGTGACTTTCTGTTCAAAAAATTACATATTTACTAAAAAGAACATTGCATTCATATTGTCCTCCTTCCCCGAACATCTTTCAACATTTGATTTAAGGTCAGTTTGTCCCTGGTGACTGAACGAAAGCAGTGATAGCAAACCACTTTGCCATGTGTCCAAATGGTGCATTTTGTCCAATACTTTCTAGTGCAGTTATACAAATAGTGTTTTAAGAATGTATTTAGTTGCATACATATATCAATATTTAAATGCCACTAGATTTCAGATTTTCTGTACTGCACCCTAATTTAAGGGCCTGAATACACTGGTTCCATTTCTGAAAAAAAAAATAGTTGTCAAGCAAAACAGTTTGATTGGTCAATACCATTTCATCAGGGTGATGTTTTGTGTTTCTGGGGCGTAGCTGTAATTGTGCAAAGGGCAGCGCTAGGCCTCAAGGGGGCTGGTGCAAGATATCCTTAATGAATACTAGAACATCATTGTGACTCAAACAAAATGGCATTGCTATACTACAATTTTTTGGGCGATTCGGGGTGGAGCTTATAAGTAAAGCTCAAGGGTGTATGTGTTGGGGTGGGGGTGGGGGATGTATAATTAACAGGAACCTATCATTGCTAATGTGTGTTAATCAAACTAGATATAGAAGAGGGTTACTGATGTGACCTTATCAATGAGGTGGCATTTATGTGAGTAGGTATTACAAGTTTAATAATTGAAATTATTTAACAATGACTTTCCTTGATCATTTGACACCCAACAAAGTCCCTTAAAAGTACCTTATTCTGTCTATCCAAAGAAGGCCAATGGAATAGTTAATGGCATTATAAACTCATCCTGTGCCAATGCCGTGGGGAGATTTGTTCACTTTGCAGGTATGTGCCTGTCTGGTTCAGTTGTCATCCTGCAGGTTATTCCTGAAATGCGTTTATAGCTCTCTTTAATTTCTTACACATTCCTAGTCATCAACACACGATTAAAAATGAAGTTCACTCCGCTATTTGTAAGAAGTGTTTCTGTGCACTACAGAATATGCCTAAGAATATGAATTAATTTGTCCTGGTATTTATTCATGTACGTGTCTATTTAGGTATGTGTGGTGGAAGGTCGAACGTGTGTCAGACGTTTAAGACCAATTTAAGAACAGGCCCAAAAAAAAGTCATTTATTGTCTTTTGGGACAAACCGCCACAAACAGGAACAAACAGGATGATCATTTATTTCACTGCCAGCACTACCATTAGTAAAAAAAAAAAAATCCATGGGCCTTTCTCCATTTATTTGTGTATCAACAGGATACCACATACATCTAATATTTGAAGCAAAGAAGGTTTGAAGAACCATATCAGAATATAGACAGTATGAGGTTGAGGATTGCACTGCAATACACTTAAACAGCTAAACTAGACAGAAGTAGTCATCTGGTAGACTCCATTAAGCAAGGTAACTTATGAGCTATAGAAGAAGGCAGTATCATGAATATATAACACTATATTTACAATAGTACACCAATGCTCAGCTTTTGAAAGATGGAGCATAACTTGGTGTGTCCATCCAGAAGGAGGTGTCTGAGAGGCTGTTGGAGATACGGAGTCAAAGGAGGTTCTGGCTACTGAAGTTCCACTGAGGACAATCCTCTTCCAGTGCCTGATCTCTGCTAATGGTCCATCACACAAAGGGAGCTGAGCAGAGAGGAGCCCCACACAATCCCACCCCTCAGACAACTCGGATTGTTTTTATCAGACATGGGAATCATGCACATGTGCTTTCTTACTGTGCATGTGGAGAGAATACAGTATCAAATACATCACCCTCCCACCTGTAAAACTAGTTCTGCTACTTTGCGCAATGGATTTGAAGTGAAGCAGCTATCTGTTCTCTGGGCAAGCCTTGGTGCCAGAGGCCTTTCCCTGTGGGCGAGTTTTCACTTGTTTTATTTGATCTGAGACATTTAGCTCTAGACAAAAATGATGTTTCATGCAAAGTCATATCAATAAAGAGCAAAGGCTGGGGTTCATATGCAATTTTTCTGTGTCAGTGTCTTATTTTGACAGATTGTGTCACACTAAACTTGTATCACACAGAAGACACACTGACAAAAAGTAAACATAGTCGCTTTAGTGTTAAGTCTGTCAGTGCTCAAGAGTAGTTCCCAAGGTGCAGCCTACTCGACTGACTGACTGGCACGAGAATGAAGTTGGATTCCTAACACACAGTTAGTCAGCTAATTAGCCAAAACACACCTTGTGTAGGATGCATCTGGACCAGGGGTGACCAACCCTGATCCTGGAGAGCCGCAATCCTGCAGGTTTTATTAGTCTCTGTAAATCACCAATCACTGGAACCTTGAACACAAGGACATTTTGACATTGGACATTTTCTGAATTGCTCTGTAGATCTGTAAGTACAGTGTGTCTGTGCGCTGCCCTGTGATGACTTGCCATCCTGTCCAGGGTGCACACTGCCTTGGTCATTGAGACCCTGTACAGGATGAAGTGGTAACTGAACATGCGTATTATAACAAAGGCTTCAGGAAAACCATTCAAACAACCAAACCCTTTTTTTCCTTTTTATATCTATAAGACCTAATCTTCACTTGGATTTTGCAAAACATTTGGTACCAGCAGGAACTAATGATGAGGTCTAACACTATACACATTCCCTCTGTTTCCTTTATAACCACATTCAAGCAAGATTGTTGGGCTGCCATTCAGTCTTGTACTGTATGTGTACAGTGTACTGAATGTATCCTCTGGGCTGTAGATTAGCAAATCGGTGATAAGAGTGCATGGGCAATCACAACCGAGAGACTTCAAACCCATAGCCACAGAGGTAATGAAAAACAAAGTATCCACCAGAATTGCTTCAATAGTTTTTTGTATTCATGAAGGAAAAGACTCCAGGAGGTCAGCCATTGTTGGGCTTGGATTTGGACCCTTTAGGGAAGAGCTTTGCCGGATGTGGAAAATGGGGATGCCCTCTCATTGGATTTGAAGGGGTTTCCCCATACAACAAACAATGATTATTTTGATAAACTTGCTGAAAAATAGGGGGCAGAGGGCCCAGATTCACATAATGCACTATAGCAATACAGGTTTCTCCCCTATATTTTTGTGTCCCTAATTCTCCCAATAACCTGTATTTGGTAAAAGACAGAAAATGGGATTTGATGACAAGAACTAGATTACATTTTCTTTTTGTTTAAATCATGGACCTTATAATATTCCCATATAATCCAGATGTACCACATTTTGAGGTCCAAATGGGCCCACTTATGCAGGTTGCCCCATGTGTCCAGCTCTGCCCCAGGCCCCCGATTGGCTAACATCGGCCCTACCTACATCCAACACCCTCTTTTCTCATGCTGCCTTCCATTGTGGCTATCAAGAAACTAGTGTTTGGCAACCCTGTTTACCAAGTATGGGATCAGATAACATGTCCTCATTGAAAACCTATTGCGTGCACCTGATCGAAAAGGTTTTGTAAGCTGGTGTGTGGTTCCTGCTGAAGTCTTTAACAATCTCACTTGAATTAAATAAAGCTTCAGAGAAAGTGCTGTGCCTGAAAATCCCACCAGGAGTTGCTAAGGGTTGGTCTGTGGAGACAGCAGTGTTAGGCCTCTAGTGATAGCTGGAGGTCTGGAAAGCAGCTTGGTCTGAAATTCTATATCAATAGATAAAAAAAGAAAAGAAAAGCACAACACACATAACTCGAGTTCTGTCTCATTGGCCTGACGCTGGTGTGTTGCTGCCGGGAGCAAGGTGGGATAACTCTTCCTTGACACTGATCTCATAAGTGAAGGTTACGTTGCAGACTCTCTCCCACAGACTGGATTTGAAGGGTTATCCCACCTGCTCTGCTGTAGCTTATTTTCTGTGTGAGAGACACTTCAGTAAACTGACAGGGTGCATCTCTGTAAACCAGTATTAAGTGTCTGTTAGGTGTAATGAGTTTCAATGGAATGCCATTTTGGGGGTTAAATATCAGCTGGAAGAGATTAAGGGATGGGGGGATAAGGGAAACTCAAAGAATGAGTATTTGTATTTTCCCTAAAATTTCTGACATAACTAGCTAGACCGTACACCTCCTTATAAAGTTGTTGTCTTTTTCATTTTTTACTTTTTATATAAAAAGTCCTGATATATAATTGTTTTTCCATATGCAATCTGCAGAACAAGTGTAATACATAACTAGCAATACCTTATATGGAAAAAAGTGTCATAAATAACTAACCATATATGAAGCTTATTGCTAATTTATAAAGGACAAATGAGTGCTCTCTCATGCCTACTGCTTTGGTGGTAGAAAATGAACTTAAATAACCTTAAACTAAAATACTAAGTATGGTCTTTATACAAGCTTTTTCATTGAAATATAGTATAATACATCAATATACATTTATATGTATATCAATTACAGTCCTTTACCATTTGTAGTTTAAAAGCATTTTCTGTTTTACTAGGGACAGACATACTGTATTGGTTAAGAATAAGAATTGTTTCAATAACGGACCACATGCACAAACTGAACAACTTTCTTTAAGCAAACACTTCCTATGAGGTATTTTGTCTCTGTAAGACTGGGGACCATTTTCAAAATGCAAAATTAAATCAAACGGGTGAAATAGCTCAGGCTAGCACATGAAGAAACCTGAAGCAGACAGTTTAAAGACTTTTGCTATAAAGATATTGGAATTTGTTTATCATGCTATATGTTGACAGTCAACAATCCCTTTAATCCACATGGATTCTCACCTCTCTCCTACAACATGCAGGGACTAGGTATGTTTATAAGATACAGATTGGTTTTTGATAGAGGTAATACATTTCCATAAAATCTCTTTCAGAGTTACAGATTTACTGTGAAGATGTATGAGAAATGCTTGTGACTGTATATGATTCATAGATTGTTGCACCATTTGCCTTGCCTTGCATTGACAACAAACTGTTCCCATGGTATTGTGCCACTAGCTTCAATCCAATGCTTGGCTGCCTTACATGCTAATATTTTTTTTTCCATTAAGTGCTAACTTATTCCTCGAGTTTTCTGGCACATATTCAATCTTTTCACCACACCTTAATATTTGCCTTTCATAATATGTCTTTCCTATTCTTGTTCTCCTTTTTTCACACCACTATTACAGAATATGCAGTTTGCACTGACTGATGTGTGTGTTAAAGAGAATTCCTTAATGAAGTTATACTATAGTTATCAGCACTAATACTGCGGCACACACACTAAAAGAAGATGACTCCAATGGTGTTTTCTGGGAGGGGTATAGAATGACACTGATTAAAGTGATTGACACTTAAAGGTGTCAAACAGCTGGGAGGAAATACTGGAAAGTGATTCACCTGATGAGACAGACTGATAAACTCTGAAATGTTAAAGACTGTCTCCCTAAGTAAATCCTTTTCCGTTATTTGTTCACACGTTGCTGATGAATCACTGCAAAATTGTGCAGCTGTTATTCAAATGTAAGTGTCAAAGACTTTACTCAGCCACCATTGAATACTAATTTTGTGTGTATGTGGCACTAGTCAAAATATCCTTTCCAACTTGAATGACACAATAAACATTCTGGCAAGTGTTTGGTTAGACTAAGACATTGTGAAATAAAAGACTTTACTTGATGGTGTAGTTTCTATATTTGTGACAAAAGTCTAGAACTTTCAGTGGAGTTTTTTCTGACTTAAGCTTGGATGGTAATGACATTTTTTAAACAAGAAAATAAAGAACTCTGCTAAATGTAAGTGAAAATGTAAGGCATATCCCCGCATCATTTCAGTAGACAATGAGAGCTATTGACTTGAAAAGGTCTGCTATGTGACATTCAATCTCTGACAGCACAGGTCAAAGGTGTACAATCTGAACACTCTGGAAGTGTTTAAATATATATTGCATGAACAGAAGCCCATACTAGGTGACCTTCTGCATTTGAAGTAATATAGCCATGTCAATCTAATGGAAAGGCAGAGCAGGCCTTATAATGAGATTGTTTCACAATGAGTGTGTTGTGACAGAGTAAACACATGGTTAATCCATGGCTGTCAATATCCAGAAGTCTGTGACTGATTACAATGCATGGTGGCATCATGGGGTATTACAACTCCAGCCATTCAGGATGTGTAAGCGCATTGCCACTCCAAGGGCATGTTTACACCGCAGTAATATTCCATGTCTGTGTTGGCACTGATGCTATTACCATTCAGTGCATATGCCAGGAAAACAAGTCACACTTTATACCAGCACTGATCCATGTCTCAGTCTTGTGCCACTCCAGTATGGCAAGCCAAATTATCATTTAGAGATATCTCTAAATGTATTTCAAGATATCTTCAAATATTTTGAGATATCTCTAAATCATTTAAGGATATCTTTAAACGATTTAGAGATATCTGCAAACCATTTAGAGATATCTAAATTAGGCACTTTTTAAAGATATCTCTAAATGATTTGGAGATATCTGGAATTATATGAAGATATCTTTAAATTAAGTAAAGATATCTTTAAATGATAATTTTGCTTGTCATGCTGTCAAAGACACAGCAATTTGAGTTAGTGGCAGACATCGTAGTAGGCAACAGTAGGCATTCAGCTATTTTAGCATATTCAACTATTTTACAGGAACCAGCCATTAGTATAATTTATTGGATATAACATTTTCTGATTTCAGTCCAACATAAAACAAATTAAATAGGCAGAGGACTTTCTGGTAAAATCAAACCAGGTACTTTTATTCCCTTTACAAATAAACAAATATAAACTATCTCAGGTGCTCAAAATATAATATAAGATTTCCGCTAAGTGGCTTTGTGTTCCTGGGATATAATTGACTTGACTCACTTGACTCACTTACCCCATCGTGTAAAATAAGATATGAAATTTAAGCAAGATAATAATAAAACAAATGCAGTTCTAACATAATTCTTATATTTTAGGTCTCTTGCTGATTTATCTTCACAATTAAAATGATTTACCTAAAATAAACCAAATAAACATGTTATTAAAAACGTTTTATTTATTTTTACAGTGAAATCATATTTTGTATGAAAATATCAAATAATCTTGACAGTAACATTCAAACAATACTTTTCTTGTTCCTAAAAATAAAAATTGGATGTTACTAATTCTGCAGAGGTGTACCAGTCTGTCCTGAAAACTGAATACTGACTCATCCTAGTTGTTTTTCTTAATTAATGGTTACACTCCCTTTAATTTATTTTTCAAGTCTAAGGATGTAATTGTGAGTTATAACATCCCTCCGCTTACAGACTAAGGTTAGCCAGGTCACCATTTTCAACTTGGTATACAGTGTAAGAAATGAGGACAAAACATTTTGCAATGCAATACTGAACAAGCCTGCATGTGGAATTATCTGTGTATGTCATACTAGCTAATATAATATATTTGAATAATATATGGTGTTATAAAAGAGGATTTAATTACCTGGGAGAAAACCTTAGTCAAAACATAACATTGGAAAGGCAGATATTAATCGCAGATAACTGAGCTACAAATGTAAAAACCAATCTCATGATTCTGAACAACTTTGAGATTAGATTTGAACTTTAATTCTAATTGACCTTATACATAATTGAAATAATGGGAAATAATTGAACTGTATAAATACAGAACTGTGGATGTAAGAGGCTTCAATCACATTTCACACAGGATTGAGAGACCTGCTTCAACACATCAACAACATCGAGAGGTCATGAAAAGGGTTTAACAGAATTTTTAAAAAATAACACATGCAGTGGACCATTTGTCAGACGTTTCAGAACAAGGGGAACAATTGTCCTAGAAAAGTCATTGATTGTCTTTTGGGGCAAACAGCAAACATCAGGAACAAACAGGGTGATCATTTCACTGCCAGCACTCAAACCAGTGAGAGTGTTAACCTTCAAACCAGCTCCCTCTACTAACTTCCTTGTTCCCCCTTATATACAATTTTGTCAGTCTAGCCCCTGCCCTTAGATCCAAAACTTTCGTAGATAATTTATTTCCCCCTAAGGACAGAACACATTCAAATTCAAGGTTGCTGAGGATGGTTGTAATCTCTACAGTGTTGCTGTGATGATATTGCTGATTTTTAGGTGCCAGCCCTTTTGACTCTGGTTCATGCAGTTTGCATTTTACATCAACAACCACATAATCAGGGAAGGAATGAAACAAATCAGAAACAGGATGACATTTGCACACCAATCAAATAATTCCCACAGCTTTAAGAGGGTTTCCAGCAAGTATTCTCGTTAACATTTATTTTTGAATCTTTAAACCAGGTGTTGTTCTGGAGAAATATTCTGTTCTGTTTAAATGAAAACACAAATATGTTTTACCTGCTCTAAATACTGAACCAATCGACAACTTAAATACAAAGTTTCATTCACAAGTAAGTGATTCCATAGCAGGTGGATCAACGTTTTGATTTAATCTCCCCATTTGTTATCTACAATTTTTTTAATACAATTGCACATTTTGTACTGCATTAAAACAAAACAAAAAACACTCATCGGGGAAACAATCAGCAAATTGGAAATACATCAAGGGTTCCAGACAAACTTAAGCCTCCTTTAACATGAATCAACATATTTTACAGCAGAAATGGGATTCGGCCATTGAATTATTATTATTAACAGTGACAAACGGACTTCAGTGGAGTTGGGAAGACGTGCTGTTTACAAAATGCAGTCCTCCTCCTGAAAAATCCTGGCACAATGATGGTAATTACTGTTATGGAGAATATAGTAAGCAAAGTCACCAGTGATGAGGATGCTTGCCTGCACAAAATTAGAGAAATACGAACCAATTAAGTGTCAAATTACATTGTGAAACCAAGCACTTTGTCTTCTCCTGTGACATAACCATGTGCAAGTTTATTCCTGAAATGAACAACAAGGTTTCTAGTTATAGAGCCTTCTGGTGTCAGGTCAAGCATCACCACAAGACTGGAAAGACTGCATGGCAGCACCCCTGCCAGCAACCACGTCCTCCCAGAGCACCTCCCTCCCCATCTCCCTGCATCTCTTCACGTCTCTCATGGCTGTTATGATCAGGTCAGCAACGCCATATGCGCTTGTGCAGCTTTTTTCATTGGTGAAGTAAAAGTGGAATATGTTATTAAAAAGGGATTGCCAGTTAAAACCTATAAACCTAAAACCTTTATATTATAATTATTAGACAGTGCACAGTGCAGAGGGTACAGGGAGGAATTTAATGCAGTACGAGATAATACAGTATAAGATACAGCAGCTACAGAAAACTAGGTGTACTGTTACAACACATTTAAATAGTGAGCATGCAGTTGGGTAGTACAGAGAATGAAACCAAAATGGCGCTGATGATCTGAACATCCACAGTGGAGAGTGTCAGGTGACTTGCTGGGGGATCGGTGGAAAAGATATGTAGATTGGAAAGCAGAGAGGTGGATCTACAAGGACTGCTGCCCCTTAATATGGTTCAAGTAATGCATGCAAATCGATGGCTGTGGGCAAGCATCCAATGCCATATATGGTTTGAGAAGCCTGAGACAAATAAGAAACGGTCCTGTAACTTAACACCCTGCCTCTGGTTACCATCTGTGTGCTTGTGTGTGTGTGTGGGGGGGGTGGTGGTGATGTCACCCTGTCAAAGCATCACATTTATTTTTGGTTGAGTACCAACATGTGAACAATGTGTGCAACAATTCATGTCATAGAGAACATGATTCCCTTGAGCTGACCACGAGCTGTAGAGCTCTGTGCATCTTCTACAATGCACACACACACACACACGCACACGCACGCACGCACACACACACGCACGCACACAGAATACATACGAGTTCAATTTAACCAAGAATGTAATTTTCCAAGCAAGAAATGAAATTGCATCAGTTACTTTATAAGGCACCTTTTAGCATTAGCATTATGAGTCCTGTTAGAGATGGGTGAGTGGTTCTTCAGGTGTAAGAAGCCACCAAACTGAAGACATTTCAACAATCAAATTATTCTTTCTTTCAGTTAGCTTAGCTCCAGCAAGTGGAGAAACCTAAATGTAATATATTAATTCAGCTCAAGGTTACAGAAAAAAAACATAGGAAGTCTAACTAACAAGAAAGAAGATTGTCATGTGCAGATATCACAAAGGTTATAAGAAAGGCAGCCTGGTGGACACTCCTGCAGGCAAGGGAATGTCAAGAAGAACATGATCTGTCTTCTGTTTTTTGTAGAAAATCAATCAATCAAGTAAATATGCAATGAGTAATAACTTCAGACTAAGGGTTCTCAATCCAGATGACACCCACCACCTACAGCCCTGTTCCTGGAGAACCACAATTCTGCAGGTTTTCCAGGTCTCTCTGAATCCCCAATCATTGGATACCTTGAATACAGGGACATTTTGCATAATTAAGCCCCACAATTGGTTCAATTAAGCAGATAACGATCTGGATAGAACAAAACCCTGTAGGCCCTGAGGCTCTCCAGGATCAGGTTGGCCTGGCCACCCTTGGAGTAGACCAGTGGTTTTCAAAATGGTCATGGAGTACCCGCCCTGCTGGTTTTTGTTCCAGCTGAGGTCTTAATTGCTTAATTAAATCCTTAATTGACCTAACAAAGCAATATACCATTGAATTAAGTAATTAAGACCTAGGTTGGAACAAAAACCAGCAGGGCAGGGGGTACTTCAGGACTGGTTTGAAAACCCCTGGAGTAGACAATTTGTGAAACAACTGGGCATAGACTGAATGTTGTAAGTGTGTTGAGCTGGACAAATGTTGAATAAAATCACAGCATCTCTAAAATACTGCATGGTAAAAAACTAAGAGGGGAATCAGTCTGTAAAGATAACGTAGACAAACAAAGATGATAATTACATTTTTTGCATTACGTGTTTAATAGGCTATGGCAGGGGTACTCAATTAGAAACCTAAAAGGTCCACTCACCAAATTTTCCTTGTGTCCAGGGTCCGGAACAGTGATAGTCAAAATCCAAAAATAGAACTCCAACAAAAAAGGTGGTAAATTGCACAAAACATTCAAACTATGTACAAAAGGTGATGTGGTCTGGCCTTATTAGTGTGAAAAGTGACACCTTTGTTGTGCCACCAGCTCTTTAAACTTGGGCATAAAAGGTGTGAGGGCCAGGCGGAGGCACTGATGTAAGTGTTCATTACTGAGGGTGCTCCTGTATTTGTTTTTCACCATATTCATGGTTGAAAAGGCAGACTCACAACAATATGTTGAGGGAAACATGGTGAGAATTTGAAGGGCCACCTTCTGCAAGGAAGGGACACCTGCTGAAAGGACCATCTTAGTCCAGAAGGTTGTAGGGTCACAGAGAGACTCCTACAGTGCAAGGTTTTCCTGAAGCTCAATTAGCTCTGATTGAAGAGAAGCAGCACTAGCCCATGGGCAGATTGTCAGGGCTTCAGTTGAAAATTCTGCGATGTTTTTGACAAGGAATGGATTTTCCATGCATAGTAAGACTTGTTTTCCCAGAGGGAAATCTCCAAAGCGAGTTTGGAATTTTTTTATCAGCTTGTCCAGGAATTCAGCATGATTGTGATGATGATGTGTTCCTGCTGTTTGATTTAAAAGCTTTGGGAAGTGAAGCAGGTCCTGCTGTAAGTCACACTTGAACAGCTCCAGTTTCTTCTGAAAGGCACAGACAGCTGATGTGAGGTTACACACTGTGTTATTTTTGCCCTGGAGCTTCATGTTCAGATCATTGAGATGGGAGGTAATGTCAGATAAAAATGCAACAATTTCCATTTTTTCTTCATTCTGCATAAATTCCACAAATTGTTTTGCTTTTGCACTCTTCTGATCCAACAGAAAGGTTTCCAACTCTTTCCGTAATGTCCAAAAGCGCTCCAGTACCTTGCCTTTACTAAGCCACCGGACATTGTTGTGAAGGAGCAAATCATCAAATTCTGCATTCACCTCTGTTAGGAATGAACGCAACATGCGATGCTGCAGAGCAGATGATGCCCTCAAAAAGTTCACAAGTCTCATTACTGTTGTCATGACCTCTGCATACTTTTCTTCAAGACTGGCACACAAAACCATCTGATGAATTATGCAATGATATGCTATTAGGTCAGGGTGATGAGCTCTCAAGCGTGCCACTAATCCCCTCTCTCTTCCAGTCATACATGGAAATAACATGCTTCAGGTCTATCTCTCTGTCTCTCAACATCTGTATCAGTGCTTCATAAATATCATCCCCTCTTGTGTGTCCATGGAGGGCTGTGAGGCCTAACACATCTTCACAGAATTCTCCCTTCTCTTCATCAAAAAAATCTGACAAACACCAGAAGTTGTGCGTTGTCTGTGTTGTCTGTGGATTCATCCAAAGCCAATGAAATGCATTTAGCCTTTTTTATTGCAGACTTCATTTGGTCAAGCAATTCCTCAGCAAGGACTTCAGTTTGCTTTACAGCAGTGGAGTCAGACAAAGAGTTCCCTCAAACAGGGCAATTGCTATTTCATTGCTATTTCATTCATGCATTCCTTCACAATCTCCGAGTCAGAGAATGGTTTCTTGTGCTTTCCTAAGACCCATGCCACTCTTAATGAAGCTTCAGTTGCACGTTCTTGTTGGGTGGCTGATCTAACTATTACACTGCATGTTGCATGGTATGATGATTGCAGTTGTTTGATTTTTCTGGCTCTTACCTCAGATTTAAGCGGGTAATTGTGGTCAAAGTGTCCGTGCTTTGAGTCATAATGACGTTTCACGTTACCACTCTTGACAATGGCAACCGTCTCGTTGCAAATTAAACACATTGGTTTTGTGCTCCCCACCGGCAGCACAAATGCATAACTGTCAGTCCACTCTGTCTTAAATTCGCGATTTTCAGAATCGACTTTTCTCTTTTGTCAGGTTTTGAGCACGCCATGATTTTCGCTAGCAAGGAAGTACCGCAGATGGATTGAGTTGTCATGGTGATTACAGTTATTACAGCTCCTGATTGGATCTTTGGATTGGACAGACACAGAAGATAGATAAACCACATCTAGTAGGAAAACAATATAGGCGTGAAATCACGCACCAATGAAAACTCGCTTGGATCATGACTAAATTATATAATGTTGATTTTGGCTTCGGTCCAAATTGTATTGCGTCTGGGTCCGGATCCGGACCGCGGTCCGTCTATTGAGTACCCCCGGGCTATGGGATAGCATTTAATGCAACCAGATGAAATTGCAAACCATTCAAATGTTACGTTTCCATTGTGTAATAGGCCTGGTATATTGTTCAACTTCCTGCTCATACCGCCATTAAGCTTTTCTGTCTAATTGTTGTGTCTCTAGTTTCGTAAAGCTTAAAATGTGGATTTGTAAACTCAAGTGTGGATTTAGTTAATCAACAATACATCTCCCACACATCCCCCTTCTCTTCAAAGCCACACAGTCACTTAGTTAGATGATTAGTTAATGCAATTTATTATTATTTTTCATTTCTTGGCAGACACCCTTATCCAGGCAGACTTACAGGCAGGTTACACAAGCAATACAAATGTGGAGCAATACAATTCAATACAAAATGTAAATAAAACAACACAAAAGTTAAATGTAGATTATATATACACTCACCTAAAGGATTATTAGGAACACCTGTTCAATTTCTCATTAATGCAATTATCTAACCAACCAATCACATGGCAGTTGCTTCAATGCATTTAGGGGTGTGGTCCTGGTCAAGACAATCTCCTGAACTCCAAACTGAATGTCTCAATGGGAAAGAAAGGTGATTTAAGCAATTTTGAGCGTGGCATGGTTGTTGGTGCCAGACGGGCCGGTCTGAGTATTTCACAATCTTCTCAGTTACTGGGATTTTCACGCAGAACCATTTCTAGGGTTTACAAAGAAAGGTGTGAAAAGGGAAAAAATCCAGTATGCGGCAGTCCTGTGGGCGAAAATGCCTTGTTGATGCTAGAGGTCAGAGGAGAATGAGCCGACTGATTCAAGCTGATAGAAGAGCAACTTTGACTGAAATAACCACTCGTTACAACCGAGGTATGCAGCAAAGCATTTGTGAAGCCACGACACGTACAACCTTGAGGCGGATGGGCTACAACAGCAGAAGACCCCACCGGGTACCACTCATCTCCACTACAAATAGGAAAAAGAGGCTACAATTTGCACAAGCTCACCAATATTGGACAGTTGAAGACTGGAAAAATATTGCCTGGTCTGATGAGTCTCGATTTCTGTTGAGACATTCAGATGGTAGAGTCAGAATTTGGCGTAAACAGAATGAGAACATGGATCCATCATGCCTTGTTACCACTGTGCAGGCTGGTGGTGGTGGTGGTGTAATGGTGTGGGGGATGTTTTCTTGGCACACTTTAGGCCCCTTAGTGCCAATTGGGCATCGTTTAAATGCCACGGCCTACCTGAGCATTGTTTCTGACCATGTCCATCCCTTTATGACCACCATGTACCCATCCTCTGATGGCTACTTCCAGCAGGATAATGCACCATGTCACAAAGGTTGAATCATTTCAAATTGGTTTCTTGAACATGACAATGAGTTCACTGTACTAAACTGGCCCCCACAGTCACCAGATCTCAACCCAATAGAGCATCTTTGGGATGTGGTGGAACGGGAGCTTCGTGCCCTGGATGTGCATCCCACAAATCTCCATCAACTGCAAGATGCTATCCTATCAATATGGGCCAACATTTCTAAAGAATGCTTTCAGCACCTTGTTGAATCAATGCAACGTAGAATTAAGGCAGTTCTGAAGGCGAAAGGGGGTCAAACACAGTATTAGTATGGTGTTCCTAATAATCCTTTAGGTGAGTGTACAATGAATATAAAATACAAAGTTCAAAGACATAGGTATGAACTGAAGGGAAGGGGCATAGGAGACATCACAGTAACAGTAGAACATCATATGACAAACAATAAAGGTCCTCTTGATAGAAATATGTCTGCTAAGTAACATGATCAAAATAAAAAAGGTGGAGCTTTGTAAAGTAAGTCCAATATGATCTCATCCACCTTGGCTAAATATAGAATAAAAAAAAAGCGGATAAGCAAACACATGAAGTGCATTGATATTAAAAACATCAAAACATTGGGCCACTAGTATTTTATCTTGTGTTCATAAAGAGATTCACGTGGTGTGCATTATACAGGGCCCTTACTCCGATGATAACATTTCCCAGATAGCTAACACTGTGCCAGCGGGTTATGTAAGAAAGGTCACAATTAAGGACTTTCCTGATTGCTTTCAGGTGTAGCAACCCTGTGCCGTGGCAGTTCTAGGACAGTTCATTCCATGTTGTCTTTAGTCTGTCAAACTGCCTTCAATACATGTCAATTCTGTCTTTTTCACATTGAACACACACACGCACACGCAGCCCTGAAGAAAGAGTTTTAAAACAGCAAAGGAAAAGTTGTTTGGTGTTTTGTAATCCTGTACAGTAAAAAGTAGATATATTTATTTAAAAAAGGATTCTGACATGAGCAGAAGAGAACAAATCCGAAATTTCCCCACCAATGCATTATACTTCATTGATTTTTTGTCAGACCTTTTAGGTTCTCTGAAACTTCACATATAATCCATAGGTTTTATTCTTTGGGTTATTAATGTTATCTCCTTAAGTGATTCCTGTTCATTCCAAAACATCACAAATTAAAAAGTTATACGTCGCAATTATGAAACAATATAAACAAATTAGTTTACATCCCTGTTAGTGAGCATTTCTCCTTTGCCAAGATAATCCATCCACCTGACAGGTGAGGCATCAAGAATCTGAATAGACAGCATGATCAATACACAAGTACAGCTTGTGTGGGACAATAAAAGGCAACTCTATAATATGCAGTTTTGTCACACAACACAATGCCACAGATGTCTCAAGTTTTGAGGGAGTGTGTAATTGGCATGTTTACTGCAGGAATGTCCACCAGAACTGCTGCCAGATAATTAAATGTTCATTTCTCTATCATAAGCCACCTCCAAATTCATTTTAGAGAATTTGGCAGAACGTCCAACCGGCCTCACAACCGCAGACCACATGTAACCATACCAACCCAGGGTCTTGACCTGGCTGCAGCTCTGGTGGACATTGCTGTAGTCATTTCTATTGACTGAATTCCTTATATGAACTGTAACTCTAAAATCTTTGAAATTGTTGCATGTTGGGTTTATATTTCTCCTGTAGGATTCTTCCACGGCAATCCTGTGGATGGTTTTGTCCTTGTTACTATTTTGTAAATCAACAAATTACCCCACCCATATTTAATACTCTTCTGTTCTTATAGGCTTTAGCACTGATTAACCTGGACAGGGAGAAATGCTATTACCATTTCAGAGCCTTTTGTAGGCATCCTCTACACAGGCAGTTCATACCATTGTGGTGGGTCCATTGTCAGGCGCTTGGCTGGTGTGAATGACTCTGGGTGGTGCAGTCCTGTGGTGTTATCGGGGGCGAACAGCAGGGCCTTGATTAGGGTGATTGTGTGCTGCCAATTAAGAAGACTAGATAACTTGGCATTGTTGTCTCAGGACAAGACTGGAACCATTGGCTGCAGAAAAATTTTCAGAGATCATTGAAGGACACTGCAGGAGAACTGGCTCTGCCATCCTATAGCATCATTCTGGGCACGAATGAGAGAATGCACATCTGTCATTCAACAGAGCTCACTCCAGGCTCTAAATTATCTTTTATGCTGTTACATAACTGCTGTTTGGTTTTTGGCAGACATTTTTTAGGTCTATGTGCTCACCCCAAAGCTGCTGTGTGTGTGTGTGTGTGTGTGTGTGTGTGTGTGTGTGTGTGTGTGTGTGCGCACACCATATCCTTTGGATTTGGTTGACTGTGGTATTTATATAGTTTGTACTAAAGAAAGAGGTACACTTCGAATAGGAAACAGTGGGTGTGTACTGCGTTGCCAAGATACGACCCATTATCTTATTACCAATGTGACGACCAACAAATTCAGTCACCTTACCGTTTAAATTCTAGTGTAGTTGAAGGTCTTGCATAATGTTTGCTTCTAGGACAGAAGTTTGCAAAACATGTCAGCATGACTCTTGACTCCCCACCCAAGCCAGGAGTTTATGACACATCTGCCCTTGGACCAGGCACACCATTTTCAATTCAATTTCAAGTTGAATGACATATCATTCTATTAGCCCCTTACAAAATCATAGATGTCATGCTTTAGACACACAGGTTTAGGTGTGTAAAACTTTTTGTAAAAATAATAGCTTTTAATAACAAAATATATTGCTCACTTATATCATGTAACCAGATACATGCTTTAATCATGAATGCACTGAAAGCTAATTATAATTATAATCCCTGACATACAAAGTCAGAAGATCATCGATTCACTTTCTGTCCTGCCCTCTATGGAATGATGGTGATATTGAGAGTGAAAAGATTTCACCAAAAAGATAAATAAATAAATACATTGTATTTATTTATTTTAATTTTGGCACCAATAATATTTCATACCTTAAAGCTTATCGTTTATATCAATGGCCTCCAACTCTGGTCCTGGAGAGTCTTAATCAATCAGGTTTTGCGTGTCTTCCATCAGTGACTAAGACCATATCATCTTAACTAATTAAGCCACTAATTGGAATAATTATGTAACTGAGAGCGGGAATTAAATCCATAGGGGCCTGTAGGTAGTTTAAAGGTTTGTTAAAAAACATATTGATAACTTTATATTCAGATAAACACACCATAAAAATGCAACACATTACATTGACATTCAAAAATTCCCTTTCAGCTATAACTCACTCCTGATTGATTGAACAAGTGTGCGGTTTTCCAAAGTGTTTTGAAAATGTACTTTAACTGTTTGTGAAATCTTACATGACTATTTTAGGATTCAAGTGTTTATACAGAACCAGAATCAGAAGATGGTGTGTGGGTGTCCTCTAGTGTTCAGTTTTTGAAATGCAATAGATTTGCAAAAGAGGCGTGAAGAGTAGGACTGTGTTCTAGGGCTGGCAGTGCTCTGGGTTTGCTGGGTCAGTTGGAATCTCAGCTCCTCTTAATTTAAAATAAATTCTATAGTAAACCAGTATTACATACGTTATATTTTGACACACACTCTTATTAATCTATAAAAGACATCAGTACAATCTCAAAGCCAAAACAAAACCAAGCCGCTGAATCCTTCTCCACTGATGACACGCCAATTCCTTCTGCCAGGCCTACGGATATGGCCTCTCCCCCTGTATCTAAATTGGCAATCATTCTGGACGTATTTGGGAAGCTGCGAGATGATTTTGCAGAGACCAGAAGTGCGATCACTACTTCCCAAACCACTGTTGACTCTTTGATTAAAAGGGTGATCGATGTGGAGACCTCACTCTCCAATGTAGACAGCAGAGTTGGACATATTTGGCATATACAGATGGGTGACAAATTAAAGGAAAAAACAACGTAAAGTGTCTCAGTAAGGTGTTTGGCACCACGAGCTGCCAGAACAGCTTCAATGCTCTTGGCACAGATTCTACGAGTCTCTGGACTCTACTGGAGGGATGAACATCATTCTTCCAAAAGATATTCCCTCATTTGGTGTTTTGATGATGGTGGTGGAGAGCGCTGTCTAACACGTCGGTCCAAAATCTCCCATAGGTGTTCAATTGGGTTGAGATCTGGTGCCGTGAAGGCCATAGCATATGAGTCACATCATATTCATACTCATCACACCATTCAATGAGCCCTCGTGCCCTGTGGATGGGGGCATTGTCATCCTGGAAGAGACCACTCCCATCAGAATAGAAATATGTCAGCATAGGATAAAGGTGATCACTCAGAATAACTTTGTAATGATTTGCAGTGACTTTTCCCTCTAAGGGGACAAGTGTTACCATTCCAGGAAAATGCCCCCCGAGACACAGCAGTAACCCAGTGCTACTCTGTGGTGACAGTGATATGAGACAGGGATATACTGTCCCTGGTCTGGTTCAATAGGGATCATCTAGAAGTATTCCCACTGCTTTAGTGGTTTCATGCATTTAATGTCATCGTTATTCCACAATGGGGCAGTAGAACCATAGGCTCCCAGTACAGCTCCTCTTGCAGATGCTCTGCAGATGCTCTGTCTCAGTGCCCTCAGGTGGTTGTACAGCTGTACTGCACCTGAGCAAAAATACCTGCACTGAAAAGTCATGTAAAGGTTCAATTTAAGGGTAAAATAACATGTATATGGAATGTGCAGTGAAATTGGGTACTTATTTGAGCAAAACTGAGTGAAATACATGTTTGGTTGATTGTAATATTAAAGTACACAAAGTACAAGTGTTCCTATTAGTATGACAGCCATTAATTAATCCTTGTTCTTTACTGTTTGTTTTAGATCATTAGATTGTATTGCACATTTGTTAAGTAAATGTAATGTGCTGCTTTCTAATCCAAATTAGGAAGCTAACTGCAATGTTGAGCAAAGATCCCTCTACTAAAATATGAATTTGTCAGAGAATTTATTGAGAATCTTGTGGATGTCTAAGAGGATATATTTTGCTATTTTTAATACCAAGTGTTTTAGCTTCATCGGAAATGTGAAGAGATCCATAGTACAAGAATAAACAATAAAAGAGGAAAACTACATGCCATCTGCTTATTTCAGTTTAACACCTATCAGGATACCTTTGATATATAGATACTATCTGTGTTTATTTCTCTTTGATTCCGGTTGGCGGATTCAACGACACAGTATCAGTACTGAGCCGTGCTTCTTGACAGTGCTGTACACAAAGGTACACTGATAATAGTTGCGTGCAAACAAAAAACAAAACCATATGAGACGGGTATAGTGATGCAGTGCGCCAAAGGTACAAACTTCTACTTATTGTATTGTAACGGCACGCAATCTCCAATTCTGTGGGGGCAGACTTCAGTCAGGCCACTGTGCTGCTGTGTGATAGAAAGCAAGCGAGGAGAGTAGTATATGACGTCACCAACCATGAGCCCCTCTCCTGCAGTGTAATACATTGGATTCTGTTCTTTTAATATATTTTATCATTATAATCCTCAAACTTAATATATGATGAAATGTGATTCATGCATTTTACTGCACTGTAGCAATACTGCAACATTCAAATTATGTATTCATTGTATGATGCACTGATTATTTTGTATGTTGTGACATGCTATACATAATTGTATACAATTAAGTGTGATTGATCATATTTGAATGAGGATGAAATATTCTCATTGTCCAAAGTGGACATATTCCAAAAATGATCAACCTGGTGAAGTGCTATTGCTATTGCTATTGCACTAATGTACAATCAAATATCATAGTATGTGAGCAAGAATTGAATGAGGGATAAAAATATAAAACTATATATTTATAATTGGTTTTGGTCAGGATTTTCGTGGTGCCTCACTTTATTGAGCAGACTGGAGCTCAGATGCTCTCAGACCACAGAGGGATGAGGGTTCAATGTGGGGGAGGTTAGCAGTGGATGCAGGTGGTGGGGGGTGTATAGAAGTGTTCTATCTGTTCATAGTGTTTTTGATTATTTTGTGATGTGGATTGCTGTTTGTTTTGTTGGCATGTTTGCTTAATAACTTAATTACAACAAAAAAGTAAATATTGTTTTAAATAATTGCTGTTAGGCCCCTGTATAAACTTTTACATCCCAAATTTCCCATTTCCTTGTCACACCTACAATGCTTATTTCATTTTAACATATTTTATGTGGTCTTCTCCCACCAAAAGTATAACATTAAAAATAGTATTTTAAAGAACTACAATAATTGCAGTTACATTGTAATCAGTCATCATTACATAATTACATATGCATATGCATGTTATATACACAGTGCCTTGCAATTGAGACCCCTGTCCCATTCTCTCATATTACTGAATTGCAAATGGTGCATTGAAATTTCGTTCTGTTTGATATTTTATTTTTAAACATTGAAACTCAAAATCAATTATTGTCAGGTGACATTAGTTTTATGTTGTCAAATAATTGTAAGAATATATAATTTTCTGTATTTCCAATGCTATGTATATGTAATTATGACTGATTACATGGTCCCTCCAAGAACTGTGGTTTCCTACTGCTATACTGCAAATATAGCTGGTTTAATCTGAGAACATAACCGTTTTTTAAGATAATATGCTCCTATTTATTTGAATGTATTTTGCGCTGATATTGGCGGAATTACGGTATCAGTAGGTAAAATGCCTGCATTGTTGAAAACTTTAAAATACTTTTAAACACACACACAATCAATAAAAACACTATACAAAACATTGTTTCACTGCTGTTTAATGTAAAATGTGTATATTCTGTTTTAAAATGTTAAATGTTTTAAAATTTTCATCGGGCATATACTGAGACAGACTGTTGCCATGTGAGAGAAGCCCCCAAGATGGCGATGCTCGCAGAACGTGAGTATCTCCACATGTGTGAAGTTTTTATAACTTTATAACGTTTTAAAACAGTGTTCAGTCATGATTTAAATGCTATACAATGAATCTGGCTTTATCTAATCAGATATCGCGAGTTTAATGTGTTATCGCAGTTGTTGCTTTGATTAACGCAAATGTACACCATTCTGCTTGGTTACGTGTTCAAGTTATTCAGTGTAGCATAGCTGTCATGTTAATGAAAAGTATATTTCATTTGTTTGTTTTCATCTACCCAGCTGGATAAAATGATTGTTAAACATGTACATCATTTGATGTTTAATATTAAATGTGAAAATAAGAATAATTAGCAGAAGCAGCAGCAGCAGCAGCAGCAGCAGTACAAGGATTTAAAAGCATGTCCACGCGTTTGGTTTTATTTGGGTAATAAGGAGCGTAACATCATCACGGATTTATTTTGTATTGCAGTTGTTATGGCTTATTTGATAACTCTCTACGTGTTTCACTTGCAGCACGAAGGAAGCAGAAATGGTCTGTGGATCCGAGGAACAGCACTTGGAGTAATGATGAGTCCAAGTTTGGCCAGAAGATGCTGGAGAAAATGGGCTGGTCCAAAGGAAAGGTACTGGCAATCGTTTATTGTGAGCTACCCTTTACAAAAGTGTGTGTGTGGGTATCATCATGAACTGCAGGATGAACATTATATTTAGCGTCATGTATCAGAATTGGCCTATACAAGTGTGATGTAGTGAATTGAGAGACTTCAGTTAGAATTGTAATAGTCAGCACATATACAGTAATTCACTCGGTGACAACAGGTGCAGAGACCAATGAACTGAGATTATTAATATAATCTGTCTACCTGCCTATATAGCTAATACAACATGAAGTATATTTGTTAATGTTACACTACATTTCTGCATTTTACATGTTTTTGTGTTTGTACAGTGCAGAATCTGACTGTTTGCTGTTTGTGTGTGATTTACCACAGGGGCTGGGGAAAAGCGAGCAGGGGAGCACTGAGCATGTAAAAGTCAAACTCAAGAACAACAGCCTGGGATTGGGCACCTCCACCAACCATGAGGTGAGTTTCACACGGCCTGCAGACAAGGGCAACATCAAGACTGCGTGCGTGCGTGTGAACTGTGCATTTGTAAACACAATTGCGTGAGTTTGTCTTCAGCAATAAGTCTACCACTAAACGAGCATGATAGGTCGAATGGCCTCCTCTCGTTTGTAAATTTTCTTACGTTCTTGGAAGGTGGAACTATTTATTGATGATTTAAAATAGAGCTCCAGGACACAATACAACAAGCACATAGTATCTTATTACAGGTACTGATTTTTATTAATATATTTTAGAAATCCTGTTCAGTTGACCTTTAAGTCCCGTTGAATTTTTCTGTGACACTTTAATTAACATTCATAGAGCATCCCCCTGTGCCCAGTGAATCCAAGCAACAAAAGCTTGATCAACTGAGCAATTAAACGTGAATTCTATATCGATCTTAAATGTACACACACATCATGTTTATATTTTCATAATGTATTCACTTAGCTACGTGGATGTATTGATTTTGTAATAATAAATAAGAAGAAGCTGATGGAACATTGATTCAGAAAATACTTGAATTATGTTGCCTATGTCTTATGGAGCCTTAATAAAATGCATCATTAAACAATGTCTGCTTTGAAAATACCAGTTTATCTATTCCTTAAATAATCAGACTGTACTTCTTCCATGCACGAATCTCCTTTCACTTTTGTAACTTCTCACCTGAGTGCAGTGGAGTTTGATTATACAAATACAGTTTATTGTATAATATTTAATTTTGCTTAGTGTCTCTGATCTGGCCTCCTGCCCACTTCTCGTACTCTTGTTATTGTTGTTGTTGTTGTGAAGCCGGTCTGTTACTTACACTGATGACGGGTGTGTCCGTCTCTAAGGACTCTCCTTCACCTGCTATGTAGCCAGACTATGCAACTCCCTTCAAATGAGCTTTTTACGTACACAGTGTTTCTAGAGCCAACCATTAGCTTGCATTAGCACTCTTATTCTTCAGTCAATGTACACTATATATTTTTGTAATCCAGTACATTGTCACAGATGCCCTTCTGTTAATTATTTTTTATATATATATATTTTTAGAGAAACCGTTAACTTAAAGTCTTAAAGGAACAGTTGATTCCCATCATGTTTGTCACGACCAATACAGTACATTGTTTGTTTCTAGAGTGAATGTCCTATTTCCTTTGTGTAGTGACTTTTCTATAAATGTAACCACCATGTTAACAATTTGTTTTTGGTGGTTGCATTGTCTATTCTAGTGTGTATTTTTATATTCATCCAGAGCTCAATGTATTTTACTTTCCCCTCACAGGACAACTGGATTGCTCATCAGGACGATTTCAGCAAGCTTCTCGCTGACCTGAACAGCTGTCACAGCCAGAACGGTAACCGGCGTTTTCCTCTTGACCGGATCTTTTCCACAACACCAGTTCAGGAGTTTTGTACTTTCACAGGTGTACCATTGGACGGCGCTATTGTGACATTACCAAAGTAACAGGAAAAGGACAAGAGCTGATATTAATATTCTAGTGTCTAAGATGTATTTTACAAACTGAATGCAACAGGTACCCGGTGTTTGTTTCAGAATAAATCGGACAATATACACAAGTTTAAGAGCGGGATTCAAATGTGTAGGCTATGTCATTGTGAAGCTCACCCACCCACTTAATTTTTAACATGCATAACCAATACAGTTGTCTCAAATACAGGCGTTAGTGACCTACTCATATGTGTGAAGGTCAGCTGATGAAAATGAAAATCAGTTGAAAGGGTTAAAAGTGGATATTTATCCGTTGACCCTCACAGGCAAAAACTAGGCGATGATGGAACCACTTTCTTGCCAACTATCCAACTATTTATTTAATAGCATTCGTACCTAATGCTTTTACTAAGTGTACCACAATTATGCATCATGGGTGTATGGGGATATGTGCTGTTGATGTTTTATGGTAATTAAAAATATTAATTGTGCAGGGTGTGAGCAGGAGCAATACTATGTAGGCAATATCTGTGGCACCCAGACAGCTTGTCAAGTAGACAAACATTTGAATTACTTAAACAGACAAACACATCACCCAAGAAATCGTACAACCTGAAATAAAATCCTACTGCTCCACAGAAACCATGTAACATTAAAAGTGTGATTTGAATGAAAGATTAAATACAATAATTATTAGTATACATGCCAAAACATTATTTAAGAAATAAATAATGATTATAGTTGTTCGGTGATCCATTATGAAAATGATACAGAATATGTGCCCAAATTCCACTGCCCTACACAAATGATTTGTAGAGGCTCTTCATAATGGAGTTTTTATAATGAAAAGTAAATAGACTTGAACATATTCCTAACCCAAGCATGGTCAGGTCTGATCATCCTCAAAAGCCACATATTGTACTGACATATATAGTTTATATTCAATGCTGTTTGACTGACAGCTGTTTTTTTTTTTTTTTTGCGTCTGAAGAGGTATGTATATCAGTTGAAAAGGGCGCAGTTGACCTTCGAACTCTCCACGTGGCCTTCATACATCTTTTGTGAAGATAGTCAAAATCCATGCAGTCGAACAGTACATTGTAACTCCAGTAGCTAGAAATTAAATCCCTCAAATTAGAAAATGATAGGTTTATTTTCAGAGCTCCAAATGATATTACAGCTGTGAGGCTATTAAATGTTCAAGTACATTGTCAACAGAGAGTTAACATTTTTTCTTTTAATCTTAAAACTCTTAAAATCTTGCCTCTGAAACTATTGCTCATGTCATGATGTATGTGTTGTAGGTGTGTAGTTGGTTTTCCAATTCTTATTGCGCTTTGTTCAATAGTGCTGCCACCTACCACGGTTTTCAGGAAACGATCTTCCGCAGCACGATAACCGAATGTGTCGTACAGATGGTTGTTTCCTGTCCATGGTTCGAATTCTTGGAAAAAAATAAAATTGATACCAGGAATGATTTGATTTATTGTCCTCAGATCAGTAATGTTCTTCAGTTTGAAACAAGAATAATATAACTGTTCTCTGAATATGTACAGGTTTTTAAATTCAATTCCCAATTTCACGTGTCCATGATGAATTCCACAATAATATTCAAAGTGACTTATTGTTAGTTTTTTTTTTTTTACCCTTTCCCCGAATCCTTTGAAGAAGAACTGTGCTAGATTTATTTTGATTTCTCTTCCCGTCTGCAGCTTCTGAAGAGACGCAGCATTTCAGTTTGGAGGAAAAGTCCAAGACTTCAAGAAAGAGAGTCCACTACATGAAATTCACAAAAGGTACATTTTTAATTCATGTTCGTTGTGTTCTGCGTCTGACTGCAGTTTTAGACTTCAATCTTTGTGTTTCGTAGTCTGGTATGACACATTCTTTGTGTGTTTTTCCCTGAACTGGATTTTGCATTCTTAATGTTTCTGTCATTAGTCTTGGCAGGAGGCAACCCCCCCCCTCCCACCCCAGTGTGAAACCTTTAGAAATGAGTCTCCTAACCATAAACTGTAATTTAGTTTCTTCTAAAGAAGGGGAATAGTCAGAGTTTATCAGCATGCCAGGATATCCTTGCTGAATGTCTTGCGTCCCCTGAGCACTCTTAAAATCTGGGAACGGTGATTCAGTCCCTTCGCTGTCTCGGTGGCTTGGGCAGTGGAGGGGCAGACACGGTGGAGCCCAGTGAGCGGACGCCTTCATCAAGAGCATCCCTGCCCTCTCTGCGAAGCCCCCTGGGGGTCCCCACCCCGCGCTGCAGCTCGCTCTGTGTGCTCAGCTGCGCCACTGCCTCTCGATGACGGACGGGTGGACGGGCGCTTGCTTGGCCGATCACATGAAGCTCTCGTTCCTCCGCAGTGGGCCGTGTGACCCAGGTGCACGGGTCAGCGCCTCAGTATGCCCGGGTGCCAGTGAACGGGGTCATTTTAACTAGAACAGCCTTTTTATGGCTGAGGGAGTCATTTGTTAATTAGTCATTTGTGCCACCTGGTGCATACTGTAATTTTAATTTAAAAAGCAGCCTCTTCAGGCCTGCCTCTGAAAACACTGATTACTATTAAATAAAGATTGCTTTTGAGCCTGTAGGACATGTTGCTTTGCCAAGTTCGTTCTAGTTTGTAGGTACTCTACACTGCTTTTTCGACCATGTTGTCCATTTTCAATTATTTTTCTTGCTTCTATAGTGTTCAGCTTCCTCTATTATTCTGCTGTGAAACCTGAGGAGTATCAGACGTACAGTAAATTGCAGTTTTTCTGAAGTAACTTCCCTCATTGACAGAGTACACCACCTCACCTGTCAGGTCTCTTCAGTAAAGAAGACTGTTTTGCAGACATGAGTTTAAACGGTTTGAATCTCAAATTGCAGCTTGAGGTGAAATAACTTTAAGTTGGGGGTGAATTACAATTTTCTGTTAGTCATATTTCTTCAATATATTGAGTTAAATTGAGGTTATTCAGGGGTAATGAAAGGAACATTTTATATATGCAGAGTTGTGGATTTCAATTAAATTAAAAACAAATACAGGTATAGAACAACATTAATTTGCGAGGGAAAAGTCTGTCATTGGAAACCTTTAAATGAAAATATTTTTTATTTGTTAAAATAAGTTTTAATTTGCTGTTCACGATGAAATGTGCAGAAATGCTAATTTAAAATTCGCAAAACTCTATTTTATTTTCCACCAAGAGTTTAGGCCGGGAAAAGGTTAAGCAGGAGAAAAGCTGTTGTCTTCACCTGGGACACATTGCGTTTCATAACAGGTCTTCCTTTTTCCTGTCGGAGCAGCTGGCTACTGCATTTACTGAGCAAATGGCTTTGACTGGTGAGGAACTTGCGTGGCTGTTGTTCTGTATTCAGATTCAGCCTCCGATAAGTCTGTTGCAAGGGTTGTTGTCCAGTAATAGCAGAAGCAAGCAAAACATCCTCATCACATTTCCAGTGCACCGCTGTCCCGACCTGAGAGACGGTGTTATGAAACGTCCACCGGGACTGATACTCAACCTATTTCTCATGTGTAGGTGGCCCCTTGGCAAGATTTTAACTCGGACCTCTGAAGGTGTAGGGACAACTTGATTTTAGATGCTCAGAGCAGCTTAGTATGAATATTAATAATAAAGCTGTTCTTTTGTAACTGCAATGTTTTAAAATCAACATTTTAAAAGAGCAAAAGTTGTGGTCATGTTTAATCACATTTCAGCCATTCTTCAGTCTTTTTTTAAGCACTTAGGCCTGTTTGCTTGAACATCAGACTGTTGCAGCAATACTGTGGTCTTCGAGGCAGCTGATATTTCTTGATAAAGCTATTAATCTCATTTGTGAGTGTCTAAAGATGTTGCCTCCCATTTCACCGCTTGTTGACGGGTGCTTGACTACTTATGAAAACTATCTGATTCAGTTACTGTTTGCACGTCACCGCTGATTGAAAGCTGGCTGTTTGCCTGTTCTGCACTTTTTTTTGATTTTTTTTAAAATTTTCCTACCACTTTTTTGACTCATAGAGAATTATTTTCATTAATATGTGCTTGTTTAAATCACTGGTTAGTTTTATTTTATATATCCCAACAGCAAAGTTACAGGTCGAAAGTGGAAATTGGCATTGTTGCAGTGCAAGGAGGTTATTTATCAGTCAGAAAGACAAGTGACAGCGCTGGCGTGTCCTCGTGTTTCTCTAGTGCGTCAGCCGCTGTGTTTCGACTCGCCCTGCAGTCAAACGAGAACCTGAGCCCTTTTTGCACGGCCCCTGGGCAGCGCTGTGTGTTGGCGATCGCTGCGGTCTCCAGGGGTTACTCTGCGTTGCCTGGCAGCTCTGAGGTTATTCAGCATTTATGCATTTTGACTTCGAGGCCTACAGAATTCTTAACGCTAAACCTCAGGCGTTAATTATCTTGAGTTGGAAATTCGGTTACTGTGAAATCCTGCACACCTACAGAACTTAAGATATACAACAGGATAAGTAATATATCTTATTACCTACCTGTAGGTGTACTTCTAAGATTTCCCCCTTGTCACACGAAGGCAGTGTCAGCCGTGTGATGTGCCAGTTTCCTCAGGTTTGCCATTTGCTGTGATTCATCTCAGAAACATGACATGTTGTAGTCCTGGACCGGTTAGACTAGAGTTCAGAATGAAGTGCTCGGATTGGTCCACTGCATTTTCTTGGAAGTGATCGTGTATGTTGAGTTTTAAAATCGTCTGCAATGTTGTTTTTACTTATTAGGCAGAGGTTATATTGGCTAATCAGATTCATTTTAAAAATGTATTAATTGTAGCTCTAAGGAAGTCAGATTAAAATGGAAAATAAAATCTCCACCTGTAAAGTTCCCTATTATCATACAGAAAAATATAAGCAGCCAAACCACACTAACTAGTCTAGGCTAAATCAAATGCTTGTGTGCTCGAGTTCCAGTGAATAAAAAATAAATTGCCTGCAGGCAATAGCAGGCTATGTATGTAGCTATATAATAATTTGCTTGTTGCTCCTCCTTCCTTTTCTGTCATTTCTAGTTTTGCAGAAATCTGGCTTTTATGTGGGTTAACATACCAGTAGATTTGTGGTACTTAATTGTACTGCGCATATTATACATTTAAGTGTTTTCATTTTCATATTTACTGTAGTGTTTCCATATAGTACTTTTCTATGAGGAAGAAATTTTAGCCAAGGTGTATTCTAGTTTAGCCAATCACAGACAAGAAATAACAAATCCCACCCTCCCGTCAATCTTCATTACAGCTACATAGATAGACAATCAGCCCAGGCTTTAAAATTAAATCAATGTATACTTTTTTTAAATATAAATTATCAAGTGTTAGATTTACTTGTCGATAGTGGCCATCATTTGACTATTTGTTCTCATCCCTAGTAATATACAATTGTTTTTTTTTCCAAGTATTTCTCTTTGGTGCCAATACATTTGTATTAGAATTCTTTCAACTAAAAAGTTAAAACAATGTTTGGGGTTACCAGTATCGGTGAATATGTAAATATTCTGTTTTTAATAGTAGTTTCTGGTCCTGTAGGTGCCAGATATTGATTCTAGGTGAGTGGTAACTGAAAAAAGGGCTTTGGTTGTTTTTTTTACATAGGTTACATAAGTAACCTAAGTTAACTTTAACGTAAGTTAAATAAAAATATAAACAGATTGCATCCCAGAAAGCAAACCAATACAAAATAAAACCAATCCCCCTGTCCTATTGAGCCTTATGGGAGTGCCTCGTCTGAGAGATTGAGCACCGCGGGCCAAGCTGGGCAGGCGCTGTCAGCAGGGGACGGAGATCTCGGGCGAAGCACCATCGCCGGCCTTGGAGAGCTGACGACAGAGCGGTTCGGTCTCGGCCCTAATTGATGTCCACAAGCTGCGAGTTCCTGTGCTGTTTCAGCCACGATTGATGGCCATCCTTTCTGGGAAAGGCACCAATGTCTCCTACATGCCCGGCATACCTACTGTGTAAACCAGTAACCTGTTTATAATTGCCCACCCATTCATCATTCTTCTCACTCGGATCATTTGATGTGAACTTGGTAGCTGAAAACCATGAACATTTCATTGATTTAATGAAGCCTTTTTCTTATTATTTGTAAAGTTTTTGTCTTAAAATGTATTGGCCTGGCCACCAAACCTTCCATGGCAAGAGTTCGACTCCTTTCCATCACATGGCATGAGTGACCTGGTGGCAATTAACGACTTCATCCTGATATCCTTTATTTTAATCCAGTTTGTGTTCGTTAACGGACAGTGTTGGATCCAGAAACCTGGCTTCCACTCAAGAGTGTTTCTTAGCTTACTTTGACCTCGGTTAAGCAAACAAGTACTGAAAAACTGTGAAACCACCGAATAATCATTAAAACTGGAGCAGCTAGGCCCCTCAATGCCTCAAAGCCCAGATCCAAAGTATCCTGACTGCCTAGATGGAGGGATGGGAACGAGAGGAGCACACTGTTCAGCAGTTTATTTCAGTGCTTTAATGAGACATTCGTTTTTCTTTTTGCATTGAACTCTCTCATCGGAGTACAAAAACACAAAGTTGTAGAACTTTTGAACAGCAGTGTATGTAAATGAGTGAAGGGTAGATGCACATGAAACTTTCTGAATTAATCTCACAGCCCACGGCGGGGATTGAGGGCAGTAAATGAATCCCAATCATGACCACAGGTTGCCCGGTACTGTCGGAGATATCGCCATGGTCTTCAGGTCCTTAAAACTACCCAGAAAAGGTTTTAAAGTATTAATATTGTTGATTCAAGTATCTAATTTGAGAATTTGTCTTCCATTGCACCGGTGCCACTATGCTACTTAGTCCACTTTTAATAAATGAATGAACTGTGCCATCATCTTATTCCAGTATAACTACTGTATCTCACCAAGCAGAACCTTACTTGTACTTGGTGAACTTAATAACTAATAGGTCCTGTTTTTATGATTTATTTAAGTCAATGTTCTGTTAGGTCAGTTAGGTTATTAGTCAGGTAAGGAGCCAAAGCTGTCTTGGCCTCGGTGCTTCTAATCTGGTTTGACCAGCACTGTGCTGTATACTTAACCAAGAACAAGAAATCGTGAAAGGACTATATGTTGGCCAAAAGTAGAGGTTGTATGCATGTGTGCATGACTGCAGGAGCAGGGGTGGTTGTGTGCTGCAAGCCAAAACTGGTGGAAAAAATAAATAGCTATGGTGTTGAGGTGTGTTGCCTACATCTTCAACATCCCAAAAAAGTTAAATGTACTTTTGGCCAGAAAGTATGGTACTCCCCTCCCACCCCCCCAGGTATCACATTATGTGGTACATTGGTGATTTAATCCCCACACTGTCTGCTTTAATCTGATTTTTGAGATTTAAATGGGCTCTTAAGCATTTATGGTAACCATGATGCAGTGGAAGAGACCTGCTAGTTCATTATCGGATCTTCTCAAAGTCACTGATGATCTGCTATCTGTATTTTTCAGTTTGTGTAAGCCTCTATTGAAAATGTTTCAATGTAGAAGATTGCACATATGCAGAGCTGTTTTAATATATATATTTTTTTATTGTGCTGCACAAAGAGCATTTTAGCATTTAACATTTGCAAGATTCGGTTTGCTAATTCCAAAATGGGACTGAAAATTTGAGACCAGAGCCACAGCTTCCCATTATTTTACAGTCATTCACTTCACTTCTATCAGTGATTGATGTTCATCACTATTCCCTAAATAGGCTTTTATTTATTTTTTTGTACCGTTTAGTTTCTTAAATTACTGTGATACGTTTTACTGGACCATGAAACGAAGCACTCAAAATAGGTTGCACTGTCACATTATCATAACAGATCTAACAGGTTTTGGATAGTTGTTTTGATTATGTTTGGACCAGACTATGATGGAGTTTATAAACACATTTTAGAATAATTATTCCAAACATTGCATTTAGTTCTGGATTTTTTTACTCTAAGACATGCAGTAGAATTTGTATTCACAGTTCTGCCCACGGTTTTGTTTTGCAGGAAAGGACTTGTCCAACCGTAGTGAGACTGACCTGGCCTGTATTTTTGGGAAGCGGATGAAGAAAGCTAAAAAGGAAGAGGAGGTAGGCAAAGTTTTCAAAATCTTTTTTTTTTCTTTTCTCAAGAATTTGGAATCGACAATACTTTTTTGTAATTCCCCCCCATTTTTGAAACCTCCAATGCATCTTGGCACATTGCTACTATTGACATTGGAACCAAGTTTTGTTTGCCTGCCCATCTTTAAGTTGAACGGGCTGAAGATGATGAAACAAAAATGATTAAAAAAAATAAAAGTTAAAACAGTTACTAATGCAGATCAGAATGTAGATTTGCAATCATCTTAAAACATGACAGACGTGCTTGATGTTGGCTGGAAGGTTAACATGTTATTAATCAAGAATTTACAATGTTGGTTTTCTTATTGAAATCCTATCATTATGAGAGAGGTCACATTTAAGGGGCTGACAACAAAGGATCGAAGATGCACTTCACTTGCTTAAAGGTTTTCTTTTTGTATTTTATTGTAAAAATTCTACATGTAGTAGAACATATGAGTTTACCTTCTGGTACATTTCTCGTTTTCTCAAATGCCTGAAACATTCAGTGACCTTGCTGTGTTGTTTCAATTTAAAATAATTTCCTACAAGATTTGGACACTTTACAGGATGACATTGGACAGCATTTGGGTGGCAGTGTAGTGGCCTGCTACTGTGGAAGACTTGAACTGAGAAGGAGAAACGTTCCACCATTTGCATATTGCATATATGTTCTTTGTGTCTTGGTGTCTTCACCTGTTACCTTTATATGTCAGATCCCTTAACTTTAAATGTAGCATTAAAAAAGAATGAAGCAAAGTTACACTTAATAGAATCCACAGAAAACTCTTCATATACATTTAATATTGATTGATTGTGTAAATAATACTGTTAACCTGGTCATTTAGGTTCAGATAAAAATTGCATGGTCTGTGTATGTTTTGGATTAGTATCTATTTTTATATGCCAATGAACATATTCATGATGCAGAGACGGAAGGCTAGTGTTCCTCAGGTTCACAACCCTTGTTTTAAACACTTACTGAAGTTCCTCAGAAGTAGACGGTGACCTAGAAATGCTTAAACTAACAGACTTTGAAAATCACAAACCAGAGGATTTGCTTCGAAGGCTTGATGGAGATCGCATCGAAGATTCAAATGACAAACTCAAAAGTTTTTTTTCGCTTGAGATAAACAATAAGAAAATAGTACAACGTAATTATGATATTGAAAGAAAAGGTGAAGACTCTTCAGACAGATGGGTATGTTTTGCTTGTTGCACCCTATCATTATGCTTAATATACGTTTATGAATCCTGTAAATACATTATTTCTATTTTGTCATAAATGACAAGAACAATTAATAGTTAATTTACAATAGAAAATGAATTCCCTACCTATCAGTTTTGAAATGGTCACATTTTTCCACCAAAGGAATTCTTATTATTGGTATTTGGAAGTTGGGCAGAGAAACAATCAAGTACCTTCCCTCTCTCCCTTGTCAAAGACGCTTAATAAAGTGTCTGTCATGCCTACTAATTGTGTCTTCAGCTGAATGTGTTCACTTAGGGGAGTTGTTTTGATCATATCTGCAGTTTAAACCACCTTCCATGGCCTCCTGGCTATTTAAGATGTTGCTTCACAAAGTGTAATTAGTGTTGAACAAAGCTATTCTTTTTCTGTTTATAGAACAGGCCTTTTCAGATGGTGTTTGAGCAATATCTAGTCACCCCAGGTCACGAGAAACTGAGTGTCAGTCTGTCCGTGTCCTTTGTGACCAGTCCTCAAGAAGCTTTGTCTTCGGACACGTTCAGAGTGAAGCATCACTGTCCTGACTTTGAACATGGTTGGTTATGTCATAATGCTTCTGACAGTTTGGTCAGGTCGCATCATTGCTAGTTTATTTAGTGCCCGGGTGGGTGATGCTAATAATGGGATGCTGCAGGCATCCTGTGACACACCCCCCCCCCCCCCACTGCCACCACCACCACCACCACCTCTACTACCTTAGGTCATGGCTGCTAAATGGGATTATCTATGTTAGCGTGTTGCCCAACACCTGCCCTTACATTTAGATCGCACACAATGTGGGATCCCATTAGGTCACTGTTAACAGAAGCGGCAACAATCTCTTTAAACGATTTAGATCATTATGTTTCAGATCGGCTGCTAGTTATTATACCCGTTGCATCAGTAACCGTGGGGCACAGAAAATGAAAGTGTGCTGAAAATGCAGACCTGTTTTCACTTGACATTTTTTTTTTTTTTTTTTTAAAGTTAAATTAAGCCACACCATCCATCTTATCAGCAATACATAAAAATCAACATGGAGCTCATTTAACTAGAGCTAAAAGACTATAAAACATGTCATGCACAGCACTGCTGGGTTAAAGATGATGTAGGAAACTTATGTTTGCGAACACTTCATACTTCTATATAAAAAAATTAAAAAATTAAATGGAGTGGCTTAGGAAGTATAGAACTCTGACCCTTCATTTGAAAAAGGCAATGATAAGAATATGGTATAATAATTAAAATGCCGTATCATTCATTGGAAAGCAGTGCAGACAAGCCTAGAGCGAAAGTGTCTGAATTTTATCAGAAACTATAGCGATGGCCTTCGCAATAACCTGGTTTAATTATGTCTTATTGTAGGTGTCAATAGGCAGGTGGATCAACCGATGCTTTGATCAGAGTTAAAGTGTTAATAACTAAACCGTATTTCACTCACACAAGACAGTGTGTGGAGCAGTAGCTTGTGGCAGTGAACGTGCTGCACACCGGGTTACCGGCTTGTTCATAAAGCACAAAAAGACACGTATCCTCTTTGGGAAAGGTATTTTTGCCAGGTGTTGTTCCAGGTTATGTTTTGGTTACAAAAGTCATGTTGCTACGCTACATTTTTAACTTAAAGCTTTTTTGTCAAGAAGTTTGTTCATCAATACCAGTATTATATTATATAGTCTGTATTATATATGTGTATGTATATATGTATGTAATTAGGTCTTAGTTGAAGCATATACAATTATGATAAATGTTAAATACCAGGCCTTAATTTCAAGTCGGTTTCATCAAAAGGGAAAACCTTGACTATTTCCTGTGTGCTTTTTCTGACCACAAGTTGTGAGACATTGAGATCCTTCTGGATGGTTTTAATTTGATTTGCAATAGTGGTCAAATATTTCAGAGCGGGCAGGAATGCCACACAATTGTCAGCATATCGTGCTATGGCACAATATCTACGTTCGTGCAGAGTCGCTCAAAAAATAAATGTTCTGATTAAATTAGTACCTGTGAGGTGCTTTAAGAGACTGAATCTAATGTGTTAGAATTTATATTTCTCTTTCCTTCCCTCGGTTATATACAGGTCTTTTTTTATTTTTGAGTTGCATGGTGTTTTAAACCCAAACCAAAATGTAGATTGTGTGTGCTGGTTTAACATGATGTATGGAATATTGTAAATGGCCAGGAATGTAAGAAAACAGACTTCTGAACATGTAAAACGCTTTTTTAGAACTTTGAAATCTTCGTACAATGACAAACATTGCAGTGTTACTTGAGTCATCATCATGATACACCAACAGCGTTAAAATGTTCAGGTTTCTCATTTAATCATATTTTGAGTTTGGTTTTCATTTAATTGATCGTCAACGTGTTACAGAAAGGGCAGGACTGCATCCAGGGGCCTGTCCCGATTTGAATAACCGCGACTGTTGATTAGCGTTAAGAGCATAGAGATTTCACATGTTACTATAGAAACACAAACATGCCAGTGTAATGACCGCATGCATCTTTTTAGAAGTGGCCGCTGTATGTTTTTGCTTTGTCTTGCAGGTGTCGCTTCACACAAACACGTGGAGGCCAGTGGCTCCCTGTGCACAGTTTTTACTCTTGAGTGTGTCCACTCCTTTGTTTCACTAAGAAGTAAATTAATATTATCAGGAAATGCGTTTTAAATAACAGCCAGGTAATGACCTGCAGTTCATAGCAATGAAGAAACATTCATGCTTTTTATATAGCAGCAAGATGGTCATTATGTAAATGTTTAGGCTGGCTGGCTCTCAATACACATTCCCATCGCTAAGGAAGTATCCCTGTTGTTTTGAGGTTATTCGAGTGGCAGTGATTTATATAACGGGCTGAAAGTTTGTTTATGTTCAGTGGATTAAAAACTGTACATAAACAGATGCCTCCATTTCCGTAACAAGACGATTTTCTAAAAGTTATACATATTGTATTATCATATGTTAACCAGTATACATGTGAAGCCCGTGGTAAAGCTGCGCTTCAGAAATGCACGCTGTGAGATGGCGTTGGACATTAGTTTTTACAGCAGCTGTAGCCTATCATATAGAAAAAACAAACACTCCTGTTTTTGTACAACTGTTGCCTGGGATAAATAGGATTCAGGATCTTCAGCGCTTGCAAAATACCTCTACCGAGAATGTCCCCAATCCTCCCACAACAATGGCCACTGCTGCTGGAAAACAAAAATTGGAAATATCTGCATTTTCTGTTTTGTTTGATTTCTTATTGTCCCTTACAGAATGCCAATGAAAAGAACGACAATACTGAGCAGCAATCACAATGGGGTCTCGGGAGGGCTTATGGTTAGCAAAAGTATGGGGGGACAGGAGTATGTGTATGGCAGTGTTTGTTTTTCTCCTTCGTTTTTCTACAGCCTGTCGTTGGTAGAACAAGCAAACTTTTCTGCAGCTCCTATCTGGCTGAACTTCCCAAATACCCCAGTTTTTTTTTTTTTCTCCCCTTCAGGTCCCCCCCCCCCCCCATCATCCATGTGGAATTTCCTTCCTTCATCCAGCTGCGCTTCCTTTTGGGGCCTTATCGCTGGCAAAAATGCTCCCAGATAACTGGAGGGATGCGAGGCCGGCCTTTTTGCATTCGCTACCAAACAAACGTGTCCCTGCTTGCAGTGAGTGAGCGAGCGAGCAAGGGGCCCGAGCTGTCAGCGTTTATTTACTCTTGGTTTTGTAGTGCCGTGTGTGTGTGTGATCTTCCCTGTTGCTCTTTCCCCGCCTGCCAGTGGAAAATAACCACAACAACAAAAATTGACTTGTGCATTTCTTGAAATGTTTAAGTAATTTATTTTAATCGAAGAGACGAGTATTGAAAGTTGGACTTTATGTGGTGCTGTGTTTGTGACATTTTAGATCAGTGGAAGGTTTCTGCAAAATAAAACCTAATACTTCATGTTGCTAAAGGAGACAGAGGGGTATGTCCTGCCATCTTTGACAAAGCAACAATCATTACTTATCATTATTGTTGTTTATCATATACACAGATCAGCCATAACATTATGACCACTGACAGGTGAAGTGAATAACACTGATAATCTCGTTATCATGGCACCTGTCAGTGGGTGGGATATATTAGGCAGCAAGTGAACATTTTGTCCTCAAAGTTGATGTGTTAGAAGCAGGAAAAATGGGCAAGCGTAAGGATCTGAGCAACTTTGTCAAGGGCCAAATTGCGATGGTTAGATGACTGGGTCAGAGCATCTCCAAAACTGCAGCTCTTGTGGGGTGTTCCCGGTTTGCAGTGGTCAGTACCTATCAAAAGTGGTCCAAGGAAGGAAAAGCGGTGACAGGGTCTTGGGTGGCTAAGGCTCATTGATGCAAGTGGGGAGCGAAGGCTGGCCCGTGTGGTCTGATCCAACAGACAAGCTACTGTAGCTCAAATTGCTGAAAAGGTTCATGCTGGTTCTGATAGAAAGGTGTCAGAACACACAGTGCATCGCAGTTTGTTGCATATGGGGCTTCGTAGCCGCAGAGCAGTCAGGGTGCCCATGCTGACCCCTGTCCACTGCCAAAAGCACCTACAATGGGCACGTGAGCATCAGAACTGGACCACGGAGCAATGAAAGAAGGTGGCCTGGTCTGATGAATCACAAGTTCAAGGTGTTGACTTGGCCTCCAAATTCCCCAGATCTCAATCCAATCGAGCATCTGTGGGATGTGCTGGACAAACAAGTTCGATCCATGGAGGCCCCACCTCGCAACTTACAGGACTTAAAGGATCTGCTGCTAACGTCTTGGTGCCAGATACCACAGCACACCTTCAGAGGTCTAGTGGAGTTCATGCCTCGACAGGTCAGGGCTGTTTTGGTGGCAAAAGGGGGACCTACACAATATTAGGCAGGTGGTCATAATGTTATGGCTGATCAGTGTATAATAACTTAATGCCTGCTATTGCAAGTTAGGTTACTGCCTTTGAGAAGCTAAACTTCCATTGCTGATTGAGCTGCAGGAATCCCACTTTGTATAATCTGCCTTTAAGGTACCTGAGTGGAAAAAAATGTATTGCTATTATGAATTTGAGAAATCTTATCTGAAGAATGCATTTCAATATTTCTGTTTTTTTTTTTTTTTTTTTTAAACGAACTTCAGTCTTATCTGCATTCATCAAAGGAGTGACTGGGTCAAGCATATTTTTTCTTTATAAATGTCGGGTGGGGGGGGGAAGGAATGTAATGCTTGGAGTTCGACAGCCTCGCTCTCTAATTCAGACATGAAATGAGAGATGGCCGGGTTAATTTCCCCAACTATTAAAACTCTCTAAAATTTTAACGAACTGCACGCCTGCCTAATTCTTACACTTGGTCTATCTGGCTGTCCATCTGGAGAACTGGCTGCTATCTATCACCGGTGCCCACGCCTCTGCAAATGTTGTGTTTTCTGCTACCACACAATTACTCAAGGCAAGATAAATGACGAGCAGCTGAAAATCAAAGACTGAGGCACTTTTAAATGAAGGCGCTTGGCACTTTTCTATTCTCCTGCTTATCGGTGGTGAACGCGGCCCCTGGCTTGTCGGCTCCTTTGGGGTTTTGTTAGGGACTGCAGCGGAGCTGAGGGGAGCGCTTTTGATTTATCTCCCTTCCTCTCTCCTCGGCCACTCCAGCGGGCCAAAAGAGCCGAGTTGGCTTTAATGTGTCGCCGTTAGAGACCCAGCATTAGCTGAAATAAACCATCCTGCCTCCTCGTGAAAAATGTCCCCTGATTGGCTAATTAATCAGTCAAAGGGGAATGACATGGCCCTCGACATGAGGGACCCAAGCAGAGAAGTAAACAGGCCTGTTGATAAATGGTTTCCCCACGAATTCATATATCAAGAAAACTTAGTCATTTTTTAAAGCCACTGTTTGCATGAAAGGTAGATTGCAATGCCCCCCCACCCCACTCTCTCTTTATGTTCTTGCAAGAAAAAAAAAAACTATTTGAGACAACTGCATTGAATTACTGTGCATTAAGATGTGATTCTTCTGGAAGGTTAATCTTCCCGACTGCAGAAGTGATTGAAATCTTTGAAGGGGATCGTACAGCATACTTTTTAAAAGAAGTTACATGATCATTTTAACTTTGTCTGTTTTCAACATTTAAAGCCACCCATTTCAGAATGTTGAATTTGGATTAAAGTTTTCCACTTTTTAAGATGATTGAATGTATTTATGTGTGATTTTCACATTTGTGAAATAGTACTGCTTTATTGTTAAAGTTTCCTGTTTGAAATAAATGAGGACTTCATATAAGAATGTCCATCCATTTACAGATGCCGGTTAATCCTGAATGTTTTTGAAGTGACTCCCAGCTATAGAGTTTAGACATTTGGAAGATCCATGTGTAAAATTCAATTAATAACTCCCTACAGTGCTATTGCTTTGGGATACACTTTTGCTAGCTATAGTTTACAGTTAATTTACATGTTCATCTGTGGCCTCTGCTCAAATTGCAGAGTGATAGAAAGTAATTATGTTAGACAAAGGTCGCCGAGATGTATGTGTGATTGTTTTATTCTGTACACTAGTGTATTTACCTCACAGTGTCAGAATATATTGGCCATACAGTTGTTAACACTTTCTCTATAACAGTGTGAACATTAGCATTTTCTTCTCCTGTTTTATCTGCACAATTGTGTAGTATGGTGTCAGCCAAAATAAGATGGAAACAACTCTGGTGCTGAAGCGTAGTGTGTGATGGTAGCAGTATAGAAAGCACACAGATTATTTGATCCCCAAGGTTAATGTATAATTTTCAACACTGCATTTGTCTGTCTTGTAAAATATGAATAATTGTTCTAGCAAATAGCAGTAACATTTCTGTTGTATAATTTGGAATTTGTGTTGCACAGCAACCCGTTACCAAACATCTTGCCAGCAGAGCTTTATTTCTTTATTATATTATTTATCCATTCATGTTTATACTGTCTGTCATGCACTGCTATTGCTGTAGTTACTTTACAATACGTCTGTAATGTTTTTAGTTTTTTTAACCTATTGTTATGAGCACAGATGTCCCACAGTGAGTGGGGAGTTATAGATTAATAACCCTTTTGATTTCAAGAAGCTGTATGAAAACAACACCGATTTAAAGGGTAGCTGTGTATGTCGCGAACACTTGACACTTGAACCTATGTGAAGTACAGGCGCAGAATGACTGCTGCGTATACTGTGCATAAATGTGGCTTTGTGAAATACCACAATCACCAACATGTTTGGAATAGGTGGATCTGTATCAATAAGCAGTTTTTGTGGAGTATCATTTAAGTTTAATACTTCCCACTTACATTTTATTTAGTGCCTGCAGTAAATTGTGTTAAGGTTTGGGGATTACAGATGTGAAAAAGATCAAATAGAAAAGTGCATTTTATTTTATAGTATTGCCTCCCCAGTCACTTGAAGGTACCTGTTTGATATGTTAGGGATCTTCACAGGAGAGGGGCAGGGGTGCAGTCAGGGTGGCTATTCTCTAGAAGACCTTAGTTTGAATGAAGTTGTGCTGTTTCTGGGGTTTTCAGGTGTGGCATTTGAGTTCTGCTAAACCAGAGCTACAAGAGCCTGGGATTAGTCTTCCCTGCAGCAACTAGGGAAATAATTACTATGAGTGGTGCCTTGACATGAATGTCTTACCCTAATCATCATCATCATCATTCATAATAGCTGATCAGTAGCTGATTTTTTTTTTTTCTCATTATTTCCAAATTGTACAACCTCCCAAAACTTGTTTCTTTTGCTTTCTTACTGCCTACTGTTTTATTTGTCTAAAATATGGGCAACTGCAATTGCTGCATGAGGCGTGTCACTTGGATGAGAGGTTTAAAACTGCCAGCACACACGTACTCTGGATTGTCTTTTGATACAATCATAAAAATAATAATATGCTTCTGTAACTCCTTTCAAGCCAAGGAATCCCACAGTCCTTTGCAGTTTTATCAACTATGGACGTGCCCACCCACATGGGTGATGCAAGCCGTCCATTTTGCATCAGTAGCCAGGGAAACCACAGAGTCTCAGGACCTCAGTATAAAAACAGGTTAATACATTTCCCTGCAAATTAATTGTCTATTCCAGTTCTCTTTCTGAGTGCTATTTCTTTGAAATTTTGCTAGAATGGTAGTGTGTTTGTATGCGAATGCTTATGTTTGAATATTTGAAGATTATTAGTATGGATTTAAATGCACCAATATCAGAGACAGCCTCTTTCTAACTGATGTATGTTACCTTTTTGTCTGATGGAAAATATCTACTTAAAACCAACTAAGGTTTATTTCATTTTTGTTGTAGATATAAAATGGTAATTGAAAAGATAAGACGGGTAGACATGCAAATTAAACAAATTTTACTTTGCTAGCGAGGCTTTGAGGTTTTTAGGCTCTGCATGCAGTGGAAACGCAGGTGAAAGAAAGGTGGCTAGTGGTCTCTAGTTTTTGTGGTAAAATGTTGGTTCTCAAAATCAGACTGAAGGCAAACTACATTTTTATTCAAGTCTTAAGAAATGCACTTAACTGATTGACTACTTGCACAATTGGTCAGTGTTGTGACCACTTATTTTATTTTATTGAACCTTATATTTTCCACTTGAAGAGGGAGCACAAGGGCAGATAATACTATGGTTCATGCAGAATAGGTGCACTCTTAAGATGAAAATCAACAATTTATAAAGACAATGTCCTACTAAGTAGTCTGGAGAAATCTTGGAGGAGGTCCAAGTGAGAACAATTAGACTTTTTCTCCCTTGGTGAGAATGACTTGTGAGGAAAGATTCAAGAGTTCACTCTTTTAGGTCTTTAGCTAAACATTGAGGTAGTGATGAGACTGAAGTTATTTCAGATCCTTAGAGGGAGGTGAGCCAAATACGTCCCATTTCCCTTCTCACTTTGGAGGTTATCTTGGTGCATTTTTCAAGTTCTTTTAGCACTTAGTCGTCTTCATCTTGGAGCAAATTGCTCTTAAAGGCCAAAGTTCTTTTTATGTTTGTAAAACTATTGTATTTTTTTTTTTTTTAAAGTTAGGATATCTTCCAGGAAATGTCCATTTTGTGACCTGCACTACCCTGGTCTGCACAGTGCATGTTGTTATCAGGACATCTGTGAAGAGCCTTCGTGTAAAGCATGTGGGATTTTTATTGCACTTGAAAACGTGAGCGGGGTGGTGGGAGAGACCAGGGTGTTTATACAAGAATGTAGTCTTATTTAAAATCAGACCAAATGGTGAATTCACCGAGTTCAGTCAGGACTCTGCGTTTGTTTCACATAACCAAATAGTCATCATGAAGGTAGGTATTTTCAGTCAGGCTAAATCTTTTGCACTCCACTAAACCAACTACTTATTACTGTAAGCGTCAGCAGCCAAAACCTGTAATGTGGATTTTTTTGCCCCCTTTCAATTGTACCTCATATCAGTGTATTATATATTAATTTTGCAATATGTTAAATGTTAAAAATGTTTTTGTCCTTAAACTTAGACACTAAGAAATTCAGGGAAAATTTTAACACCATTGCATTTGGTTTTATATTGTATTTAATCTTCTATTTTACTCTGGATTAGCATGATCCCACAATCCCCATATTAGTTCCTTCATTCAATATCCAAATGGTTTGCTAAAATATTGTGAAATTGAATAATTATTAGTTAACTTGTTCATCTTTTGTGCTCTGGTATCTTTTAATCTCGTATGATTTGTGAATTGAAACTGTGTGACTTGGCATAGATTTTAGAAGGAAGTTATTGTTGTAGTCAGGCAGTTGGTGCCTATTAGTGTGACCTTGTGACCTCTCCCACTCCCACTCCGCCCGCAGCACAAAGGGCAAGGACAGCGGGTAGTGCCCGGGGGTGGCGCCGACGCCCACACTCGCTCATTGTAAAGAATCGCTTCTCCGTGGATATTCCCTAGAGTCTGCCAAATCATGCTTTGGATTGGAGGAGAGAAAGGGGGCAACAGTCTTCTCTATCTGTCATCTGGCAGTACGAGTGCTTACTCATTCTGATGCTCCATCCTGAAACTAAAGCATACGTGATTTCTGTGTGTGTGATTGCACATTAGTGAGTGTGTGTGTGTGTGTGTATATGTGCGTGAGAGAGTTGGGGTAGCCATGGCCATATGTAACTCTGAGGCACAGCTGGTGCTGAGCTTTGCAAGGCTGGCTACATGTTACAATCTCTCACCCCCCATCTTTCTGCTCATCCCTCAACTCTAATTAGAACTGATCTGGACATTATTTTCTAACTTGAGTACTTTTCTTTTCAGAATTCACAAAATACGTCTTATCTGTGTGCAGTAAAAGTGGTTCACATAATTTCAAATTAAATACACCTGTCTCTGTAAGGTCCCACATTTGGGTAGTGGATTCAAAGCAAACCATGATGACCATGAGCTTTCAAAACTACTTCTGGATGAAGTTGTGGAAAGGTACAGATCAGGAGAAAGGAATAAAAGTATTGAAAAGGCATTGAATATCCCTAGGAGCAGAGTCAAGTTGATCATTAAGAAGTGGGAGGTATATCGCACCACCCAGAATCTGCTTAGAGCATTAAGAATGGCGTTAGTCAGAGAAGCCACCAAGAGGCCAACTCTCATCCCATGGATGAGATGGAAGAGATCGTCCATGTGTCAACAATAACTCAGGTACTCCACAAATCTGGCCTGTATGGAAGAGTAGCAGGAAGGAAGCCATTTCTGAAAAAAAATGCATGTAAAATTTGGAATTTGCAAAAACATGTGGCAAAGGATTCTGTGGTTTGACGAAAACACAAAATTGAACTATTTGGACTAACTGCAAAGCGTTAGGTCTGGCGCAAACCCATCAAAACACATTGCCCAGGTAACACCATTCCTCCTGTGAAACATGGTGGTTTCCCCCATCATGTTATGGGGATGCTTTGCACTGACAGGGACTGGGAAGCTTGTCAGGGTAGAGGGCGAAATGGATGGAGCTAAATACAGGCAATCCTTGAGGAAACCTGCTTCAGAGATTCACCTTTTAAGCAAGACAATGACCCCAAGCACACAGCCAAAGTGACAGTGGAGTGGCATTATTTTAATGCCACAGTGGCCCTGTCAAAGCCCCGACTTGAATCTAATTGTGAATCAGTGGGAAGACAGCTTGCTGTCATCCAATGAACCCCATCCAACGTGACAGAGCTTGAACAATTTTACTAAGAAAAATGGGTGAATATTGTACAATCCATATGTGCAAACCTGGTAGAGACTTACCCCCCAAAAGAGTCGCAACTGTTCTACTGCCAAAGGTGGGACTCCCAAGTATTGACCTTCAAACACAGTATTGTAACTATTGTATATGAACACCCTTGTCTTCACTGCTTCCCAAATGTATTTATATTTGTATTTGCTGTGTTTCATATAAAGCACCAGCAGTAAATGGCATCATGCCAAGTTAGGTCAAGTCTTTCAAGTTTAGAGAGAAAATGATGTACTGAATTCAAAGAAATACCCCAGCAAAGAAGCTGTAGTTTAAGAACCACTTGACTTTCAAGGGTTAAGAAGCTATACATTTCCAAAATAATTTTGACAGGATATAACATCTTACTTTCCACTCGCTATCCTTCTGAAACTGAGCCGACACGCTGAGGTGGGGTGGGGGGACAGACAGATGAAAGTGTCTGTTAGTTTGTCAGTGGCTGGACAGGATCTCCCTTCTTTATTTGCTAACCCCACAACACTCGACCCATACTTCCTTGCAGCTAAATATAGAAGTGCAGTATAAAAGGTAGAAGAGGGATACTTGTATTTATTTTAAGACTCCTGCTGTTTTGCAGACATTAAAAGAGAATCCACCGTTTCCTTTAGGTTTTCTATAAACGTAGAACCTACTTGCAGATTTTCCAATTGTATTTATTTTTTTAATGCTTAGAGTTAATGATATTATCAGCTGAAAGTGAGCTGGCTGTGTTGCTAGTTTACATTCTGCTCTCTCCATTGACTTATCTATCACTTGTGTTTTATTTGTAATAGTGTTAAAAAAAACAAAAAACAATGATAAACTAATTCAACTTTATATTTAGACATGGTGCTTAAAATGTGTGTGACACATGTAGAGTTAGAGTGTTGCCAGAAAGCAAAACAACTTGCAACATTATTGTTTTTTCTTTTGATTTCTTTCTAACATATGTTAAAATTACAATGTTCCCTTACCCTGGAGGTAGGAAAGTTGCAGGCAAGATACAGACACCCACAACCACATTAAATTATCAAATGGTTGAAGTGGGTCGTGTTTTTATTATTTGTGTAGAGGAGTGCTATGTGGCAAATATCAGGCAAGACAGGCTTGTAAAAATTACAAAACACTTATTGAAAAATGAAAACAACAAACAAAACACAAAAAATCACCCCCACCAAACTCAAGACTGGGGGATCAGATTGGGGATCACCTACAACATGCCAACACTGGCTGTATTACAACTAACTCCAACCCTCATCCCTGATCCCAGTCTTCTGAGAGCTTGATAGCTGTCCAGTAGGATCTTCTCCCCCAAGCCACACTATCGCATATACTAATATTAACAATAACAATGAAACTTAAACAGATACCCCATATATTTTACTATAGACTATTAATATATAAATAAACTTTTAATATGGAATTTTAAGCACACACACACACACACACACACACACACACACACGGTTCTGTGCAGGTTAACATGGTTGGAACTGCCATCCCCTCTCAGACAAGTTCCAAAACAAAGCCAAAACTACCTCCGTTGGTAATAGTGTTTCCCTAACCATACATTCAAAATAAATAAAGCAATAAATAAATTACTACTGGTTATTCTACCCAAGAAATGTTGGCAAGATATGTGGGTAAGTGTGCTTGTTTTCATATTAAAACAAACCATTAATGCAATTACTTATGTAAAAGAAACAATATTCAAAATACAAAACGTGTGTATTTAAAATTAATAATTGTTCAGTTCATTAGTTAGTTTCCTCTCCGTGTGGGCAAACGAACAGTGCGGGACAGTGAAGGGTGAAACGGTGTTCTGTTTAAATATATGCATTTTCTTCCATCACATTTCCCTCCCCCTCAGGTTTCTTGCTCTCCGGAACGTGAGAAAGGAAGTCCGCAGTTTTATTCTCAGCACTTGCTCTGTACCGCACAGTAAACTTATAGGGTTGGATAGACAAGTACCATCTGGTAATTCGGGTGTTAGCACCAGGCATCGTCTGTAACCAACGCAATGCTTGATGGTCAGTTTCCATTATGAAGTCCCTTAATAAGAGATAGTATCTCAAAGAGTCTAAGGCCCATTTTATGGCTAGGCATTCCTTTTCCACTGTCGAGTATCTTGTCTCCCTTGGAAACAACTTTCGACTAATGTAGGCCATTGGTCTCTGCTCTCCAACTTCTCCCTGAAGAAGAACAGCTCCCAGACCAACAGCTGAAGTATCTGTCTGCAGAGTTAAGGTCTTCTCAAAGTCAGGACTCTGCAGCCTAGGCTCCTTGCACTGAATGTCTTTCATGTCTTGGAATGATTGCTTGCAAGATTCTGTCCAGATTACTTTATTTGTGGCAGATTTCTTAGTCAAGTCAGTCAGGGTAGTGGCTCAGCTGGAAAAGTTTAGAAAAAAAACGTCTGTATCACCCAACCAGCCCCAAAAAGATCTGACCTTCTTTTTAGTTGTTGGAGGAGGACATGATTGAATAATCAAAATTTGTATAATTTTACTGATGGGTCTTCAGGTTACAAAAGTTGAGAAAGTATACACTTAACGTCAAACACTTAATTTTATTAATAAGTTAAATCGACTGCAATTTGTTTGGGTTTTATTTGTTTGGCTTTAGATTGTTGTTCAGTAGTTAAGTGGTTGTTGCGACAGCCTCACCACAGATTCCCGCTGAATTAGATGTTTATGGTGAAGTTAGGGCTAATTACGTCTCAGATAACATCTAATTCCTTCAGTGCAAGTGCTGCCACTTAAAAGGGTTTGTTGGTAGTGCTGTTGCTGCTGGTGAAACTAAAACCCGCCAGTGACATCCCCTTTGGCATTTGCGCTCCAGCTCACTCAATCTGCCAGCTCTCTGACATGTACAGATTATCACAGACCTCCACTGGTCTGTTTCTGTGAGCATAAGATGACTGGAGGTTTGGTGTTTCCTAGTTACTAACCACAGCAAGAATGTTGTACAGGATAATTACCGGGGGGTAGGTTAGCTGCCTGACGATTTGTAATTCCGTGGGTCTTTATTTCTCCAGGTTGTCTTTAACCACTGATGTGAAATCCAATCAATCAAGTTGAAAAACTAAATTGTATCTGTTCCATCTTGTGTTTTTTTGACGCAAAGCTCCTGGGAGCAAAATAAAAAGCAATCGCCATTTACCAAGTAAATGTCCTAAGCCTATGTATGTGTGTGTAGCTTTGTGGATGTGTGTGTTTATCTATTTTCATAAAGGCTGTAGATTTAAATAAATGGAGGGCCAAGTATAGACACAACACCTGTTCATTTTGGAACCCTTCAAAGCCATGAATCATGCATTTAAAATTGGCAGATAATAGTCCTGCGTTATATCCCCCAAGTTGTGGAATAGCCAGTTTTCTCACCCTGAGTTACTAATGCAGTCTTGCCACTGGCTTTGGAGAGATGGAGATTTTGCTGCAGTCTTCAGAGATTTGTGTTTCTGAAAGAGAAAGCAGAGGGGTTGTTTTGCAACAGGAACCTGACTGTCATGTGTCTTGTATTGTTGCTTTTCTGAAATATGTTCGACCTTATCGGTAAAGTATATCTGACACAATCACTTTTGATTTTAGGTTGCTGACTAAAAGCCAATGAAAACAGCCGATTAATTTACAAGATATTTGTGTAAATGGCCCTGCGTGTGTACATGTATAGCATGTAGAACAGGACACCCAATCTGCAATATAATTGTAAGTAGTTATAATCATTTAATGAATCATTACAATAATATTGGTGGAAATGCATCAAAAAGGTTGACCATCACTCCCAGGGAGCACAAGACAAAGAGGCCTAATTTGCATAAGAAAAATAAATACCACAGTATTTCCCCAGAGGCATTTGCTTTTCTACGTTATTAATATAACCTGGCTTTCACTTTGGAAGTTGAATTAAGGACAATTGCAACCCTTGCAACTTTTCTATGAAGCCCATATATTATGTAACTTTTCTTATTATTATTTGTGTCTAGTCAGCAGAAAACAGTTGACCCCCCTACCCCAGGATGACTAAAGCCCCATTCACACTGAAATGCCAGAAAATTGCGGGCAATGTTTACCTGCTTTTTTCCTGTTGCACCCCATTCACACTGGCTTTGAATGCCGGAAAATTGCCGTCAAGGACCCATTCACACAGAAAACGGAGAGTGCCGGCAAGAGCGCTGTGGCAGTGGGAGCAAGACTCTACAGAAGCCTGTGGATTCGGGAGAGGAGACACAGACCCATACTCTGGACGTGTTTGTACAAGTTCGATCATTTCCCCGTTTTGCCAGTTTCCTTCCATTGTCTTTACCGGGCTATTACCAGTACAGTACCAGTTAAGATAACGCACATTTGTATTTGTTCATTTACTTATTTTTAACGGTAACATCAGTAATCTGACAACAATTGGATATTGGGGTATGTTCATCAAGGGTGTTACAAAGGTAGTGCAACGTGCACTGATTATAATATTCACAAGTATAGCAGCATATTGCTGTGTTCAATAACTGCATACAGTGTGTTTAAATATTGGATGCATTCATGATACAGACAATCGTCACATTCTGAAAATGAATTGCTTTGCTGGTCAGACCTGCAGATGAACGTGGCCATGTATTATTTGGTTGCATCAGAAGTAGACTGTCAAATGTCTTAGATTACTGCATGTAGTTACTTTATTGCCATCATATTTATTTGTTATTGTACGCGTTATGCTGCCATTTCTTACATGCACTAATCATGTAAAATGTAAATATTTGGTGTTTTATTCATACAAAACGAACTGAGCTCACTTGATTATTGCAATATGATCTGAGTCCTGAGAAAACACGATGAACCACGAAAACGACCCCGAGTTACGAACTCAGCGCGTTTGCACACAAGGCAAGTGTGAACAACAGCACACTGACTGATACATTGTTTCGAAGCAAACAAACCGATTTAATTTGAAACAAACCCAGTGTGAGGGGGTAAAACGTTTGCCTGTATAGAGATAATGTATTTTTATATTATATATTGGTATATAACATCTGACATGTGTGTGACAATGGTTAGCATTACATACGCCAACCTGTTGGTTCATCAGTAACACTCGGAATTGTTGCAACTATATTATTTTCAACCTCCGCCATTTCTAAGGACCCGGTCTGTTTCTTGTTATGGTCACAAGTTCTTGGTCAAAGGCGGCTTAACCTTTGTGTTGTGGTCGCAAAAATGCGCCCCCATTCTGATTTGGTTACGTCAGTTAGCTGATGCAATGCGTCTACCATGCAAAGACGCGACACGTCATTTGCCAGCAATCATTTTCCTCCATTAACACAGACCTTGCTGGCAAATGTTTCAGTGTGAATGGGGTTTATGTAAAGTAAGAGTACGGTTTGGTATTTTTTAAAGCTGGTCATATTGCACATTTTCTCTAAATAGAGAAGAAAATGGTCAACATGTAATTTGTCACCGGCCATTATTCGCCCACAGTTATTCATTTCAACTAACGTGACTTGAGCTCTATATCAGAGTTGGAGGAGAGATTGTATACATTCTGTTAATTTATTTGACGTTTTTCAATAGAATCCTGTTTTTCTGATTAATGAGTAAAGAGTTTGTTTTCTGCTGGAGATAGATGCTCTGTCTAACTCGTCCTTTGTTCATCCTGTCAATTCACATGCTGTGCACCTCCTGAGAATAAGAGTGACAGCCAACTGATTTTACTTACAGGCATTTAAAAAGAAAAAAGTATTAGGAAGGCAAACAGAAATCCCACCTCTGTGGTGCATCCTTGTGTGGAGACCCTGGGCACATTGTTAACCAGGCTCATCTGGGAAGGTTATCTCTTTAATCTGAGTTTAATCTATAATGTTCCTCCGCAGCCAAATTTATTAAAGTGGCAGGACAATGAAGGCACGGCTTTAGCAGTTAACAAGGTTAGCAATATTGGATGTAGGTTATTGGCTGATAACCCTTACAATGAGATTAGGCATTCAGTGCTTTTGATTTAGATGACAACGGGGCCAGCGTGCAACCCCGGGGAGGCAGGGACCAATTAGGCTCAACAGAGTCTGGGGTTTTGGGACTAGGATAACTATTGACCTTTGGAAATCAAAGCGCGATCAACTGTAACTTTGTCCCTGGGTCCCAGGATCCTTATTTCACATTTATCTGTCTAATAAATAAGCAATAGATAGTGGCAAGAAGTGTATAACTAAATAATGATTGGTCACGGGGAGTGAATTGGTTGCTTTCATACGAGCATAAATGCTCATTTTATTACATTTTTTGTGTGATGATAAACTACTTGGAATTAATGAGTTCCTTAATTACTGAATATATAACCCCCCCATACTAAAAATACATGGCAAAAATCTCTAATTGTCTTCTAATTACCTAAACGCACACTTTTAATGCTGAATGAATTCGGTTTAGAAAATTTAAAACAATCTGCGCAACATTGAAGACAACAACCCAATACTGTATTCGTCTAAATGTTACATTTGGTAAAACTACTTTAACCCCCTCTCCCAATTGCTGATGTGATTGTTGACAGTGTTCCTGATTGCAATCCTTGCCCTCTTATACAAATAATTCAATGTAGCTAAATCCAATTTTGTGCATATTCTAGAATAATACTGTGTGTTGCGGAAATCTAACGGTTTTCCCGGCTTCCACTGCTTGTTGTCATGTGTACCTAACATTGCCAGTTTCTGTGAGGTTTACCTTGATCTGTGTGCCAGCAATACAACAGCATTTTCAGGTTTATCTGAATCGGGTGAGATCATTCTCAAAGGTTAGAAAGACTGACAGCAAGTCACTACATTAGAAAAACAAGCAAATCAACTTCTGTATTTTATATTTAAATTTCAGGGTATGGTTCTGGTTGCTGACTTGTCTCCAGTACGTGAACAAGCATTAACTCCTGCATCAAGTTATACATTGTCATTTTATTGTCTGCTTGAATAATTTTACAATATTTCTGTTCAGTCATTTATCGGGGGCCCAGAGATTGATTAATTGTGGTCTTTGATGGTCTTTATTTAGACGGGCTAAAGTAAATCAAGTATAGGTGTGCATGGGGTACTGTGGCAGCTGTTTCATATTAGAAGCTGACCTGAAGGAGTACAAGTTGCCCATTCCAAGTTGTTGATCAGTTCACATAAATCCTTGCCTCCTGGTTTCTGTTCCCACTGATGGATGAAACATTGTCCATCACATTCCTTCGCTGTCCGAGAGAAACGGGAAGCACTAAGTGTTGACCTGGCGGCAACCGATAAATAGCCTTTCTGTTCTTCTCAAATATTTTGGCTACCTTCTTGTTTCCAGATCAGTGGTTTTGTAATTCAACAGTTGGATTTATTGGAAAGGGAAAAAAAAAGGGCCCTGTGAAATGGAAAAACATACTGTAATTAAAGAATGTAAGACATACTACTTTTTCATTTATCAGTGACCTTGTTATATACTCATGCTTTTAATTAACACATTTATTTTAATCAAAAAAAACTATTAACAAAAATTAACTTTGCCCTAAGATTTAATTCACTCACCACACAAATGAATTTCAATTTTCAGTACCACCAAATATGTTCAGAATATGCTTTCCTCAAAACTTTCCAGCCTTTGTGTTGCCACTTAATTGCATATTGACCATTTAAAACACTTAACTTAAAGATAATATACACCTGCAACCTGTCCAACACACGGTAGTACTTGAGCTTCTGGATAGACCTGCAGCAGACTTGCAGTAATATTTCATACCACAGGAGTTAGTGTAAACTGGACAATCGCTCTATTAGAGGCAATTCATTTGGCAATTTTAACTATTTGCTATTGTTTAGCAGACATTTGGACAAGGTTATGAACCGCCAGAAAAGACAGTTTGCCTTGAAAGAAACATACTCTCTGACTGTTCCAGGAGTCGTTCGTTGTGAAGTGGGAAATATGGAAATGGAATATGATTTAGATTTTTTTTTAATTGGTTGCTCAAGGGAGGAGAGTAACAAGTAGTTGAATTCAACCAAGTTTCAGAGATTCTTCACTGTAAAAAAGTAAATGCTTATCAAGCACCTTTGGCTGAAGCTATGAATGTATATATAATCCTTTAGGCTTAACCCTATGCTGTAGCAGATCTACTGACAGAAATGTGTAATGCAATAAGATGCGTTCCTCTCTTGTAGATAAGGCCCTGAAATAATACAAGCTGTCTTAGACAAACAGAGTGTAGGTCTGCAGGGACAGCGTCCTTCACAGACTCCAGCCCGAGGAAGCGCACCCATGGGGCTTCAGTCAATATTGCTGTTGGAATTACCCATACTCCACCACTAAAGAGAGAAAGGTTTGACTGTTTTTAAGGGTCTGCTGTGAGAACTTCCTGCACATGTATGCTGATAAGGGAAATAAAATTGAATGCATGGTTCTTGAGTTTGAGTATGTTTTATGTTATTTTTCTGGTGATCTTAAGAAATAGATTATATATTTTTTTGCATGTAAAGATCTCAGTGTGTTACGTTTTCTTTATGAATGGTTTATGGTAGGATTACTGCATAAGTATTTAATTAAACTTATTTATTTAGTTTAATTGACATAAAGGTGTGCATCCTTTTTATTAGGAGTGCCAGTCTTCCATTGAATATTCTTGCCTTTCACATGTAGATACCTGGGTGTGACATGTGGTGATGTAGTTATTAACATCATCATAAAGGAGGTGGTTCATAAAAATAAAATAAAAACACTTATTAAAGTGTGTTCTGCATTATATAATATAATTCAGTGTTTATGCATTTTAACTTTGCAATGAAAGTGTTTAGTTTCAAACCTCAGATAGTGTATCCTAGGGAGTATAAAGTATGGACTCATGTCATGACTGATAAAACTAGGCCTAATATTTTTTACAAATAACAATCTACTATTTAAAGCAAATGTGAGCCTGCCCGTGCTAATCTCCTGTTTGAATTCGCATCAAGACATGAGTTTAGTCTTGTGTTGGGAGGAAGAATCACAATTGATTTTATAGAAACGCATATTATTTTAAGAGGCTGTTTTGCATAATGAATATTCAGTAACGATGCAGTCGATTCGATAATGATCTGCAAAAAAACATACGCACATTTCCGATCACATATGCACCCTCCTGTATTTGTCTTTACACAAGACTCTGATGATGACAACGCTGGCTGTGCCCAGACGAGAGAGCAAAATACGTGCCCAGTTTCATGACTAGGAGGTACCATGACTACATCCTCCATACAAGCTTCTGCCGACCGATTTTAGCAATCAACAAGCAGATGAAAAGTGTTTATTCACAGCAAATGTGTCAGCACTTCCCGTATGTGAAAATGGGGAATCTGTGCCATCCCTGAGGCCAACACTTTCTGCTGATGACCCTTTGAACATTTTCAACTGGGAGAGGCAGAGGGAATAAAACCACATTTCCTTTTGTGATTTTAATGTGACTATTTATTACATATATTATTGTACATTTTATATATATGAAACATCTTGTTTTAGTAACATACTGTAATTTATTACTTGTATATATTTAGAATATATAAAAACCAGCAGCCATCCGGACCGGTATATCCCTCCAGGAAAGCTTGGGCTAAGATCATCGTTTGTCTTCTCACCAGCTGTATACAAGAATCGCAATATGTTAGCAGTCCAAGACTGCATGTGTTGGAAGTGACAAAACAAGGTGCCTGAACTCAGTCTGGTTTATGACAATGTAAGGGCTGCAGGTAACGTAGTAGTAGACATTTAACCATCCATTTTTTATTTGGTCTAGAAATGAGACTACGATTTTCTTTTAAATGGCTAGCTATTCTTTACAAAGTGATTTATACAGTGTTTTTTTTTTTTTTAGTGGCACCTTGGCCAGAACGGTTCCAAAGGCTGTTTAATTTGTTAATTTCTTTAGGTTTCACAGCTCATGTGCAGAACTGTCTTGGTAAAGTCCTTCAGAGCCCCCCCCGCCAGCTTTTCTCCCTGCTTGGCCGTGTCTGTTTTCTTAATGCATCCCAAGTGCCCCTTGCACCAGAAGCCCCGTACAGCCGCGTGCCCGCTGCCAGGAGAACGAGGCAGGAAAGGCTGATAGCCGCGAGTCTGCCTCTCTGAAGGAGCCTTATCTCTGCACAGCATGTGGCGCTGGGAGCACATCCTCTTCCTGCAGCGCGGTGCTGGGGGTGGCCAGGGGAATGTCGACCAACTGGCTCTGCTCAGGAGGGACTTCAGAAACGAGCGCCGCGGCTCCTGACGGTGGGGTGACTCATCTGCTGGAGCCCTGCCAGGCCCCAGTCACAGGCGCTGGGTGGTGTCCCGAGCGGGGCAGGGCAGGGTGACCGGGGTTGCTCACTCGCTACTTAAAAGCCTGTGAGCTTCTGTTGAATTTTTTTATTATTATTTTTAATGGCATTCTGTGCCAAAAAAAGATCTGTGTGACCACTGAAGTCACTGTGAGAAGGATTTAGGACTGCTATTATTATTTGTATATTTATTTGTTGTCAATCACATCTTCTCAAGTTTGTTTTGACAGAAGCACTCGGCGCTTTGTGGGACTCGTCTATATTTGGATGTGTAAACATTAGATAGATCACTGGTGAAAGAATTGCCTGTTTGCAACCAGTCATAGCTTTCGTTTGTTATGATAAAGCACTTGGAAAAAAATGATTTATTTTTTGCACTTTTCAGCTTGTATTTTCAGCATAACAAGTTTTGAAAGATTCGTGTGGCTGTGCAGTGTGCATGTACAGAATTTTTAATTTACTCGTTACCTCTTTTTAGTTTTCATGGTTTCACCTTGTTTTCATCAGCTTTCTGAAAGAATCTCAAGTACATGCTCTAGATATTTACTTTCCACAATTACAGCACAGAAAATGTTCTCTCTCTAAGGAACTGAGAAGTTTTTGAATTTTACTTTTTGTATAAGGGAAAATGTTCAGATGTCAGATGCGTCTTTCTTGGGAAATCATGAGGCATTTTGTGTAAGCAGCTGTTAGCCAGAAGCAAATGATTTGAAAATGTCAGAATTAGTTTTCAGAAAAGTGAGTTTGCTTGACAAATATTTTTACATCGATAGATAACATCTTGATATCGGAAATTATTCCAGAAACCTTTTCCCTAAAATGTCAGAACTCTGATGCTCATTTAATTTTACTGAATGTTATGTTTTTAGTGTTTTAACCATCACAAATGCCACATTTCAATACAGTGACTAGCTGTATTATATAGGCGTCATGTACATCTATTCAGACCCCTAAGCAATGCCTTTATGATCATATTTATTTATCCGGCTTATAAATTATGTGTTTAATGAGCTGAGTGAAGAAGTTCACAAAAAACATTTTAAAATCGTGATGTTTGAATCGGCTCGACTGCAGTCTCTGCTTGTATAGTTATTTGGAACAAATTAATAAGCTACATATTTACATGCTAATAATTAGACAAAGCAATTTGGCAAATTGACATTTGAAATGGTATCGATTTCTTTTGGTCAAAATTTAAGATTAGTGACAAACACAAATGTGGCCACTAATGTTAGGAGCGTTTATCAACCTGCTCTACATTACATTTACTTTACACATTTGTCTTACTAGTTAATTAGATCAATTTCTCAAAGGTTATTTTTTTCTGAGGTTGTAGAACAAAGGAAAGAACCGTATCTATAAATCACAAAATTGTATTGAAAGCTACCATCAAAACAAAATGTGCCAGAAGTCAATAAAAATAAACAAGAGAGCTGGCATCTTCTGCTATACACTTGCATGACGTCAGTGCAAGCCTAGACTATAAAAAAATACAAGGTATCAAATGTCTACATTACCTTGCCTTTTCTGTATGTGATGAAGCTAATAGGATTTCTTCAGGCAGGGTGAGCTGGATAGTTTGGAGGGCAAGTACTGGATTTTGCCTCCAAATTTCTGTTTTCCCGCTCTGCTCTACAACTTCAAAATAAGCCTGAAGCTACCAAAGTAAAACTGACAATAACAAAAACAACAAAGGAAGATCTTTCCTTGGTTTCTGTTCATTGTTTCTATACTAGCCTCCCATTTTTGGTTTTACAACATTCCTTCATTTTTATCTGTGTTAAGTCCGAATAGTCAATGGGGGTGGAAAACCGGAGACGTAATTTTTAGTTTGGTTGAAATATTTAATTAAAGCAATTAAATAAGTGTGTGCACACATTTTTTGTTGGGTATAGATTCCCACCAATTACCTGACTACTTAAACATTTAAATGATCTTAAAATGTATACATTTAATTATTTTGCTGATCTCTTTATTTCTACTGTACATTTGCATTTAATTCATTTAGATTTATGTAGTATTTATTTAGAAATACATTCAAGAGCCCCAATGCTGCTTTGATTTGCATTAGCTTTGTGTATAATTAAATTTGCTTCTTTTTTAGCATGGGTTTGAACACTGTACACATTACCATAAAATAAGCAGATTATTTATCATGGGGACTTAACTTGGGAAATTGTTAATCTTCTTTTTATATATATATATATATATATATATATAATGTATTTGTGTATGCGTGTGTGTGTGTGTGTTCTTCGTGAGCGGGAAATTAGTATTGCAGTAATTCTCTCAGTGAGCCGAGACAGGAAGGAGTGCGAGTCAAAATTAATTAATAAGGACTCTCAGAAGTCGGGAAGTGAAATGATTTTCAGTTCATGACTTTGTGGATCTGTGGGGAAATGCATGTAAAATTGGCCAACGTACATTTGGTGTAACATATCAATAGTCCTGTTTAACCATAAATAATAATCTCATCAGTAATTTATGACTTCTTTTAAATATAGATTGCTGCTAAAAGGTTATGACCCGACTTATAGGTATAACGTATTGCACAATCATCTGTTTTTTAGAAGTTGCGATGGAGAACTGTTTTATTTACAATTCAAGATGGAGCTGCGACATGCGAGCCCCAGAGGTGGCGGCCACACACAGCTACTTCCTGCTACCGAGTTATTTATACTACGGGTTAAAAACTTCAATGGTTTTTCAGCTCTTTGTTCATCACCAAAATAATTAATGCAGGATTAAGGAAAGAGGTGAGTCTCCAGACATCCATAGGACAGAATCCAACTTGGCAAAACCTGCGCAACACAATTGTAATGTTAACAGCCTGAAGGCAGTTTTATGAAAATGGTTGTTACACACTGGCAATGCCGTCAGTGATTTTGGTGGAAACAACTTTAACATTAATCCTGTTAAATAGTAAAATATGTCAATTAACATAAATACAGCTTAAACAAATGTATCACTTTTAAGTCAGATGTACATACACTTTTATTATTCTGAAGGATCCAAACTGATTTAATCTAGCGATTAAGTAGATTTATAATATTGTACAGTAAAGAATATTCACTATTAAGTCCTAAACTAATGCAGCTTTTGAACATTTTGTACAAACACCCTACTTGTTTAAATGCCTTTTCATAACCCTGTGCATATGTCTGCTGTATAGATATAATCAGAGGTCCTGTATTGTTTAGTGGCGTTGAAGGCTGGGTATTCTTCAAAGTGGATCATTATGCATTGAGTAGGCCGTTAGGAAAATGAAGACAAATGGTCCAGCAGGCCTGGATGACAAACTGTTTGAGTTATGCATTATTATCCATAGCTGAGTGGTCCATAATGCCTCCTGAGATTATCATCTTTTTTTTTTTTCATAGGTCAGACGACCAGTTAAAAAATGATATAGACTTCTCAGTTCAAATTATTTTAGTGTTGAAAAATAACAACTTTGTTTATAAACATGTTCTCCTTATACTGGCTTATTTTCAAACATTACTTTTGTATTAAATTGTCTTGGAATTGCTTCTGTTTCTTTTATTTGAATGTGGTTTTGCACTTTTTCTAGGAGGACATTGTCACTGTATTATAAACTTGGTACTTCCTTCAGTCTCAGTGGAATTTGAAGACTAATTCCAGCTAAGCTGGGCTAGAGAGCCTGCCTATGCGAGGCAGATCAGTGATTGAACTGGGCATCATTTATAGATGGAAAATGCCAATTAATGGTCATCAGTCTTCCTTGTCCTTATAGAAACATAAGCTATGGGATCAAAATTGAGGATATTATTAATGTATTCATTAAGTTAAACCTCACATGGTATTCGGTCATGGGAACAAGTTCTAGGTCATCAATAAAGGTATGACCAATTAACCCACTACATACATGTCATCTCAGTGACTACTAAGCATCTCTCTGGTCTGACTCAAAAAGACGGAAGCCAGTGTCACTGATCCAGTTTTCCTTGCCCTCAATGGAAAACTCAGAATTGTAACTGAATTATAAGAGTTTTACTATGTTTCAATATCAATTTTGAATGTTAACAGATTATCAGATTGTTGTTGGCTATCCTCTGAATCAAGGCAGTTAAGCAGATTACATTTTAATTTTAATATCATAAATGAAAAAGTAAATACTGTGGCAGCAGAACAGATGAAAATCACAGTAGTTTTACTGGGGCACATCTCAGGTGGCCATGAGTATAGTACTGAGGAATAGTGAGAGAGAACAGGATTTAACAGGTTAAACCAAAATATGTTCCTTAAAAGAACTCAATGGCTCTCTGACTTTTTTCAGTTCTATATTATCATTATTATATAGTATTGATAATGTTTATAGCACATGATGTTTACATTCTTTGAACAGATGACATCCCTGTCAGTCTACTGGTTTTGGTTTTCAGCCAAAGTTGTGTGCAGGTTGTCCCTGGGGGAATCTTGGACAGAATTACCTCCGCTTTCCAGCTGTTCTAAGTGGAAGGATACACTGCCTTCCTATACATTTTGTAACAGGTTTAATGGACAAAATGTTTTTCAGGTACACTGAATCGGGGAAAAAAGCATCTCTGGAAAACTGCTGAAAGTCCAAACCTCTCCCCTATGATTTTCAGGTTTTTCTTGAACAGAAAAGTGGCATTAGTTTAATCCTAGATACTACAACACCCACGTCATGCTAGCTTTCCTTTCACCTGTATGCATTTACTTGTCAAAGCCTTACAACCTTAACCTTCAATAGTTCAGTAGTTCAATATTCCCAGGTAATACAGAAGGACACAGATTACTATGAAAGCATAACACTTGCCTTGTTCCCTGGCCCTTCATATTTATGCCTCACTGTGGTTTGGGATATATCATTAGTGAATCATCTGCCAGAAGGAGGAAACCCTCAAATACAGGTGTTCTGTAAGTATTTGATGTAAGCTGAGTATGTACATTAGCAGAAAGCATTTTTTTAATCAACTATTTCAAACCAAGGCAATTTGAGAATTGAGACATTTGTGACTGAATTGTTGAACAAATCCTTTTACTTTGTTTTTTTCTCTTAGAAATATTCTGATTAACATCTCAGTGTTGTAGTTAATAATCATTACAGGGAATATCATATTTTGCAGTTATTTTAGTAATATGAATCCCCCCAACATTTTGTATATTTTGTCAACATTTAAGTCTATACTTACAAAGAAGCTATAACAGCAGCTATGTTCCCCAATAAGTGATCTGTTTTGTGTAGTCCACCTTAACAATGCAATCTGTTACAGCAATCGTGCATTTGAGTGTTTACACTTGTGTTTTTAAACGGTAGAATTAAAGAACATTAGATTGTTTTGGTTCATAATTCAGCCTACTACTTATAAAACCTGCAATGAATCGAACTGCTGCACAGAATGACTGTTTATTATGGATTTCAAAATATTGTTGGTTTTGCTGGAAGTTTGGGAAAGATAATCTACTATCTTTCTTACCCTGTTTGACTATAAAGATACAAGATCTGAAGCGTTTGTGAAACCATAGAGTTACTGCAAGAGACCTGAGAAATGGCTCTAAGGTTAATATTACTGACAAATTAAAGCTGCCCTCTCTCAATACAGCCCGTATTACACAGAATGGTTTCACAGTCTTCAAATAACAACAGTAAAGAGCTGAAGACGCATTGTTTGCAGACCAACGATGCTTTGCGGCACAAGCAGCATCTGATTTAGTGTCATGTGTCTTACTCACTGGCGGTTGAACTCGTGTAATTTGAAGGAACACCTGGTTCTTGTGCCGTTCTGTGATACGGTGTTGCTGAGATAAGAAACTCATGCTGGATTTTGTAGTCGTGATTAATTGTCTCTTTGACGACCAAAGGAACAGACAGCCCCTAATGATGAATAGCATCGCCATGAACATTTGAATCCAGACCAGAAGACAAAATAAAACCGATAGCTGTTTACTCTGTACACTTTGATTTTTTTAAATATTTATCAATGGTCTGTTAAATGTATCTTTCTGATCGACAAGGATATTCTTGGAAGATTAGTGCAGCTTGCAGCTACTGCTTTATCCTACGATCACATTTGTGCATTTTTTGAAGGATCTCAATAAATCTGTTGATGCACACTAGCTTTTAATAGTAAGATGACGTACATGCCCAGTGCCCACTGCAGAAATCTTTCCACTCTCATCACACGCTCTTGACTATTAGAATGATGTCTTTCTTCCCAGCATGCATTTTTAGTCCCAGCTACTTCAGAAAGGCTTTCACGAATGGATGGGAGTAATCGACAGGGTGCTCCTTAATTCTTCTGTGTGAATCAGTTGTCTTGCTATGCACATGCTTGACTCAAAACTCACCTGGCTAATATCCATAATCATTTTAGTGCTGCCCTTTAAATCCCCTGTTCTGTGCGATTAAAATTCCTCTGATATCTTGGAGGGAGGAGTGCTTTGGATTTCTTCCACTCTAACAGGGAATTTCCCCGCCGCATCCCCCTCTTCCTCCTCAGAGTAATGAGCTAACTTTTCTGGAGATACGAGTAAACACGGGAAGATGCAGGGCCCTCTCACTGAAAGGGTATGTCGCTTATGAGCTGATGAGGCCTCATAGGACGTGGGGCCTGGTTAAAATCTGGCAAAGTTGTCCTAGAAGGTCTGTGAGATGGACTTTGCACAATGCAGCACCGGCATGTTTGTGCTTTATTCACAAAGCAGGTTATTAAGAGTGATTGCCTTCCGTCTTTGTTTCTCAGTGTTTGTTTCACCAATGCACATGCTCAATAAGAGGTTTTAAAGCTGTGAAGTGAGTTGAGATGCCTGCTATTGCCAATTTAAAGGTCTTACAGTGTGTAATGTTACATTTTAATATTTTAGACAACAAATTGCCATTTTGTTAGTCTCTTCAGGAATTGTCCACACCTTCTCAGGTGATTTTGTGAAGTTATTAAAAAAAAAAAAAAAAAAAAACTATGGGTCATAGGTCAACATTTACCTTTGTTAATACTGAAAGTCACTTATTTCTGTTGTCCTATATGCTTTTATTTATTTATTATCAATGGGTGTTATGAAGTTTTGGAAATACCAGGTACGAGTGGATTATGCCCATTCCATGATTTGATTCTGTCCATTTTAGATTACATTTAAACTGTTAATTTTTTCTGTGATCTTAAACCTGTTTGTTTAATCTCTTTCAGGACAGCAGCAGCAGTCAGGAGTCCCAAGACGAGAGGGTGATGGACGTAAGGGATGTAAAGCCCGAAGTGACCCCTGACCTGGATGTAGAAACTACCTTGAACACGGTCACCAGCCGTATGACCATGCAGGAGTATTTTGCCAAGAGGATGGCTCAGCTAAAGAGGAGCCGGGCAGGCACTTGGGCAGAGCCGTCCCCAAGTCCGGCCTCAGAAGAGTCTCCAGACTCCTCAGAAGTTGAGAAACTGAAGTCCAAGAAGAAGAAGAAGAAACGCAGCCATGAAGAACACCAAGAAAAAGAGGAGGTAGTCACTGAGGACGTCGGTGACACAAAGGAGGCCACGGAGTGGGCAGCCCCAGAGGAGAACTGTGCAGACGCGGACAGTCACACCACCATCAAGAAAAAGAAGTCAAAACGCAGGGAGGTCACGCCAGGAACAGTGGAGATGGACACACACGTGGAGGGAGATGGTGAAAGCCCTGAGGTAGACAAGAAAGAAAAGAAGAAACGGAAGAAGAGAAGGAGGGAAGAGGAGAAGGAGAAGGAGGAAGAGGAACCAGAGAGAGTTACTAAGAAGAAATCCAAGAAAAACAAGAAAAAGAAGAGAGACTATTCAGATTGAGGAGCACAACTTACTAACGGCTCAGTGACTGAAATGCAGGAGTTAAATTGCGTGGAAAAGTGGGTTTAGCCATGGAAAACACCAAAGATGTTTCCTGTGAAGAAAAAGTGATAATTTTTTGGAGCTGTTGCACGAGACACATTTGTAAGGCCAGTTCATCATAGAGGATGAGATAAAAGTTTTGATGATGAATTTGCAGTGGTTATAGGACATTACTGTACAGCCCCAGTTAGTATCACTTCTGCTCAGCTGAATTGTATTTTCTATACCTGGGAGCAGGTTTTCTGGATGTCATGATACTGGCAATTTATATATTTTTACCACTGGAGACATTTCTTAAATAACTTATTTCAGAATAAATTACAAATCTGTAATATTCTTGCAATGGTAAACAGTTTTACTACCTTTAATGATATCTAGACATCAAATGCTGGACAGAGGACCTGTAGTTGCCATTGTAATACTTGTACTTCCCCAGAGATTAACCCACTCCTTTTTAAGAACAAAAAGTTTGCAAATTGCTGACTACAAACCTCTTCTATTGCAAAGAAAGATTTGTCAAGAATGTTGTGACTTAATTATATACATGTAATTGATAGTATTCATATCCTTAAAACTGTTTTTGGTGATAGTTCATTAAACTATACTTATTTATCAATGGTACATTTCTCACGGATGATTCAACCTTGAGAAAAAAAAAGTTTTTTGACTCTGGAATCTTAAGTTTTCTCCGGATTGAACAACCTCTGATCACATATAATTGATAAATAAGTATATTTTAATATACAATATCTGTTTAACTTAAATCAGTAAATAAGTGTTTCAAGTGAATGCTTGGATTACTTTTGACTTGGATTACTGTATGTATTAACCCCTAAAATGAATCTCGTGTCACCCTGTTGAATGAATACAATTGCTAGTGGCTGTCTGTAGTGTAAACATTAAATGAACTAAACAAGGGTAGATGTCTCAAACATATTTATTCTGCATTACAGGAATCTTGATTAGGGGTTCTGTGTGGCAATTGTGTCAAAATGCTGCCTGAGGTCTTCTCCGCTAATTAACAGAAACGTTAACACCGAACAGCCATAACATTATGACCACCTGCCTAATATTGTGTAGGTCCCCCTTTTGCCACCAAAACAGCCCTGAAATGTCGAGGCATGGACTCCACTAGACCTCTGAAGGTGTGCTGTGGTATCTGGCACCAAGACGTTAGCAGCAGATCCTTTAAGTCCTGTAAGTTGTGAGGTGGGGCCTCCCTGGATCGGACTTGTTTGTCCAGCATATCCCACAGATGCTCAATTTGATTGAGATCTGGGGAATTTGGAGGCCAAGTCAACACCTTGAACTCATTGTGTTTCTCAAACCATTCCTGAACCATCTTTGCTTTGTGGCAGGGCGCATTATCCTGCTGAAAGAGGCCAATGCCATCAGGGCATCCTGACTGGTCTGTGGCTACGCAGCCCCATACACAACAAACTGCGATGCACTGTGTGTTCTGACACCTTTCTATCAGAACCAGCATGAACTTTTTCAGCAATTTGAGCTACAGAAGCTCGTCTGTTGGATCGGACCACACGGGCCAGCCTTTGCTCCCCCCTTGCATCAATGAGCCTTGGACGCCCATGACCCTGTGGCCGCTTTTCTTTCCTTGGACCACTTTTTATAGGTACTGACCACTGCAGACCGGGAACACCCCACTAGAGCTGCAGTTTTGGAGATGCTCTCACCCAGTCGTCTAGCCATGACAATTTGGCCCTTGTCAAAGTCGCTCATATCCTTACGCTTGCCCCTTTTTTCCTGCTTCTAACACATCAACTTTGAGGACAAAATGTTCACTTGCTGCCTAATATATCCCACCCACTGACAGGTGCCATGATAACGAGATTATCAGTGTTATTCACTTCACCTGTCAGTGGTCATAATGTTATGACTGATCGATGTATAGTTATAGTATATATTATACCCTTTGAAGTGAATTCCAATGCGACATACATTATTCTTTAATTAGATTTAAGTTCTTTGAGAAAGTGCTTACCATGAAATGTCACTAAAATAAAAACTGATTTAGTGGTTCATTGAAGACTTGAAATGATTTTGCAAAATCATTACTTTATTGTAAACCTCCATGACAATCTTATTTTTAGCTTTTATACAACACCTTGAACACAGGTGTTGCCTCATGGTTATTAGTCTTATTATAATCTAATTTTGTTTCACAATAAATATTAATATTTGTTTTCTCTTGTGTGAAAATTGAATATGTTGTTGAATATATTGGCACTGTTTTAGGTTCTGACTTAATAATTTGATTATTAAGGAAATCAGCTAATATTTTTTGTTAAAATCTTATATTTATGATTTTTTATGTATGCTGAAACAATACATTTTTTAAATGTCATATGAACTACCACATTCTTAAAACAACTTATTTCAAACAAATATATGAATTGCTATTCAGTAATGAATGCTTTATAATGCAAAGGAAAACTATTTTCCTATTTTCCTTGAGTAATTTATGTGAATTTATTGAAGACTTCAATGTATATAGTTTATTGCTACCATAAAACCAGAAGGTTGTTCTGAGATGTAAAATTTCTTATTTGCTTGAAGCTCAACTTTAAGTGTTTTTAAAATTTAAATAACCATTTTTCATGTATATTTCAATATAAGAAATTAAACCAAATTAAAGTTAAGAATTCAGTTACAGTATATTCATCTGAATGATACTTTTAGCACATTATCATATTTATGATGCAGAAAACTTTCTTACTTGGAGAAAATGTATCTGAGGTGGTTTCACCTGTGTGCCACTTCACTTCACACGCAGTTCTCCGATGTTTTTTTTTTTTACAGCTTGGGAATTTCACGAGTATAAATTCAAGCAAAAAATCACAAGATACTTGCTCCCCACCAAAATCGCTCTGTATATTACTCATTTTTATCAATTCATTACGATGCTACAATGCAGCAAAACTTGCTTCACTGGCACTGCCTTTTCCGAATATTTACTCTGGCGGTTAAAAGGGTGAACATTAATCCTTTGCTCGGTGAATGTAAAATTGGGCTAATTGGTATCGCATTCCTGTTGTCACCATGAACATTTGGTGTGACTCCCTACTTATTGCATCATACAGTAAAGTTGTTCCCCTGTATGTGTAATTAAACTCCTTTATGTGCATAAGGGAAGTGTACAGATCTGTTGACAGTCTTTAGGTGTGGGCTATATTGCCAAAAATGTACAGACTGTTTGTGTAACATGTTCTGTAATAGTGTCCTCCCTAGTGGGTACAGCAGTTCTTTCATCCAGGGCTTTATTGAGGCGTTCCCCCAGGTCCTTCACTGTAAATGAACCGTGCCGCTGTCTGTAAACACTAATTTTGATATTGTTGTTTGGATTTAGCACCACACATCACTGGAGTGTTCACAGGACAAGAGATACTTGTGGCTGCAGTAGTCATTGCTCACAGAGACCTCCTTATAAAACATACTCGATTAAAGAATACAGTCAAACTATTCACTTGGTCAGCTTTAGTTGTCTGTTACTTTAGTTTGTTTATATATTTATTTAGAGAACTGAATTACTGTTAATTGCTTTATACATTATGTCTGTTTTTTATTGCAAAACATACAGCTCTGGAAAAAATTGAGACCGCTCCAAGTTCAGAAATCAATATTAAGTGGTCTCTTAATTTTTTCCAGAGCTGTATTTTTTTGTTTTTATGTTTCCCCAGATGCCCTTCTGAAATGGTGAAATGTGTTTTTTCAAGTATAACCTCCACTACTCTACAAGTGTTTTAAAGCTGGAGTTTCTGCTAAAACTGTTTACTTTTTAATAATTCAAGTGTAATCAGTTTTAACAAGGCTATCAAGATGGCAGTTTTTCCTAAAATTTAAGCTACATTTAGTTTGTTTGGCTGGCGATTAAACAAGTCTGCAGACAAGATCATCTTGATTTTTGGTTGAATGCATGTCAAGAAGATCATAGCAAAACTAATATCTGGTGTGACTGCAAGAAGTCCATATAAACATATGAGTTGTTGCAAAACAAATTGAGTTTAAAAAGATCCTGAATGCTGCCCCCTTTATGAAATTAAATGATTTATTTCCAGTTTTTGAGATCTAGGTTTCGGTAACTATTCCAGAACCACAGTGGATTTGCTGATAATACATTCAGGTACATAATTAAGGAGCTGTTTCTACTGTTGCACCGAAGGCTAGCAATCGGTGTGGATTGTAGAGTCTGCTTTTGACCATCCTAATTGGTTTCAAAAGCTATAGGAAGCAACTCCTCCACGCTATCAAAACCAACGTCACTTCACAAAATACTGATTACACGGGACAACACATTTTTTCAAAAGATTTGCTTCCTGAAAAAAAATTGATTATGATAGACCCCTTCAAAGTGAACACATACTGTATCACAATTTTGAGAAACATGAAATTAAGTTTCATTGACTATAACGTGTTCAACAGGGCTAAAAAATATTTGCTCCTGAATTTCATTTGTACTCAGTGTCCGGTCCATCTCGTTGCAGTGTCCAACAATAGTCAGCCAGCATTGATGGATTCCATTTGGCCTGATACCATTTTTCCATTGTGGCAATGTGAAACCTTTCACCATGTTTGTCACTGACTGCACCAAGATTTGTGAGGAAGAAGTCCAAGTGTGAATGCAGGAAATGAATCTTCAGTGACATGTTGCACTTTGTGGTTTTGTATGCTGTAAGAAATGTGTCAATCAGCTTAATGTAATTTGGTGCTCTGTAGTTGAATGACATCCTTGAATGCTTTCCAGGTAATTTTCTTTAGCTCCACTAACAGATCTTGGAACCGCTTGTCATTGATGATGTGTCTGATCTGTGGACCAACGAAAATGCCTTATTTAATCTTGGCATCAGTTATTCTTGGAAATATGTCTCAAATAATGAAAACCTTCACCTTCTTTGTCCATCACTTTCACAATTTTTTCATTAGTCCCAGGTTTATGTGAAGAGGAGGCAAAAATATCAAGTGGTTCATGTGCCACGTTTTTCTGTCCTGGAACCAAATTCTTAGAGTGGCCAGTTCGTTTTAATGTAATGTGACTCTTTAGCATGTCTGTCCCATTCACAAATATAACAACAGTACTTGGTATATCTGAGCTGCATTCCAATTAGCTGAGCCAAAACCTTTAGATCTCCACACATGTTCCAATTGTACTTGGTGTACTGGATGTGCTTCAACAACAGTTCCATGTTTTTGTACGTTTCTTTCATGTTTCAATATCTGGATCAATGTCATTGTCCATGCCCAGCTGGTGCATTGCAGCATCTTCATCTGTTTTGTCTAAGCTCCATTTCTCTGGTGGCTCTGGTACCGGAAGACTGTCGTCATGTGGCACTGGTCTGCATCAGTATCAGTTCCACAAACGTTAGAGAACCTGCCCTGAGTGCATGCCTGAGCTACAAAAGGCATCGTATAACGTGAGCGAAATATTAATAGACTTAAAATATGACAAGAAATCTGCAAATTAGAAGATTTCAATAAAATGGTATGTAATTTAAAGGTGATTTTCGTGATCAGCAGCCAAAAATCTTTAAGATACACCCAAAGGTGTTCAAGCAAAATCTTTGTTGTCCAGTATTACCAGGCTCTGTATACATTTTATCATGTAAAAAGGTGTGTATACGCCTGCATTTTTTTTGTACTTCATCGAGGTTAAAATAAATCAGAATACTACATTATATATCTCATTTTATCCTCAGCATGTGTCCTGTCGAGCTTTTCCCTTTTCCTTGATAAGCAACTTTGAGATCCTTTCAAAACATACATTCAGATCTAACTGACATTTCACTAGTGCCTGGGTCAGATACTTGTATTGTCCAGTGCAGCTCAGTTTATTTTTTCCCAGTTGTGTCCTATCTGGGGCTTTGTGGTTTGTTCCACAAAGCCCCAGATAGGACACAACTTGGAAAAAATAAAGCATGACATGCACAAAATCATAAGTAGTTTGTAATTTGTGGCCAAGATTTAGTAAACTTCACAATTATTTATAATGGCATTTCATTTGAGTGCATGGTATCTTTATCCCCTGACGCAGTTTATTATAGCGTGGTTTTGAATGTATAAAGTGTGCGCGCTAATTGGTAAACTGCACACAAAATAACCTGCTTTTTTCTCCCGATGTATGTCCTCCTATGGGATTGTGTAGTGTTCTCAGATTAGAGTTGTCACATTTGTCATCACTGTGACAACTAAGTGCAGAGTTTAGGTTTACTTACTTTTGATACTTTACAATAACGTTTGCTAGTCTATGAAGACCCTGGATGGTTCCACCTCCTGATGGAAACATGACCATTCTTCACAGTAGCTCGGTCCTTTTCCTGCCCTTGCTTTGAAAGTGTCATCTATCTTAAAGTGCGGAACTTTTCAAACTTCTCCATTTACACAAAATTCTCTATATCGCTGTTTCTACCATAGAGGCTGACTTCTTGATTCATATCCTCTGAAATACTGCTTATTCAGGTATTCAGACTTCATCTTTTACATAGTGTCAAATATCTGTCTTTTGTAGTTGTCAATACAGTTGTCTTTTTTTTTTTTTTTTTTTTTAATGACGAGTCATTGATATCAAATTACTTGACTGGAGTCCCTACAAGAAAAGACACGACTCGAGTCACAACACAAAAGTATCCATCTGACTCAAGTCATTGTCTTTATGATAAAAATAAATTTAAACAAAACAAAAACGCCCGTTCTCTACATACAGTCACCATAAATGGAACTGGCTTTTGCAGTGATTGGTAAGACCGTTGCTAAGGAAATGCTTTTCTAGCCTATAGCACAGCTCTATGACCATACCGTCCGCAAGCAGGAATCAAGTTATGGTGGCGTATCTGCACAGAATTTGCATATCTCAAAATATTTAGATCTCTTGACATGCATTTCGAGATCTGCACTTACAAGCTTTCCACTCCGCTTGAGAACAACACGCACCCCATAACTACTCGACAACTACCACCCCCCCGCCCCCCAACCCAAGGACTGGAAATGCATGTCCCCCCCATTTCTGACACACACACATACTGATACAAACACACATTAGCGCATATTCAGTGCATCATGTCTGCATTTGTTAACTGTTAAAAATAGGATGTAGGACTTGTATTTTATATTAACTATATATTGTACCTGCATTTATGTAATTGTATTATGTTTAATTTGTAATTTTATACTGTGTTTTTGCACTTTTGTATGGCTCTTGTATGCCCTGGTTAAGGGTCTCTGCCAAGACAATAATAATAATAATTATTATTATTATTATAATAACAGACACACACTAACAGAGACACACGCACACACATACTGATGGTCTTGTACATAAAACCAGTTAATAATGGGGAAGAAGTTTGAGAGAAAAATGAAAACATGCATTCTATGTACTGACTTGAGCCAGATAGGTGACTCGACTTGACTTGAGCTTGGCACGTCACTGACTTGACTTGAGCCTTTACTCTTAAATGACTCGCAGTTTTAGTGACTTGGTTACAGCTCTGGTATAATCTTCACTAACTTCATTTAATCTTTGAGCTTTGTATACATACTGTTTAACCTTGCCATTTGTGAAAGGAATTAGCTTACAATTTACCAATTCATCTAGGTTTGGAATTAAACGTTTATGATACTTTAAAAACACTATTAATGAAATGGATGATTAGTACTTTGTATCAATATACCCATTACATGGTTGTAGTGGTAAACCACTTTTTGGACTGTGTGGATTAAATTATGTGATGTAGTGGATTGTTTTCTTGCTATATTTAGCATTACATGTAATATAATATTAAGACTGACTTTTGTCGAACTGCATGTTTCCTATATATAATACATCATGGTGAATCCTGTCTTATATTGTCAGCCCATTCACAGAAACGAAGGTTGGAGCTCTGGAAATTTTTCTGAACAGTGAGAATAATGGCAGAACTGAATAATATGAAACATACAGGGTTTAAATACAGAACCTTTATTTAAACAGATAAACATTTTATTTATTTACAATGATGATCTGTTCAAGAGGCTTATACCACTGCAGTATTTAAGCAACAACATAATTTTAGCAAACAAATAATACTCAGTTTACACTTGATTACAGTTGAGCAACAACTTTAGAAACATGCAATTTCTTATGTTGTCCAATTATAATGAGCCACATCTCGTAAGAGGCTATATCAATGAAATCAAGAAGATAACTTCAGCAAAGTTCTCGGTGTGTGAGAGAATTACAACAGAAACTGACCCCACACTCCAGCGAATGTGTGTGTAACTTTTCATATAAACACAAGTGAATAACAAATGTAATCAGTTTCGAATGTATCCAGGAAGTCGAGGGACATATTTCACAAATCTCCACTACGGCAATCTGGGGCATCAGGTGCAGTTTCCTGTTTCAGAGTCGTAAATCATTCAAATGGCCGACACCCCTCTAAAATAAGAAGAGGACAGGAAAGTCTTCTGTTGTTACGGAGTTCTTCGAGGGTTTTCCTGTAATATGAGGCCAGCAAGTGGGGATGTCTGTGGAAACACAGTCAACAGGAACACATGCGAAGGGGAGTGGCATCTGCTAACTTCAGTTAAACATCGATATTGAACATGTCTTTACATGGCAAATAGCCGATGCTAGATTAAAATAATTGCTTTGTAGTATAACTTGTCATGCAAGTAAAACCATCAGCTGTAATAACTTTAGGCAGCATTATTATAGTCAACAAAGTTTTAATACTAGATTATTTTGTATGTGGCAGAATGGAGCTAATGCAGCATCAGGGGAATATAACTAATGTAGCTCATTGTGTCCAAGATTTGACATTTCTTTCCCTAAGATTTACATAGGTATTGAGGGCAAGATCAACCACAGCAATGCAACATCAGTATTTCCTCCCAGTGGGATGCAGAGACCAATGAGTGACAGCTATGGATTTGTCGATGTAGATGAAAGAGTAGGAAAAGATGGGTCAGCTTCCTCCCTGATAACCCCAGTGTTCAGTGTAGTCTGTAGGTGACCTCCTGTGTGCATTTTACTGCCGCCACCGTACCATAGGTACCATGTGCTTCAAAGTGTGGTTTATTGACCATTAGAAGTATTTTTTTTTGTCTTATTTAAAAACAATTGTTCCCCTTTTTAGGGCCATTCCTCATTGACGTCTACGAAACTAAGAAATGTGTCAATTTCCTGTAAGCCTGAATTTGAAGCTGCTGAAAATCTCTACATAGCATGGCAGCTACATCTACACCTGTAGAATACTCACAGAGACTTAAGCCAAATGGTAAAATGCTTTTTGTCTACTAATAAAAACTTGGACAATATCATCCTGTTTCACTTGACTGAGGCCAAAGTAAAATTGCAGCCCTGGGCATCACTAAACTGAACTTCGCTTTCTCAATTACTCAATTACTCAGGAACATGAAAATATGTTAACATTTATGCTAACAAACAAAAGTGTTATTTCTTAATGGATTTATTATAATGTAGTAGAATGGTTTCATGGTGCATTTGAACTTTAACCCTCTTATATTTGTGTTTACAAATGTGTGTAAGTAAGCATTAAATATTTTAAACAATGCAAAAAAGTTTCGAGTTGAAAAGCAAGTGGGGAAAATCTGTTTATCTAGGGCAGGGGTGGCTAACCCTGGTCCCGGAGAGCTGCAGTCGTGCAGGATTTCCAGGTCTCTCTAAATTACCAATTAATGGATATTGAACACTGGGACATTTTGCCTAATTAAGACCCATAATTGGTTCAATTAAGCAGTTAATGATCTGGATAGAACAAAAGCCTGTAGACCAGGGGTGGCCAACCCTGTTCCTGGAGAGCCATAATCCTGCAGGTTTTCCAGGTCTCTCTAAATTGCCAATCAATGGATATTGAACACAGGGACATTTTGCCTAATTAAGACCCATAATTGGTTCAATTAAGCAGTTAACGATCTGGATAAAACAAAAACCTGCAGACCCTGCGGCTCTCCAGGACCAGGGTTAACCACCCCTGATCTAGGGCAACAATATCTGCAATATTTTAAATTGGTCTGTCATCAAAGCATAATCAATTACTGTACAAAACTCAGTCTCTGAAACTACCTGCCCAGTTCTTGTAAATATGCCTCACACTCACTGGACAAAAGGGAATTAAAAGCATACATGTCCTCTCATGCTTTTGAGACACTGCTGCCTATATTATTAAAGTGTATGAAACCCTGCTTTGATGAAGGACTTTCTGATGCCCTGATGACATGTAGATAATAAAAGCAATTTGCTTTTCTGCTTCATTTCAACAACTTGCAGAATAAAGTCTCTAGTTCAGTCACACAATAATGGGCTACCATTCTTAATGAACTGATGTGTGAATCCTACAGCAATAACACACAAATACCTTTTGCACTTCACCTGTGTTCTGCTGTTAATCACGCATACAACAAGGACAAGGACAGGTTTGGGGTCAGGGCTTATACGTGGGATCAACATCAGAAGTCTGTCGAAGTGCATGAGGTGTACATTTGATATTCCTGTGGGAGTCATACATTAATTCAGTGGTTCTCAATCCTGGTCCTGGCAGAACACTGACCCTGCTTAATTGAACCCTAAATTGAAGTAATTTGATTACATTTGAATCTTTAAATTGTGTAACTGATAAAAAGGTGGTTCCTTAATAAGATCATTTCCTTTTACAGTTTTATACTTATCTGTTAAAAAATAATTAAAAGGTTCTGATTTAGGAAATTATTACTTAAATTAATGGTTCAATTAAGTAATTGAAAGCTCAGTTGGAACAAAAAACAGCAGGGTCAGTGTTCCGCCAGGACCAGTGTTGAGGACCACTTCTTAATTCATTCAGAATTGGTGTCAGTTATTGTAAAGTGTTACTTCTTGTTCTTTTAAACTTTCCTAAAAAAAGAGGGGGAAATGGTTTGGTGGCCAAATCCTAGAATCAATAAAGTAGCCTATTTAATGTGTGTTTGAGAATCAGTCTCATACAATTTCCATCAGGTTCAAGGCTTTCTGCAATGATGAAGCTGTGTCATTGGGTCTCTATATCAGCGCCCCGCCGCGCCCGCCCTCCTCCCACTCAAACCGGCCCAAAGTGCGGCGCAGCTGCCAGTGCAGATCAGTCCTGCGCCTGCGCTCAGTGCGCAGCGCGGTCCGTATCCCGCAGCAGACGGACTCTGAGTTTGAGCGACTCAATTGTATATTCTACATAGTGTAGCTACTTTCCAAAGAATCGTTTTCTTTGAAAGTTTAATATACAGGTTGTATTTACACGTGTTATCCGAGAGAGAGAGATATAGAGAGAGACTAGAAAAGTGATCTGCTATGACACGGATAGAGACGACAGAAAACTTTTAATTACACACGAATAACCTGCTCTTTAGCTTCAGTAGGAAAAAAAGAATAAACATAAATTCACATAGGTATAATTTTGTGTAAATGAAAAGTGATTTACCAACATTGTTTAAGTATGAGTAAAGTGCCCCTATATCTGCACTGCAAAACAAAAACATAAAAACCTATTAGACTTTTAAGCTGAAGTAGTTTAAACGGCCCGTGATTTGATGGCCGCGCTGGCGGCGGGTGTGCGGGACACAAGCAGCGCTGTCTCTGTGTGTAAAAGAGCTTTACATTGTGTCAGATATAAGTTTAGGTTGTAGATTTGTTTTATTATTATTATTATTATTATTATTATTATTATTATTACATATATATATATATATATATATATATATATATATATATATATATATATATATTTGAGGAGGCTTTTCCTTCATAAAACAATGCATTTTGTAATACACACTATTGAAGAGCATATATGTCTAAATAAATAAATAAATAAGCAGGATAAGTGTGCAAAAATTACAACGTCTACAACGACGATAGCACTTTATTATTATGATGGTGCTAGAGATAGCATAGTATTAATATTAATATACATCGTATTATTATTAATAATAGGCATAATAATCATAGGGTAGCCTATTCATAATAATAAAAGTAGGCATACTACAACTAATTATAATACTACTACTACTACTACTACTACTACTACTACTAATAATAATAATAATAATAATAATAATAATAATAGGAAAGACAAAAAGACGGGCCAAAAGCTTTCTTTTTAATCAAATGTGCATTTCATTATGTCGTTTTCATGGACCACATACATTTTTGTTGTATACTACTTTACATTAAACTTTGAACTGAAATTAACTTCCGTCTCCCAATAGCCCAAAAACAAAACTACAAAATGTGTAGTTTCTCTCTAAAACAATGACAACATTGATAAAAAGAATTAAAAAAAAAAAAACATTTTTCCGAGAAACTAAAATATGAAAAGAACACACAGACATTAGACTCCGACACACAGGTGCCAAACGCCTGGGCTACCGAGCTGAGCTAGAGAAAATACAAGTGCGGTGTGGGGATTTTTGTTGTTTTGTTTTTTCTCTAAATAACAGGTTGGTTGAGGTGGATATCAGTTTTTTTTTCAAGTCTCAGGTTAAATTGCTATATAGGAGGAGCTGCAAACCCCCGGGGCTACTGCTGGGACCGGCTCCACAAATATAAATAGCTTCCCCAAACCCGAGAGCAGTGAGTCACAGAGAGAGAGAGAGAGAGAGAGAGAGAGAGAGAGAGAGAGGAGCACCTCACAGTCTGGACAGGGACAAGGCTGGCCATCGCCACACTCATCACTCAGTATTAAACCACTGACACCAATAAGAGGGATTGTTACAAGAGAGAAAAAGACAGAAAGGAAAGACAAAGATATTTGACCAAAAGGATTTGCTTAATCTATAGTCACAATTGTGGACATCAGGTTGTCTTTCTGTTTGACAGAAAGATACCAAAACATACCTAGAAAATACCATTTTGCTTTGGGACATGTGTCAAATATAAACTATACAATTCAGTAAAACAAAGTAAAACAAAACAAAACCAAAAAAGCCGGCAAGAGGAAAGTGAAAATCACAGCTGAAGTTTACTCCATCACAGGATGGCCGCTTTGATCAGCGCCTACTCCTCCTGGCCGGAGAGCTTCGAGCGCACCGCCGGGGAGGGAGACCTGCCGGAGGGGCCCTCCACGCACAGGGCCACGGGGGACAAGGGCTCGGAGCCCCGCATCAGGAGACCCATGAACGCCTTCATGGTTTGGGCTAAAGACGAGCGCAAGAGACTGGCCGTCCAGAACCCGGACCTGCACAATGCGGAGCTCAGCAAGATGCTAGGTGAGATGATCAGAGTGTCAGTGGCATTGGAAACACACAATGCAGTTTAATTCAATGCAATACACATGATGTCGTTTTGTACTCTATATACTATTACTTGTACCTTGATGAACGTGTAAGTATGTATTCCACATCACAAGAAAAGTGCAATTTAGCCCACATTTAAAGAGAGCTAAGCAATCAGTGTCTGTGCCTCAGTAAAGTGACGCGTAAATTGTGTTGGACAAAGTGTGTTCTTTGCACAAGTGTTTGTTTAGACTGCTGGCATTAATATAATAATTCATGTACACATATATCACAAAAAGACTTCTGTCCTGGCTTCGGTCCTGTGTTTCAAGTGTCAAGTATGAGGAAATTGAGTTTAAGTGTAAAGTTTTACAAAAGTTTTCAATATTTATAGTGTGGTGCATTCGTAAATATTGATAGAATTATATTTATGGCAGTTAAAGAAATATAGGCTATACAATCTGGAGGGGGTGTCTGTTTTCTTTTGCAGTTTCATTGACAGTATTAGCCTGATGTGAAACATGGCATTTAGGCGTGATCAATATCATTTAAAAAGTCTTCTCAATACGTTTATTTGTTAAATTCAGATTTTGTTTATGATAGCCTAAATATTCTTTATTATGTTTTGTGGTGGAAAGAAAAATGTACTGGGATGTCCCGTATAGCACGCTGTAGGCTACAGCATATCTTGCGTGTTTCTATAAATCGTTATGGACTGCGCGTCTTAAAAAGAATAAAACAATAAACACATTTGGCTGTTAAATGTTCCTCTGGTACTTAATTAGTTTATTTTATTTTCAAGATTTTCTTAAATTTTCTATGTCGCTTAAGAAAACTGAAACCAAGCCGCATTGTCGACTAGCTTAGTTTCAATGAGATGCTTCATTAGTGGTTACTTCTTTAAATCGTTTGGGTTTTTGTTTTCGAAATACTAAAATCTCACTTTTAACGTCTTAACTCTAATGTAATGTTTTTTTTGTTTTTTTTTTTGTCTATTGCATCGGCTGTTTTTTATTCAGCATTATTAGTCACTGAAATGAATGAAGATACGATGATCCTACATTTTATTTATTTATGTATTTATTGCTGATGCAGCAGAATTCCTGCAGTATTTTCCTGTTTCATATTTCAGCAGTTGGCTTTAGTCCGTAGGTTTAGTATCAAGCATTAAACTCCATTAGTAGATGTGTAGAGATCAAGGTTTCAACTTTTCAGGAATTAATTGTATCAGTGAATGTATCTCTATTTCTTAAAACATGTTTTTTCTACATCCACACCCAAACTCCTGAACATAAACACACACATATATTACATAGTTTATTTTATAAAGATGTAATACACATATTTTCAGTATAAGGTTACAATACTGTAAGATCTTTACATTTAGAAAAGCTAGTAATAGTAATAGAACATAATTACATGTCTTGTACAGACCTGTGGGATAAAATAATAATAATAATAATAATAATAATAATAATAATAATAATAATAACAAACACATTGTTTCAATAGACTTTATTTGATATAGTGCATTTATTTGGAAGTGTACTGTTTTCAAGAATCAAAATCATTTTATTTGTTTTACTATATATAATCACCATTTCATTATAATTATCTGTTCTTTTGCAAAAATGCAAAGCAATTAACAAAGGTTTAGACAGGTTTAGCCATTCTGAATGATGGCACATAATGACAACATTGCACAAACGAATATAACACCATTAGATTGGTTTAGGAGTCATGTTACTGTATGTATCAAAAATTACAGTATTACCTACTGAAACAAAGAATGTCTTCCAGCGGATGATTTTAAACATCTAAACTGTCTTTAATTTCCCTTTGCAAGTTTAAGATTGTCTTGTGTTAAACAAATGTGTTGTACCACATGCCCTAGCCTTTCCATTCAGTACTCAGTGGTGGATGCCAAATTTAATCATAAATTGTTTGGAAAGGAAACACAAAATACACACCAGGTACTATCACTCAGAGCAGTGGAGTCACCTCACCTCACATCACCTCAGAGAAAAGCCATTTGCCTTTCCTGCTTTCTTTACAGCATTAAGCTTATGGGATCTAATTTGTTCATTATGTGTGTGTGGAAGTTCAATCCAAACTCCCATCAACAAAGAAAACTGAAAAGTAAAACATAAAAAGGATGGATGGAAAACGAAAATAATTTCAAAATATCAGTAATATAATATTATACAATATAAAGTAATATACCATACTATTTCATGGTTTAATATTAAGAAGCATTGCACTTTCCTGTCCCTAAGATCACAGCCTTCCTGTCTTATTTTATTGTTATTTTACTTACTTCACCTTTAGATCTGACAAACTCAAGTTTCAAGCCTCAGTGGCAGCTTTGTACAACATTTTTGCAACCTGACCAACACCTCCAGTGTGGGATCTGCAGCAAAAGAGCGCGGGCATTCATTACTTCATAGTCAGGGATGTGTCCGGCCTCCCGCCGTGCTTTATCGCATTATGTGCTGTGAGAGGAATGTGTATCTGATAACCACTGAGGAGAAGTCAACTTTGGATCTCATTATATTGTTGAAGTACCAGCCCTACATCTCAAATTCACATCTTTCAGTTAGAGCTTTCTGTTTCATTTCATGGAAAACTTACAAAGTGATTTAAATGACCTCTTAACTAGTGATCCTATGAAACTCTTCGAAAGTGACCCTCAGTTGTAGAATAATTATCGGTGGCCTTATATACTTATTATTTATATAATCCAAATAAAAAGTGGATTTGGTTTCATTTTAAAACTGGGCTAAAGTGCCACTACAGCTCATGGAAAGACACCATGGCAACATAACAACTTTATATCAGTGAAAACAAGAGAAATTACACAAGACATGGAAAGAACATGTCACTGACCATGCAGTACATCAGGACACATGCCTCCGATGTTCCCAATCAGCTGTCTGCATAACTAGATCACATTTTCCTTTTTTTAATATTAAAAACTTAGGTTTCTGTCGCTATTTGAAAAGCTTTTCTGCTTTAAGGCAGGGAAGGTAAAATGTATTAATGTAGGTCATTTCAACTCAGTTACAGTTGCCCTGCAGAATGCCTATGATGTGACAACTTTTTCCTGCACTTTTAAAATTAAATCTCCATACCTACTGTAAAGAGGAATAATCCAGTTAAGACCAGATAATATGCATCATCATTTTGTGAAGATAATTAAAATACATAAATACATACTTTGTTCTCATCTATGTAAGAACTAGACTAGAATTGTTATTATTCCTCAATATTCCCAGATAGAAATTGATCTACCTTAGTCTTTTGAGTCATTTATAAATCGAAGCAGACGTCTGTATATTAATCTGGGTAAGATAGAAAAGAGAAAGAGGACTTTTCTTATACAGGGATGAATGCTGCTTCCTTTCTGAGATAGTAATGTTCTGATTTCACTTTGAGGTCATTAGTATGTTCGTGACGTGCACTGGGTGAAATTGAAAGCAGAATGGGTTTTGCCACACTGAGGTCTTGATTCAATGAACAGTTTGACCCACCTAGCAATCACACATTCCAAACGGGTCTCTTTTTGGTTTGACGTTTTCTCATCTACTGAATAGAAAGTCACAATCAGGAATTATTATGCGGAGAAGCAAGGGTTTGAAAATGTAAACTGAGCCTAAACTGAGTTCAACAGTCTTAGTTTTCAGAATGACTCTTATACCACATTAATACTGTTCATTCAGGGTTAGCATGTGGTTTATAGTGCTATATTGATGATGTTCAATTCTTATTCCAGGTTGATAATCAAATATTTAGTGGACCAGGAAATAATAGTTCATACAAAATGTAAAGAAAACGGTAACACATTTTTTTACTGATTATTTCTCCAGCAGAATCAAACAATTGTCATTTGTTTTGATCTGAATGGAAACATGAAATGTGTGATAGTTACAGAGGAGCTGCTGTTTAAAATCACTTGTCTCATCCTGAGTTAGTTGAAATGTTTATTGGAATTGTATCTGGAAACAGCCTAACAAGAAGAACATGTACAATGCATTATTAGTAGTATGTGAATTTGAAATGAAAACGGAAGTCTTGTTCTTATTTTTGTTTTCCATTTGGAAAGAGAAATCCAATTAAAGATGTATCCATAGTCAGTGAAAGCAAAAGTCACTCACATTTTAAAAGTACATTCTCTGAGATTGTGATTGATTTGTGTATATTTGTATGAATATAGTGCATCATCATATCACATAATGATGTTTCTAAGCCTGTAGTATGTTCGATTAAATTACATTTTGAACCTTACATAGATATGATTACCGGGGGGGGGGGGGGTGTTTGGTAGAGGCCAGCTGGTTCATTTAACCACAAGGTTGTCTAGCCACTGAAGTGAACTACCTACAAGATAAGAAGTGTGAAAATATAAAGCATTTAAGGGTAAACTGTCATTGATGCGCAAAAGCTACTCCAGTCTGCAGATTTAACCATTTAGTTTGCTTCCTACCATCTTCTCAATTTTACTTAAAACCTAAAGCAGGTTATTCTGTGACTCAACCAGTAATGACACTTTTTTGTTTGTAGTGCCTGACCCTCTTATCTAATCAGTGATTTCACTTTCAAGAATCATATAATTAGAATGAAAGCCAGTTATGCCCAGCAGGCTTGGGCTGTTGTTCGCTCGTGTTTAGTGGGATTTGCAGCTGTTGAAATGGTGAAGTTCATTTACAGGAAATTATTTGTTTCATGAACCATGTATGAGGTAACTGAAACAAGGAATTCTTTTAAGTTGGGGCTGGGAACTGTGCCAACCCTCTCTGGTAATCTGGAGCGAGCACGCAGCCCGTGCGCCCCATATTTGGGCTGTGTGACACATCAGGTGCCTCGATGGTACCTCTCACAGTGCCAGCTGGCATGAGAAGTGTTGACAGTTTAGGCTGTGTATATTTAATAGGCAAAAGACGACAGCGAATTGTTATGAGACGAATCTTGTCCAACATATTGCTATGATATGGAAGTCTTGACAATATACAAAAGATTTCAAAAATAATTACTGAAACCCTTGCAAACTATATGCATTTAGCAATATTAATACACTGCCACATCTGTGTATATCAAGTAAAACATGTCCTGTTTGGGTCAGTACATAAACTTTAATTATTTCTGAGGATCGTGTAGCTTTTGGAGATGTTCATGAGGCTGTAGTGGAAATATATATAATTGTTTTATGTTTTTCTTCACCCCTCAATTGTTTTTCTTGTAGTCTTTCTAAGAATCCACCAGTTTAAATCGTGCTTTCAGAGATTCGGTTGTCTAATTTGAAACCTACTGTTCTGTAAACAGCCCCTGTTCTTAGAGTAAAGACTTCAACGGGTCTAAAAAGACGATTGAGTCAGTGAAGCAGAGAACTCACATCTCTGACCTTTTCTGCATTTTTTTAGGGAAGTCCTGGAAAGCCCTGACCCCCCTGCAGAAGAGGCCGTACGTGGAGGAGGCCGAGCGGCTCCGGGTGCAGCACATGCAGGACTACCCCAACTACAAGTACCGCCCGCGCAGGAAGAAGCAGCTCAAGCGCATCTGCAAACGCGTGGATGCCGGCTTCCTACTCAACAGCTTATCCCCCGACCAGAACTCCCTCCCGGACAACCGCAGCTGCCGGCCAGTGCTGGACAAGGAGGAGGACAGCGGCTTCTCTTCCAGCCCGGGTCTGCCCACCATCCGGAATTTCCGGGAGCCGCCCAGCTCCAACGGCAGTTTCGACACCTACCCTTACGGCCTGCCTACGCCCCCTGAGATGTCTCCTCTGGACGCCATGGAGCACGACCACTCCTCCTTCTACTCTTCCTCCTCCTCCTCTTGCCCTGAAGACTCCCGTTCCTCCCACATGAGCATGCCCAGCTACCACCATTCTGACTATTCCCAAAGCTCCCTTCACTGTGGCGGGCACCTCAGTCAGATGTCCATGTCCCAGACAGGGGCTGCCCTTATCCCTACCCCCTCCAGCTGTCCACCCCCACTCCCCTACTATAGCTCCCCTTACCCGGCCATGCACCACAGTCTTCACGGGCACCTGGGCCAGCTGTCCCCACCTCCGGAGCACGGCAACATGGAGACCCTAGATCAACTCAGCCAGGTGGAACTCTTGGGCGAGGTGGACAGGAATGAGTTTGACCAATATTTAAACTCCACGGGCCATCCTGACCAGAGTGGGATGACCATCACGGGACACATTCAGCTTGCAGCAGCCTCTACATCTTGTCCCACCAGTTCGTCAGAAACCAGCCTTATCTCAGTGCTGGCCGACGCTACAGCAGCCTACTACAACAACTATAGTATCTCCTAAGCATTCTCCCCCACCCCCACACACATGATATATACTCCAAATCATCTGACAGAGACAGAAACATTTCAGGGCCCCTCAAAACAGCGCAGTATTACGGCCACAGACGGAGAGAAAGAGAAGGGACTGGGCTAATGGACATCTCAGGGTTGCACAGACAAAAACACAATTGAAGTACAATGAATACTCATGTCTGTATTCTTCAGAAGCGCTCTACTGGACTACTCACGGTTTATGGAAATGTTTTGAGTTTTGACTTAGTTGTCACTGTGGCATGTACAGATGCTTTCTAGTCTATTTAAATATATTAATGGCTTAACGTGTTATTATTTTTTTAACTAAAATGATTCTTTAATCATTTAATGTTTTGTGTTTTGTTTCTTTAGGGTTTGGGTTTATGTCTCTGGGTCATGTCAATGAAGTGGGTTTTCATACTCCTTAGGTTTTTAGTCTTTGACTTGCAATGACACCAACTGCATCTTATATGAATCCTCTCACCGAATGTATGAAAATGTCTACACTGTTTTGGTATTGGTGTCATATGAAGAAACTCCTTTATACAGTTTTGATAGCCTTCTGTTCCCTGTCTTCTAAATATGTACTCATAAATATAAAAAATAAATAAAAATATAATAATATTAAGAATAAGAAAAAATGGTTTGTGAAATGAAATTAATTTAAATAAAACAAGATTTTATACAAATGCATTTGTCCAGTAAATATTTGTACACATACATTCTTTAATCTTTCCACTGTAGTCCAGAATAGGAATTGCAGAAAGGAAGGACAGGGCTGGGTTACAATCTCACCATCCAATAATCCAAACCCCAGGACACCCTCAAGAATTCCTCTTGAGTTTGAGGGAAATGTAATGGGTTATAGAATTGGGTGGGTGGGTAAATGTAACAACATATTGAATGAGAAGACATTGGCTGCATAATTATTGCAACATCATTGCATGTAGATTTGTCAACTTGATTAAAAAGAAAACAATAATTTACATTCAACTAAGGAAGACATTACTTTCATACTTCAAATACAAATAAAAGTACAGCTAGCATTATCTAGGCTCTATCAGTGATTAAACAACAAGTAAAATGGAGTAGTTGAAAACCTATGATACATAATTATATGAGCAACAAGTTCAGAGGAAATTAAAGACCAAACAGACCAAAAGAAACTATAGTATGGATCCCTAGATATGAAAAAATACCTAGAATACGACCACATAAAAGATGGGAAGATGAAATGCAAAATTTGCTGGTGTGAAATATCCTGGGGACGCCTTTACCCCTCTCTCTCTCTCTCTCTCTCTCTCTCTCTCTCTCTCTCTCTCTATATATATATATATATATATATATATATATATATATATATAAACATGTAATATTTTTTAATCTTTATTTAGATATGTATATGGTACCAGCAGTGTACCTAGGCGGGAGCTGGGGAGAGTCGTGACCATGTTGACTGGGACCTTCATAATTTTATAACATTGAACCTGACCGCCCTTGGAGAAGTGTTTAATGGTGCACCCACCTTACTTCCTTAGGGAACAATTTGATTGTAGTATTTAGCCCCTTTGGTCCAACAAATGGCCTTCAGATTTCACACAATAAATTGTATGGAGTAATTCTGTGTACAATACAAATAGTTCACGTGATCAGATTAAATACACCTGTGTCTGTAAGGTCCCACAGTGGGGTAGTGCATTTAAAAAGCAAAGATACTACCATGAAGACCAAGGAGCATCAAAGGCATTGAATTTCCCTTGGAGCACAGTCAAGTTGATCATTAGGAAGTGGAAGGTATATGGCACCACCCAGAATCAACCGGGTAAGAAGTGTATTGGTCAGAGAAGCCACCAAGAGGTCAATGACAACTCTACAGCATTACATTGCTGAGATGGGAGAAACTGTCCATGTGTCAACAATAGCTCAGGTACTCTACGAATCTCGCCTGTATGGAAGAGTGGCAAGAAGGACACCATGTCAAGTCCCACTTGGAATTTGTGAACTATTTGGACTAACTGCAAAGGATTATGTCTGGCACAAACCCATCACATTACTTCACTGAGTTAACACCATCCACACTGTGAAGCATGGTGGTGGCAGCAGCATGATATGGAAATGTTTTGTATTGACAGGAACTGGGATGCTTGTCAAGGCAGAAGGCAAAATGGATGGAGCTAAATACAGGCACATCCTTGAGGAAAACCTGATGAAGATCTACCTTTCAGCAGGACAATGTCCCCAAGCACACAGCCAAATCAACACTAGAGTGGCTTAAAAACAAGAGTGGTCTAGTCAATGCCTGGACTTGAATCCCCATCCAACTTGAAACAATCCAGATGTGCAAACCTGGTGCAGACCTTAAAGACTCACAATTGTAACTGCTGCCAAAGGTGATTCTACCAAGTATTGACTCAGGGGGGTGTAAACTTCTCTAACCAAGACATTTCAGTTTCTGTGTTTTCATTAACTGTTTCACAGTAAAAAAGTTCAAACTAGTAATTCAATTGTATAAAACCTCCAGATGTTCATTCTCTAACTAATACTTTATAGACTTGATTGTGAGTTAGTATTAAAATGTTAAAGGTCTGCTTGAACTGCACTGTATTTTTGCACTTTGTATTGCTCTTATATTTTGTAAATCGCCCTGGACAAGGGCGTCTGCTAATAAATAAATAATAATATTACAGTAGAGCAAAAAAAAATCCTGTCAACACTGTCCACACTGTCCACAATACAGTCTAGATGTAGACTTGCAGATGTAGCACTACTACTATGGGTTGGTGGTATGCTGCTTTCAGCTAGAAACTCAATTTCTTTGGAGCATCCTTTTCAAACTGCTGTACCACCCTTTGAGAGAAGATATTTTCAGGACAGATGAGTATTATATAGTCTTTGCAAGTATGATTTGGTCTTACAGATGCTCTTCTCATCATGACAAACTTCAGATAAACACCATTTCCGGTCCCTGAGACATGGAGAACCAAGCCCTGCCTGAGAAACTTTCACCGCACCTTCATGATCAGGGTAACTGTTCCAAGGAAAGCCTAAACAAGATACTACATTTCCTCTCGTGTAAGTATGCTGTACTAGCAATGTCCTTGAAGCATTGCTTAAGTGTGTGAGTCACAATTTAGTTTTCTACGACTCTAAACTGAGTTTAGTTTTTACTCAGCTGCTTTGGTAACTGTCAACCAGTCACCCAGCACTACTGCTCACTCCCAAATCTGAGTCTGCTCAGTTTCCTTTAGACATGCTTTTGCAGATTAGTGTAAAATAGGAGTTGCCACTGCCTTACATTCACATTTGCTTAGCCTCTTGTTTTTTTTCCATGTCTTATTGAAAGTGATTTTTTTAAAGCACATTGAAGCCTTCCATCCTATCTTGCTGATGCAGATTTTCATAATCTTGGGGAAAAAAATAAATAAATCCTGGCTGTTGACTGGTTTACGTGTGCTTTCTTTCTTTTTTTTTTTTTTCTTTTTGATAAAAGGAATTCTGGGGCTTTGACAAATCCTGGTGTCTGGCTGGTTTTCCTGCGTTTTTTGGGAATGGTTGAGTCGTGTTTCTTGTAAAGAGGATGTGCCCGAAGTGCAGTGTTTCCTGCCTGATAAGGCGAACCTCTCCGTCAGGATGTTTGGGTCTAGCTGTCCCATTTAAAACAGCCAGAGCTGAGGAAAGGAACTTGGTGTTCATTTAGCAAAAGGAAAAATAACTTCACTGATTAACATCTTTCTCTCTGATTTCTGGGGGGCCTTTTCTACTGATTCCACAGCAGCACAGCATTTGAGCACAGACATCTTGTTTACCATTCTGTTCATCAGGTTTTTCTTTAAGTAAGACAGTAAGTTTAATTGAATAAAACCCACTTATAAGAAGCAGTTTGAAGCAGTGCATTTAAGGAGATATCATTTTAATAAAACGTCAGGTAAAAGGTGTTTAGTTAATTAACAGGCAGGTTAATATTACATTCATAAGAATTATCAAGTAAACACAACAATCTTCATTAACTATACATAGAAAATTATATTTTCTACAGAAGGTTGAACAAATCTATATTAATGCAAATCAACAGGTGTTTTCACACCTTTCTTGTAATGTGTTTAGTTTCTGATTGGTTGGTTTGCAGTGGACTTAAATATGTGGTCGCTTAAGTCTTGTTTCATGAAGTCACTGTTCCTTCTTGCCTTTGGGGGGCTGGGCAGGTGAGGTCTTAGACGGGAAGTGTGGGGTCAGGGTTTGTTGTGGAGGTCGGGGCTTGGAGGCAGGCCGGCTGAGGCAGGGCCTTCTGCTGGATCTGCAGGTCCAGGATCACAAGAGTCCACTTCCTTCAGGAGATCCTCCAGGACCAGGTCCACCTGGGGCTTCAGTATGTGTTGCACTGCTCTCCTCACATCCTGGGGGAAGAGACGCCAAAGTTTCTGCACATCAGACACAAAAAGACTTGGCAGGATTTCCATCTGTAAAACATGAGCTGAGAGTCACATGATGACATTCTGGGCATAAAATTAAGACTTTAAGGTTAATAATAAAAGACAAAAAAATATCACCTAAAATAGAGAAATTGTTTATTGCCCCTGGGGTTAAAATCCCAGTCTTCCTTTTTCAATTAGATTCAGTGCCCCTTTAGAAGCATTGTTGTTTTGTTTGTTTCTTTTACTTTTTATTTCTACGTCCATGACAGCCCTTCTCGTGTGCAATACATTAGAGCTCAACACTGAACATAAAAAGTAAACAAATTCAGTTCTCCATCACCTAGAAGCCTGACAGTTTTTGTTAAAAAGGAGAATGAAGAAAATATATCATATTTGTCCACAAAACAGACACAGCAGAAGGAACCAGATCTTTAAGAAGACTACTGGCAAGACCTGTGTACCAAAAACAACAGAAAGCACTTTACAGATTTTGTGTTAGCTCTGAAAAGTTTGGCCTCCAGTCAAGTGGACTTGTTCCTAAAGTTTTGATTAGGATATAGGCAGGATGGAAAGAATAAATATGCTTTGCTTTTAACTTCTTTTTTTTTCACTGCATTTCTGGATCAGGTCCAACACAGGTCACCCCACTACCCCAGGTTGTCAGGTAGTCTGTTATATTTCCTTTTCCTTCTGCACAAGCCGTCATATCCAAAGACAAATAAACATCGATGCCGTCCAAATGGTTTATCCTCCTTGCATCTCTGTGACAACGTGTGTCAATTTAATATATTAGCACAGCTGTATAAAGAATCAGACCTCCGCTGGGACAAATGCTTGTGGCGATCACTTTAAATAGCATGTCCTACACACGAGTGATGGCACACCCTTCACAAATTGCACAAGGTAACACCAACACTCTGTTGCTTTTTAACTCAGGATAAGAATAGTTGACTGTGAAACCCAAATATCTGCTCCCACAAGCACCAATTTCCTGCTATCATTATGTATAATTATTTCATTATGGATGTTCTGCATATTTATAGTAATAAACTGCAATACAAGTTGGCCCTAGAAAGAACAGAAAAATCTGTGAAAATAAGCAACATCAAAATCTTATCAAACAATAAACTGACCACCAGGGAGATTGCATATTCAATGAGTCTTCAGTTAACATACACTGGGCTGCTTTTTATTTTGATATGTAACTTGCAGTAGGGGAAGGATGACTAGAATTAATCCATATTAAAAAATCAGCACATGTAGAAACATTCTGATAGTCAGACCTTTTGGAAGATTTCAAGTTGTAAGCAACTCAAAACATGGAAATAGCGTGTTGTCATATGTCCACATGAATGTAGGTCTATATTGTTTAACGTTATTACATATAGTACAACAAAAAATGTAGATTGGGGGTAAATCAGAATTTCCAGATGGTTTGGTTCGACGATCCTTCCCGAGGAATTGATGAGTACAGGCCCCTGTAAGCTCCAGTTTATGATTTGTAACTGGTGGTGTAGACTGTATTAAAAAAACAGGCTCTTTGTAAATTCACAGGATTACACGCTGGGCTATTTTCCCCATAATGATGGCAAAGCACAACAGCAAGCCTCTATGAAAGGAGACGAGGGTGTATTAGGTACAAGCCGAAGAATGGACCAGATTCTGCTAGGGATCTCTGCCATATGGCATAAGACAACCACAGATGCAGATGGAGCCACCGGGAAACTTTAGGAACAATAAGGAAATCCAATGGCCATGCACCTATTACTGAATGAATGGGACGCCAGAATCAGTGCCGCCACCTGTTCTGCGCAGATATAACGAACTGCGCTGAATAACTTACTCAGCCTGGTATGAAACCCAGGGAATAGGGTTTACTGATTTCTGCTAAAACATATATAAGTAAATTCATATACACATGTACGCCTCTGATTTGTTTTTTGACCTTCTGGAAAGGCATTTTTTGTTCCGCAAAAAACAAAACAAGCAGAACCAAAACCCCATCAAAATTAACATGCAGGCTCCGTAATTCAGTGCTCATCTGTTTTATTGCATCTGGTTATACCCTTTTCCCAGTCATGTATATGAACACTTAATGTGGTCTAACCATTTTTATGAAATCATCTGTAGAAGAGCTCACAATACCATAATATCAACACTTTTCCAACAATACACAATGTGCAGTATTTATCTGTTACAGCTAGCAAAGTTGTACTAGTTTTGCAGTGCCCGTCCTATTATTAACACCGTGGTCACTCTGTAAGAGCAGCATACTTTGTTGGCTTGTTTTCGTCTTTCCCTACAGTCTCCCCAGAGTGATATAACTCTTCATCTTTGCTTTAAGGAGGATGTTCCTATTGTGTTTCCTCACTGCAATATGGTTCTTTAATTTTCTTGCTTTTGTGTATTTAGTAATATCCTCACTGATTCCTTGATTAACTCGTTCTTCTGTGGAAAATCCAAATTGACATTTAACCCACAACTCTTTGTGTTTATTGTTACTGATGTGTGTGACGACTTTGAAGGAACATGATTCGATTTTAGCAATTTAACTTTGAACGTGTAACTCAGAGCTTTACTGAGCTGTGGATTTCAAATAGGTCAAATAGCAAAACATATTTCAATATGTACACTAACTAGCACTGTTGTTTGTCATACTTTGTAAGACTTGTATTACAATTACAGATTATCTTTGTAACCATTTTGCAGATGCAGATAAAATACAGTGCTGTCATTTACAGCAGGATGTACATATCCCATTAAGCCAGCAAACACTGTCATATGCAGAAAAAAATATATTGTGACGTGAGTATTTCTAAATTCCCTATTTAGTTCACACACACACACACACAAAAACAAATCTTGCTAGATGATGCTAACATAATTCCACAATATATTTTCATATAATTATAAGAGTTAATTGGTGAGCTATTCTATTAAATGTAAACTGAACTGAAACAACTTTTTTGGGGGGCAAAATGTATCATATAAACAACATGTAATTTTTTTCCCCTTGAATTATAAATGTAGTATTTACCTTTAACACCCAAAACATCTGGGGCCTCAAAATATGAGACTTGGCTAAAGAATGGAATTGAATGATTCATGCTGATTCGGTAATAGCACTTTCCAGATGAACATGCGCTGCGTTTCACTGTTGTTGTCTTTAGATGCGCAAGGGATCCCTTCCTGGATATTTGGACTCATTTCCTTCAGCCTCAACATCAAATAAGAAGACAGGAGGAAATGAGTCAGGACATCCCGGAAGTCTGAGCTTTCACGTCGAGCAACACTTAAACAGGTGCATTTGATGCAAAAACAGCAGCATGACAAATAATCACAAACAGCAAGGAACTGCCTTAAAAGGCTGCATTCGGACAGGAAAGAACGGCTCATGTTCATTCCGATTATTGTTTCTTAATCAGATTTCACTTTTTCCATGATATGTTACTCTCAAACACCCCAGTGACCCTTCAGTGTTGAATATGCATTAAATATAACAACCTTTCCCTTAATTAACCAAATTGGCTTTAATCTGTTTGGGAAATGTGAAGCACTGTTCAAAAATATCTGCAGTAGTATTATAGATACTTGTATCAACCTTAATAGTTTTAAACTTGTTTGTCTTGCTTTTCACCTCTTTTAAGAAGATTTGTTTAATGTTTTTTTCTATATACAAACGCAGTATGTACTTTGGTACTTTCTTTTCCAAGTTTGCAAGAAATTGGAAATAGAAAACATACCGTGCAACGCAGGGTTTGCTATTTTGTGATCCCAAGAAGGCAACTGTCAACCTGCATTCTAATATTCATGTACTGAATAATCTGTTAGGCTCAGCATTTAAGAAAGTGCTAAAATAAGGGAATAGGCATTCAAAAAAATGAAATTGTTATATATATATATATATATAAATATATATATATATATATGTTATATATATTTCCTATTTACTTTCTGCATATTCTTCTCTGCTGAATAGACTGGGTTTGCATTTTAAAAGGGCAGCAAGACTTGCCCTGGGGGTTTCTGGCTATCATTATGACCTTTTTAAGCGTAGTGATTAGGATATCACTGGACCTTTGGAGACAGACTCATCTGTTTCTGTTATTAATTAGCAAACGATAGGCCTAAGAAAACTACTGCTCTTGAAGAAAATGTAAAATAAAATTGGTAGAAATGTAAATTTAGATGGGATTCTGAGCAGCACTTTCACATTTTAGACTGCAGGTCAGGGCTGTGTGTGTGCAGCTGGTACCTAATTATAAAGGCTGGCTTTCATTATTATTATTATTATTATTATTATTATTATTATTATTATTATTATTATTATTATTATTATTACCCTTTCTGAAGAATGCCACACACCATTAACTTGATTCAATAAAAGTTCCTCTTTGAAAATGAATTTAAAAATCTCAACAATCATGTGATATAATCAATTTCACTCATCTTGGGTTCTTTTTAATTACAGCTCAGACACAGAAAGGGTTAAACATTGATTTAGAATAAAGTTTGCTTTAGGAAAATGCCCAGCCCTACGTACTTCTCTCTTCAGGGTGCCTGTAAACTGGGCCTGCAGGTCCTTCAGCACCGTCTGTAGGCGCTGCTCTCCCCGCTGGCATGCCGTCTGCTTGAAGAAAAGGATGTCGGCCCGCTTCTGGCTCTCAGCCGCCATCAGGGAGTCTAGTCTCTGCTGGTACTCCCACACCTGGCTCTCGGTGCCCTGGGCGAGCGGCAGAGGCTGTGGTGGCACGTGGATTTCCAGTTGGGTCACTGTGCTGTCCACAGCCCTATCTCCACACAGGACCAGCTGATAGAGCCGGTAGTGTCTGATATAGGTGGACGTGAGGAAATCGAAGAATGCTGTTTGATGATTCTTGGAGAAGCAAGGGCCACATTCTGACAGCTGATTTCTGACCAGTTCAATCGCTTCTGTCACACTTATACCTAAAAACATACCAAAAAATACAAACATTCAATAAAACAGTCAGCTAAAAAAAAATTATATATTTGATTGACTACATAAAAATGAAATGCATAAAAAAGTAGATATGAACGTTATACATTCTATATATTAAACATACAAATGTAATTGTACAAAATATTGCTTTCGATGGTTACACTCTCAAACAAAAAAACAACTACATTTTACCTGTGGTGTGGTGTGTGGTGGTGTGGTGTGTTGTGTTGTGGTGTTGAGTGTTGTGGTGGTGTGTTGTGGTGTGTTGTGGTGTTGTGGTGTGGTGTGGTGGTGTGTTGTAGTGTGTGGTGTTGTGTGGTGTTGTGTGGTGGTGTGGTGAGGTGTGTTGTGGTGTGTTGTGGTGGTGTGTTGTGGTGTGTTGTGGTGTGGTGGTGTGTTGTATTGTGTTGTGTTGTGGTGGTGTGTTGTGGTGTGGTGTGTTGTGGTGGTGTGTTGTGGTGTGGTGTGTGGTGTGTTGTGGTGTGGTGTGGTGTGTTGTGGTGTGGTGTGGTGTGATGTGGTGTGGTGTGGTGTGGTGTGGTGTGTTGTGGTGTGGTGTGGTGTGGTATGGTGTGGTGTGTTGTGTGGTGGTGTGTGTGTTGTGGTGCGGTGGGGTGGTGTGGTGTGTGGTGTGGAGTGGTGTGGTGGTGTGTGTGTTGTGGTGTGGTGATGTGGTGTGGTGTGGTGTGTGGTGTGTCGTGGTGTGGTGTGGTGTGGTGTTGTGTTGTGTGGTGTGTTGTGTTGTGTTGTGTTGTGGTGTGGTGGTGTGGTGTGGTGTGGTGTGGTGGTGTGTGGTGTGTGGTGTGTGGTGGTGTGTGGTGGTGTGGTGGTGTGTGTGTTGTGGTGGTGTGGTGTGGTTTGTGGTGGTGTGTTGTGTTGTGTGGTGGTGTGGTGTGTGGTGGTGTGGTGTGGTGTGGTGGTGTGGTGTGTGTGTTGTGTGGTGGTGTGTGTGTTGTGGTGGTGTGTGTGTTGTGGTGGTGTGTTGTGTTGTGTGGTGGTGTGGTGTGTGGTGGTGTGGTGTGGTGTGGTGTGGTGGTGTGGTGTGGTGTGGTGGTGTGTTGTGGTGTGTTGTGTTGTGTTGTGTTGTGTTGTGTTGTGTGGTGTGGTGTGGTGGTGTGGTGTGGTGTGGTGGTGTGGTGTGTTGTGGTGTTGTGTGATGTGTTGTGTTGTGGTGTGGTGGTGTGGTGGTGTGTTGTGGTGTGGTGTGGTAGGTGGTGTGTTGTGTGATGTGGTGTGTTGTTTGGTGTGTTGTGGTGTGGTGTGGTGTGTGGTGTGGTGGTGTGGTGTGGTGTGCTGTGTGGTGGTGGGTTGTGTTGTGTGGTGGTGGTGTGGTGTGTGTGTTGTGTGGTGTGGTGTGGTGGTGTGGTGTGTGTGTTGTGTGGTGGTGTGTGTGTTGTGGTGGTGTGGTGTGTGGTGTGTGGTGGTGTGTGGTGGTGTGTTGTGTTGTGTGGTGGTGTGTGTGTTGTGGTGTGTGTGTTGTGGTGTGGTGTGTGTGTTGTGGTGTGTGTGGTGTGGTGTGTGGTGTGTGGTGGTGTGTGGTGGTGTGGTGTGGTGTGTGGTGGTGTGTTGTGTGGTGGTGTGTGTGTTGTGGTGTGGTGTGGTGGTGTGGTGTGTGTGTTGTGTGGTGGTGTGTGTGTTGTGGTGGTGTGGTGTGGTGTGTGGTGTGTGGTGGTGTGTGTGGTGTGTGGTGGTGTGTTGTGTGGTGGTGTGTGTGTTGTGGTGGTGTGGTGTGGTGTGGTGTGTGGTGGTGTGTTGTGTTGTGTGGTGGTGTGGTGTGGTGTGTGGTGGTGTGTTGTGTTGTGTGGTGGTGTGTGTGTTGTGGTGTGGTGTGGTGGTGTGGTGTGTGTGTTGTGTGGTGGTGTGTGGTGGTGTGGTGTGTGGTGGTGTGTGGTGTTGTGTTGTGTGGTGGTGTGTGTGTTGTGGTGTGGTGTGTGTGTTGTGGTGTGGTGTGGTGTGTGGTGTGTGGTGTGTGGTGGTGTGTTGTGTGGTGGTGTGGTGTGGTGTGTGGTGGTGTGTTGTGTGGTGGTGTGTGTGTTGTGGTGTGGTGTGGTGGTGTGGTGTGTGTGTTGTGTGGTGGTGTGTGTGTTGTGGTGGTGTGGTGTGGTGTGTGGTGTGTGGTGGTGTGTGTGGTGTGTGGTGGTGTGTTGTGTGGTGGTGTGTGTGTTGTGGTGGTGTGGTGTGGTGTGGTGTGTGGTGGTGTGTTGTGTTGTGTGGTGGTGTGGTGTGGTGTGTGGTGGTGTGTTGTGTTGTGTGGTGGTGTGTGTGTTGTGGTGTGGTGTGGTGGTGTGGTGTGTGTGTTGTGTGGTGGTGTGTGGTGGTGTGGTGTGTGGTGGTGTGTTGTGTTGTGTTGTGTGGTGGTGTGTGTGTTGTGGTGTGGTGTGTGTGTTGTGGTGTGGTGTGGTGTGTGGTGTGTGGTGTGTGGTGGTGTGTGGTGGTGTGGTGGTGTGTGTGTTGTGGTGGTGTGGTGTGGTTTGTGGTGGTGTGTTGTGTTGTGTGGTGGTGTGGTGTGTGGTGTGGTGGTGTGGTGTGGTGTGGTGTGTGGTGGTGTGTTGTGTTGTGTGGTGGTGTGGTGTGTGGTGGTGTGTTGTGTTGTGTTGTGTGGTGGTGTGTGTGTTGTGGTGTGGTGTGTGTGTTGTGGTGTGGTGTGGTGTGGTGTGTGGTGTGTGGTGGTGTGTGGTGGTGTGGTGGTGTGTGTGTTGTGGTGGTGTGGTGTGGTTTGTGGTGGTGTGTTGTGTTGTGTGGTGGTGTGGTGTGTGGTGTGGTGGTGTGGTGTGGTGTGGTGTGTGGTGGTGTGTTGTGTTGTGTGGTGGTGTGTGTGTTGTGGTGTGGTGTGTTGTGTGGTGTTGTGTGGTGGTGTGTGTGTTGTGGTGTGGTGTGGTGGTGTGGTGTGTGTGTTGTGTGGTGGTGTGTGTGTTGTGGTGGTGTGTTGTTGTGTGGTGGTGTGTTGTGTTGTGTGGTGGTGTGGTGTGTGGTGGTGTGGTGTGGTGTGGTGTGCTGTGTTGTGTGGTGGTGTGGTGTGTGGTGTGGTGGTGTGGTGTGGTGTGGTGGTGTGTTGTGGTGTGTTGTGTTGTGTGGTGGTGTGGTGTGGTGTGTTGTGTTGTGTTGTGTTGTGTGGTGGTGTGTGGTGTGGTGGTGTGGTGTGGTGTGGTGTGGTGTGGTGTGTGGTGGTGTGTTGTGTGGTGGTGTGGTGTGGTGTGGTGTGTGGTGGTGTGGTGTGGTGTGGTGTGTTGTGGTGTGTTGTGTGGTGTGGTGGTGTGGTGTGGTGTTGTGGTGTGGTGTGGTGTGGTGTGTTGTGGTGTGGTGGTGTGGTGTGGTGTGGTGTTGTGTTGTGTTGTGTTGTGTTGTGTTGTGTTGTGTGGTGTGGTGTGGTGGTGTGGTGTGGTGTGGTGGTGTGGTGTGTTGTGGTGTTGTGTGATGTGTTGTGTTGTGGTGTGGTGGTGTGGTGGTGTGTTGTGGTGTGGTGTGGTGTGTGGTGTGTTGTGTGATGTGGTGTGTTGTGTGGTGTGTTGTGGTGTGGTGTGGTGTGTGGTGTGGTGGTGTGGTGTGGTGTGCTGTGTGGTGGTGGGTTGTGTTGTGTGGTGGTGGTGTGGTGTGTGTGTTGTGTGGTGTGGTGTGGTGGTGTGGTGTGTGTGTTGTGTGGTGGTGTGTGTGTTGTGGTGGTGTGGTGTGTGGTGTGTGGTGGTGTGTGGTGGTGTGTTGTGTTGTGTGGTGGTGTGTGTGTTGTGGTGTGTGTGTTGTGGTGTGGTGTGTGTGTTGTGGTGTGTGTGGTGTGGTGTGTGGTGTGTGGTGGTGTGTGGTGGTGTGGTGTGGTGTGTGGTGGTGTGTTGTGTGGTGGTGTGTGTGTTGTGGTGTGGTGTGGTGGTGTGGTGTGTGTGTTGTGTGGTGGTGTGTGTGTTGTGGTGGTGTGGTGTGGTGTGTGGTGTTTGGTGGTGTGTGTGGTGTGTGGTGGTGTGTTGTGTGGTGGTGTGTGTGTTGTGGTGGTGTGGTGTGGTGTGGTGTGTGGTGGTGTGGTGTGGTGTGTGGTGGTGTGTTGTGTTGTGTGGTGGTGTGTGTGTTGTGGTGTGGTGTGGTGGTGTGGTGTGTGTGTTGTGTGGTGGTGTGTGGTGGTGTGGTGTGTGGTGGTGTGTTGTGTTGTGTTGTGTGGTGGTGTGTGTGTTGTGGTGTGGTGTGTGTGTTGTGGTGTGGTGTGGTGTGTGGTGTGTGGTGTGTGGTGGTGTGTTGTGTGGTGGTGTGGTATGGTGTGTGGTGGTGTGTTGTGTGGTGGTGTGTGTGTTGTGGTGTGGTGTGGTGGTGTGGTGTGTGTGTTGTGTGGTGGTGTGTGTGTTGTGGTGGTGTGGTGTGGTGTGTGGTGTGTGGTGGTGTGTGTGGTGTGTGGTGGTGTGTTGTGTGGTGGTGTGTGTGTTGTGGTGGTGTGGTGTGGTGTGGTGTGTGGTGGTGTGTTGTGTTGTGTGGTGGTGTGGTGCGGTGTGTGGTGGTGTGTTGTGTTGTGTGGTGGTGTGTGTGTTGTGGTGGTGTGTGGTGGTGTGGTGTGTGGTGGTGTGTTGTGTTGTGTTGTGTGGTGGTGTGTGTGTTGTGGTGTGGTGTGTGTGTGGTGGTGTGTGGTGGTGTGGTGGTGTGTGTGTTGTGGTGGTGTGGTGTGGTTTGTGGTGGTGTGTTGTGTTGTGTGGTGGTGTGGTGTGTGGTGTGGTGGTGTGGTGTGGTGTGGTGTGTGGTGGTGTGTTGTGTTGTGTGGTGGTGTGGTGTGTGGTGGTGTGTTGTGTTGTGTTGTGTGGTGGTGTGTGTGTTGTGGTGTGGTGTGTGTGTTGTGGTGTGTTGTGTGGTGGTGTGGTGTGTGGTGTGGTGGTGTGGTGTGGTGTGGTGTGGTGTGTGGTGGTGTGTTGTGTTGTGTGGTGGTGTGGTGTGTGGTGGTGTGTTGTGTTGTGTTGTGTGGTGGTGTGTGTGTTGTGGTGTGGTGTGTGTGTTGTGGTGTGGTGTGGTGTGGTGTGTGGTGTGTGGTGGTGTGTGGTGGTGTGGTGGTGTGTGTGTTGTGGTGGTGTGGTGTGGTTTGTGGTGGTGTGTTGTGTTGTGTGGTGGTGTGGTGTGTGGTGTGGTGGTGTGGTGTGGTGTGGTGTGTGGTGGTGTGTTGTGTGGTGGTGTGTGTGTTGTGGTGTGGTGTGTTGTGTGGTGGTGTGTGTGTTGTGGTGTGGTGGTGTGGTGTGTGTGTTGTGTGGTGGTGTGTGTGTTGTGGTGGTGTGTTGTTGTGTGGTGGTGTGTTGTGTTGTGTGGTGGTGTGGTGTGTGGTGGTGTGGTGTGGTGTGGTGTGTTGTGTTGTGTGGTGGTGTGGTGTGTGGTGTGGTGGTGTGGTGTGGTGTGGTGGTGTGTTGTGGTGTGTTGTGGTGTGTGGTGGTGTGGTGTGGTGTGTTGTGTTGTGTTGTGTGGTGGTGTGGTTTGTGGTGGTGTGTTGTGTTGTGTGGTGGTGTGGTGTGTGGTGTGGTGGTGTGGTGTGGTGTGGTGTGTGGTGGTGTGTTGTGTTGTGTGGTGGTGTGTGTGTTGTGGTGTGGTGTGTGGTGTGGTGGTGTGTGTGTTGTGGTGTGGTGTGGTGGTGTGGTGTGGTGTGTGGTGTGTGGTGTGTGGTGTGTGGTGGTGTGGTGTGGTTTGTGGTGGTGTGGTGTGGTGTGTGGTGGTGTGTTGTGTTGTGTGGTGGTGTGTGTGTTGTGGTGTGGTGTGGTGGTGTGGTGTGTGTGTTGTGTGGTGGTGTGTGGTGGTGTGGTGTGTGGTGGTTTGTGGTGGTGTGTTGTGTGGTGGTGTG